>NW_028123587.1:0-473290 GCF_965194805.1 Balaenoptera borealis
TTCAAGTGTAACGGTTTTTACATTCCCTCTATCAGTGATACCTTATGAGAAGTGTCCTTTTCTGTGTGACTTATTTCACTTAGAATCGTCGTACCTAAATCCACTCATCATGCTGCTACTAACCTTACGACATTGATTTCCTGGCTGAGTGATATTCCATTGTACATAAGGACCACAACTTCTTTATCCATTTTTCTCTTTCCTGGGATATTTAAGGTGGAATGAAGTGGAGGTCCTGGTCAACAGAGCAGCCCTAAACTTTGGGGTGCTTGTGTCTTGCTGATTTTTAATTTTCCCAATTTATACCCCCATGAGTGGAAGTGCCCTATGCTCTCTAAGCTGTGTTTTTCAGATGTTTCAGGACTCACCGGACACTTCTCCAGAGTGGCTCTTGGCAATTTACATCCCGCCCATCAGTGTAGCAAGGCTCCCATTTCTCCATGGCCTGTCCTGCATTTCTGGTGTTGACACTTTTTTCAGCATGGCCCTTTTGACCGATGGGAAGCGAGACTTCTTTGTAGCGCTGATTTGCCTTTCCAGGTTGCTTGGTTGGCCAAAAAGGGCGTATGCGTTTTTTCCTGAATATATTCAGGAAAAAACGCATACGCCCTTTTTGGCCAAGGGCATCATTGTCAACGTTTTGCCGCTTTTCATGTGCTTTAAAGGCGATTCGTATCTACCTCCTGAAATCTGTTTCCTGCAATTCTGCCTTGATTTCAAATCCTCTTCTTTGCCTCCCCTCAATATATTTGTGGACGAGAGTTATCATTTATAACTCTGCAGGTTTGTGAATTGCAGTGCCCTCAACCTCCATTTTACAACTCGTTTTTATGGGAGCTGGCCGCAAAATCGCAGAATGGCTTCAGGCCCTGTTCTGGTTCCGGGGGGCAGGCTGAGCCTGTGGTTAATTCTTCTTTCTGATGGGAAAATAGAGTGACCTGTGCCTGTCCCAACACCAAGAGCTAGTCTCACGTTGGTTCCACGTCTTCCCGTTTATCCTCAGGACAAATTGCAACCTGTACGGAACAGGAGGTTAAAGGTGCTGATGCTCCAAGTAGGGAGCTTGCTAGTAAAGCGGCTGGAATGGCGAACCCGGGCACAAGGAGATGAGAAATGAGGTGCGTTTTAGAAACATTTCCCCATCACACGATGTACCATCTTCTGGGTTTCCATGCATGTTTTTGATGTAGGAAGATGCCCTTGAACCTGGAGATTTGGGACCCATGCAATGGGTACCACGCAGTATTCCTTTAAAGGGTCTGCGTTTGATCACCCAACCTCACCAAACCTCTCAGCCCCAAGAGTGTCCACCCTTATGTCTCATCCAGCTGTGCGTCTAGATATGGTCAATCCAGGTTGCATCACAGCCCCTGAACGCATTGTGTAAGAATTTCTCTCTCTTTCACTGTCTTTGTTTCATGGGTGTTTCAAAGTAATTTATTTTTATAATGGGGTTTAGCTGCTTTTCACTGCTGTGTTTATGCCGCTTTACACCCACTTGACACACTAACAGAGAGATATCAATACATAGGTTTTACGATTATTATTAGTCAGATATATTCTTGTGCGGTGAATAGGGCGTGTTGAGTCCAGTTCTCTGAGCAAGGAGTAGGTCTTGTCTATTACATATTGGGTTTATGGAATGGTATCTGAGCTAATTTGATACCCTTGTTTTATGTATCACCCCACCTCACCTTTCCCGTTAAGCAGCCATAGTGTGTTTTCTGCATGTGTGACTCTGTTCTGTTTTGTAATTCAGTTCAAGTGTAACGGTTTTTACATTCCCTCTATCAGTGATACCTTATGAGAAGTGTCCTTTTCTGTGTGACTTATTTCACTTAGAATCGTCGTACCTAAATCCACTCATCATGCTGCTACTAACCTTACGACATTGATTTCCTGGCTGAGTGATATTCCATTGTACATAAGGACCACAACTTCTTTATCCATTTTTCTCTTTCCTGGGATATTTAAGGTGGAATGAAGTGGAGGTCCTGGTCAACAGAGCAGCCCTAAACTTTGGGGTGCTTGTGTCTTGCTGATTTTTAATTTTCCCAATTTATACCCCCATGAGTGGAAGTGCCCTATGCTCTCTAAGCTGTGTTTTTCAGATGTTTCAGGACTCACCGGACACTTCTCCGGAGTGGCTCTTGGCAATTTACATCCCGCCCATCAGTGTAGCAAGGCTCCCATTTCTCCATGGCCTGTCCTGCATTTCTGGTTTTGACACTTTTTTCAGCATGGCCCTTTTGACCGATGGGAAGCGAGACTTCTTTGTAGCGCTGATTTGCCTTTCCAGGTTGCTTGGTTGGCCAAAAAGGGCGTATGCGTTTTTTCCTGAATATATTCAGGAAAAAACGCATACGCCCTTTTTGGCCAAGGGCATCATTGTCAACGTTTTGCCGCTTTTCATGTGCTTTAAAGGCGATTCGTATCTACCTCCTGAAATCTGTTTCCTGCAATTCTGCCTTGATTTCAAATCCTCTTCTTTGCCTCCCCTCAATATATTTGTGGACGAGAGTTATCATTTATAACTCTGCAGGTTTGTGAATTGCAGTGCCCTGAACCTCCATTTTACAACTCGTTTTTATGGGAGCTGGCCGCAAAATCGCAGAATGGCTTCAGGCCCTGTTCTGGTTCCGGGGGGCAGGCTGAGCCTGTGGTTAATTCTTCTTTCTGATGGGAAAATAGAGTGACCTGTGCCTGTCCCAACACCAAGACCTAGTCTCACGTTGGTTCCACGTCTTCCCGTTTATCCTCAGGACAAATTGCAACCTGTACGGAACAGGAGGTTAAAGGTGCTGATGCTCCAAGTAGGGAGCTTGCTAGTAAAGCGGCTGGAATGGCGAACCCGGGCACAAGGAGATGAGAAATGAGGTGCGTTTTAGAAACCTTTCCCCATCACACGGTGTACCATCTTCTGGGTTTCTCATGCATGTTTTGGATGTAGGAAGATGCCCTTGAACCTGGAGATTTGGGACCCATGCGATGGGTACCACGCAGTATGACTTTAAAGGGTCTGCGTTTGCTCACCCAACCTCACCAAACCTCTCAGCCCCAAGAGTGTCCACCCTTATGTCTCATCCAGCTGTGCGTCTAGATATGGTCAATCCAGGTTGCATCACAGCCCCTGAACGCATTGTGTAAGAATTTCTCTCTCTTTCACTGTCTTTGTTTCATGGGTGTTTCAAAGCAATTTATTTTTATAATGGGGTTTAGCTGCTTTTCACTGCTGTGTTTATGCCGCTTTACACCCACTTGACACACTAACAGAGAGATATCAATACATAGGTTTTACGATTATTATTAGTCAGATATATTCTTGTGCGGTGAATAGGGCGTGTTGAGTCCAGTTCTCTGAGCAAGGAGTAGGTCTTGTCTATTACATATTGGGTTTATGGAATGGTATCTGAGCTAATTTGATACCCTTGTTTTATGTATCACCCCACCTCACCTTTCCCGTTAAGCAGCCATAGTGTGTTTTCTGCATGTGTGACTCTGTTCTGTTTTGTAATTCAGTTCAAGTGTAACGGTTTTTACATTCCCTCTATCAGTGATACCTTATGAGAAGTGTCCTTTTCTGTGTGACTTATTTCACTTAGAATCGTCGTACCTAAATCCACTCATCATGCTGCTACTAACCTTACGACATTGATTTCCTGGCTGAGTGATATTCCATTGTACATAAGGACCACAACTTCTTTATCCATTTTTCTCTTTCCTGGGATATTTAAGGTGGAATGAAGTGGAGGTCCTGGTCAACAGAGCAGCCCTAAACTTTGGGGTGCTTGTGTCTTGCTGATTTTTAATTTTCCCAATTTATACCCCCATGAGTGGAAGTGCCCTATGCTCTCTAAGCTGTGTTTTTCAGATGTTTCAGGACTCACCGGACACTTCTCCGGAGTGGCTCTTGGCAATTTACATCCCGCCCATCAGTGTAGCAAGGCTCCCATTTCTCCATGGCCTGTCCTGCATTTCTGGTTTTGACACTTTTTTCAGCATGGCCCTTTTGACCGATGGGAAGCGAGACTTCTTTGTAGCGCTGATTTGCCTTTCCAGGTTGCTTGGTTGGCCAAAAAGGGCGTATGCGTTTTTTCCTGAATATATTCAGGAAAAAACGCATACGCCCTTTTTGGCCAAGGGCATCATTGTCAACGTTTTGCCGCTTTTCATGTGCTTTAAAGGCGATTCGTATCTACCTCCTGAAATCTGTTTCCTGCAATTCTGCCTTGATTTCAAATCCTCTTCTTTGCCTCCCCTCAATATATTTGTGGACGAGAGTTATCATTTATAACTCTGCAGGTTTGTGAATTGCAGTGCCCTCAACCTCCATTTTACAACTCGTTTTTATGGGAGCTGGCCGCAAAATCGCAGAATGGCTTCAGGCCCTGTTCTGGTTCCGGGGGGCAGGCTGAGCCTGTGGTTAATTCTTCTTTCTGATGGGAAAATAGAGTGACCTGTGCCTGTCCCAACACCAAGAGCTAGTCTCACGTTGGTTCCACGTCTTCCCGTTTATCCTCAGGACAAATTGCAACCTGTACGGAACAGGAGGTTAAAGGTGCTGATGCTCCAAGTAGGGAGCTTGCTAGTAAAGTGGCTGGAATGGCGAACCCGGGCACAAGGAGATGAGAAATGAGGTGCGTTTTAGAAACATTTCCCCATCACACGGTGTACCATCTTCTGGGTTTCTCATGCATGTTTTGGATGTAGGAAGATGCCCTTGAACCTGGAGATTTGGGACCCATGCGATGGGTACCACGCAGTATTACTTTAAAGGGTCTGCGTTTGCTCACCCAACCTCACCAAACCTCTCAGCCCCAAGAGTGTCCACCCTTATGTCTCATCCAGCTGTGCGTCTAGATATGGTCAATCCAGGTTGCATCACAGCCCCTGAACGCATTGTGTAAGAATTTCTCTCTCTTTCACTGTCTTTGTTTCATGGGTGTTTCAAAGTAATTTATTTTTATAATGGGGTTTAGCTGCTTTTCACTGCTGTGTTTATGCCGCTTTACACCCACTTGACACACTAACAGAGAGATATCAATACATAGGTTTTACGATTATTATTAGTCAGATATATTCTTGTGCGGTGAATAGGGCGTGTTGAGTCCAGTTCTCTGAGCAAGGAGTAGGTCTTGTCTATTACATATTGGGTTTATGGAATGGGATCTGAGCTAATTTGATACCCTTGTTTTATGTATCACCCCACCTCACCTTTCCCGTTAAGCAGCCATAGTGTGTTTTCTGCATGTGTGACTCTGTTCTGTTTTGTAATTCAGTTCAAGTGTAACGGTTTTTACATTCCCTCTATCAGTGATACCTTATGAGAAGTGTCCTTTTCTGTGTGACTTATTTCACTTAGAATCGTCGTACCTAAATCCACTCATCATGCTGCTACTAACCTTACGACATTGATTTCCTGGCTGAGTGATATTCCATTGTACATAAGGACCACAACTTCTTTATCCATTTTTCTCTTTCCTGGGATATTTAAGGTGGAATGAAGTGGAGGTCCTGGTCAACAGAGCAGCCCTCAACTTTGGGGTGCTTGTGTCTTGCTGATTTTTAATTTTCCCAATTTATACCCCCATGAGTGGAAGTGCCCTATGCTCTCTAAGCTGTGTTTTTCAGATGTTTCAGGACTCACCGGACACTTCTCCAGAGTGGCTCTTGGCAATTTACATCCCGCCCATCAGTGTAGCAAGGCTCCCATTTCTCCATGGCCTGTCCTGCATTTCTGGTGTTGACACTTTTTTCAGCATGGCCCTTTTGACCGATGGGAAGCGAGACTTCTTTGTAGCGCTGATTTGCCTTTCCAGGTTGCTTGGTTGGCCAAAAAGGGCGTATGCGTTTTTTCCTGAATATATTCAGGAAAAAACGCATACGCCCTTTTTGGCCAAGGGCATCATTGTCAACGTTTTGCCGCTTTTCATGTGCTTTAAAGGCGATTCGTATCTACCTCCTGAAATCTGTTTCCTGCAATTCTGCCTTGATTTCAAATCCTCTTCTTTGCCTCCCCTCAATATATTTGTGGACGAGAGTTATCATTTATAACTCTGCAGGTTTGTGAATTGCAGTGCCCTGAACCTCCATTTTACAACTCGTTTTTATGGGAGCTGGCCGCAAAATCGCAGAATGGCTTCAGGCCCTGTTCTGGTTCCGGGGGGCAGGCTGAGCCTGTGGTTAATTCTTCTTTCTGATGGGAAAATAGAGTGACCTGTGCCTGTCCCAACACCAAGAGCTAGTCTCACGTTGGTTCCACGTCTTCCCGTTTATCCTCAGGACAAATTGCAACCTGTACGGAACAGGAGGTTAAAGGTGCTGATGCTCCAAGTAGGGAGCTTGCTAGTAAAGCGGCTGGAATGGCGAACCCGGGCACAAGGAGATGAGAAATGAGGTGTGTTTTAGAAACATTTCCCCATCACACGATGTACCATCTTCTGGGTTTCTCATGCATGTTTTGGATGTAGGAAGATGCCCTTGAACCTGGAGATTTGGGACCCATGCGATGGGTACCACGCAGTATTACTTTAAAGGGTCTGCGTTTGCTCACCCAACCTCACCAAACCTCTCAGCCCCAAGAGTGTCCACCCTTATGTCTCATCCAGCTGTGCGTCTAGATATGGTCAATCCAGGTTGCATCACAGCCCCTGAACGCATTGTGTAAGAATTTCTCTCTCTTTCACTGTCTTTGTTTCATGGGTGTTTCAAAGTAATTTATTTTTATAATGGGGTTTAGCTGCTTTTCACTGCTGTGTTTATGCCGCTTTACACCCACTTGACACACTAACAGAGAGATATCAATACATAGGTTTTACGATTATTATTAGTCAGATATATTCTTGTGCGGTGAATAGGGCGTGTTGAGTCCAGTTCTCTGAGCAAGGAGTAGGTCTTGTCTATTACATATTGGGTTTATGGAACGGTATCTGAGCTAATTTGATACCCTTGTTTTATGTATCACCCCACCTCACCTTTCCCGTTAAGCAGCCATAGTGTGTTTTCTGCATGTGTGACTCTGTTCTGTTTTGTAATTCAGTTCAAGTGTAACGGTTTTTACATTCCCTCTATCAGTGATACCTTATGAGAAGTGTCCTTTTCTGTGTGACTTATTTCACTTAGAATCGTCGTACCTAAATCCACTCATCATGCTGCTACTAACCTTACGACATTGATTTCCTGGCTGAGTGATATTCCATTGTACATAAGGACCACAACTTCTTTATCCATTTTTCTCTTTCCTGGGATATTTAAGGTGGAATGAAGTGGAGGTCCTGGTCAACAGAGCAGCCCTAAACTTTGGGGTGCTTGTGTCTTGCTGATTTTTAATTTTCCCAATTTATACCCCCATGAGTGGAAGTGCCCTATGCTCTCTAAGCTGTGTTTTTCAGATGTTTCAGGACTCACCGGACACTTCTCCAGAGTGGCTGTTGGCAATTTACATCCCGCCCATCAGTGTAGCAAGGCTCCCATTTCTCCATGGCCTGTCCTGCATTTCTGGTGTTGACACTTTTTTCAGCATGGCCCTTTTGACCGATGGGAAGCGAGACTTCTTTGTAGCGCTGATTTGCCTTTCCAGGTTGCTTGGTTGGCCAAAAAGGGCGTATGCGTTTTTTCCTGAATATATTCAGGAAAAAACGCATACGCCCTTTTTGGCCAAGGGCATCATTGTCAACGTTTTGCCGCTTTTCATGTGCTTTAAAGGCGATTCGTATCTACCTCCTGAAATCTGTTTCCTGCAATTCTGCCTTGATTTCAAATCCTCTTCTTTGCCTCCCCTCAATATATTTGTGGACGAGAGTTATCATTTATAACTCTGCAGGTTTGTGAATTGCAGTGCCCTCAACCTCCATTTTACAACTCGTTTTTATGGGAGCTGGCCGCAAAATCGCAGAATGGCTTCAGGCCCTGTTCTGGTTCCGGGGGGCAGGCTGAGCCTGTGGTTAATTCTTCTTTCTGATGGGAAAATAGAGTGACCTGTGCCTGTCCCAACACCAAGAGCTAGTCTCACGTTGGTTCCACGTCTTCCCGTTTATCCTCAGGACAAATTGCAACCTGTACGGAACAGGAGGTTAAAGGTGCTGATGCTCCAAGTAGGGAGCTTGCTAGTAAAGCGGCTGGAATGGCGAACCCGGGCACAAGGAGATGAGAAATGAGGTGCGTTTTAGAAACATTTCCCCATCACACGGTGTACCATCTTCTGGGTTTCTCATGCATGTTTTGATGTAGGAAGATGCCCTTGAACCTGGAGATTTGGGACCCATGCGATGGGTACCACGCAGTATTACTTTAAAGGGTCTGCGTTTGCTCACCCAACCTCACCAAACCTCTCAGCCCCAAGAGTGTCCACCCTTATGTCTCATCCAGCTGTGCGTCTAGATATGGTCAATCCAGGTTGCATCACAGCCCCTGAACGCATTGTGTAAGAATTTCTCTCTCTTTCACTGTCTTTGTTTCATGGGTGTTTCAAAGTAATTTTTTTTTATAATGGGGTTTAGCTGCTTTTCACTGCTGTGTTTATGCCGCTTTACACCCACTTGACACACTAACAGAGAGATATCAATACATAGGTTTTACGATTATTATTAGTCAGATATATTCTTGTGCGGTGAATAGGGCGTGTTGAGTCCAGTTCTCTGAGCAAGGAGTAGGTCTTGTCTATTACATATTGGGTTTATGGAATGGGATCTGAGCTAATTTGATACCCTTGTTTTATGTATCACCCCACCTCACCTTTCCCGTTAAGCAGCCATAGTGTGTTTTCTGCATGTGTGACTCTGTTCTGTTTTGTAATTCAGTTCAAGTGTAACGGTTTTTACATTCCCTCTATCAGTGATACCTTATGAGAAGTGTCCTTTTCTGTGTGACTTATTTCACTTAGAATCGTCGTACCTAAATCCACTCATCATGCTGCTACTAACCTTACGACATTGATTTCCTGGCTGAGTGATATTCCATTGTACATAAGGACCACAACTTCTTTATCCATTTTTCTCTTTCCTGGGATATTTAAGGTGGAATGAAGTGGAGGTCCTGGTCAACAGAGCAGCCCTAAACTTTGGGGTGCTTGTGTCTTGCTGATTTTTAATTTTCCCAATTTATACCCCCATGAGTGGAAGTGCCCTATGCTCTCTAAGCTGTGTTTTTCAGATGTTTCAGGACTCACCGGACACTTCTCCGGAGTGGCTCTTGGCAATTTACATCCCGCCCATCAGTGTAGCAAGGCTCCCATTTCTCCATGGCCTGTCCTGCATTTCTGGTTTTGACACTTTTTTCAGCATGGCCCTTTTGACCGATGGGAAGCGAGACTTCTTTGTAGCGCTGATTTGCCTTTCCAGGTTGCTTGGTTGGCCAAAAAGGGCGTATGCGTTTTTTCCTGAATATATTCAGGAAAAAACGCATACGCCCTTTTTGGCCAAGGGCATCATTGTCAACGTTTTGCCGCTTTTCATGTGCTTTAAAGGCGATTCGTATCTACCTCCTGAAATCTGTTTCCTGCAATTCTGCCTTGATTTCAAATCCTCTTCTTTGCCTCCCCTCAATATATTTGTGGACGAGAGTTATCATTTATAACTCTGCAGGTTTGTGAATTGCAGTGCCCTGAACCTCCATTTTACAACTCGTTTTTATGGGAGCTGGCCGCAAAATCGCAGAATGGCTTCAGGCCCTGTTCTGGTTCCGGGGGGCAGGCTGAGCCTGTGGTTAATTCTTCTTTCTGATGGGAAAATAGAGTGACCTGTGCCTGTCCCAACACCAAGAGCTAGTCTCACGTTGGTTCCACGTCTTCCCGTTTATCCTCAGGACAAATTGCAACCTGTACGGAACAGGAGGTTAAAGGTGCTGATGCTCCAAGTAGGGAGCTTGCTAGTAAAGTGGCTGGAATGGCGAACCCGGGCACAAGGAGATGAGAAATGAGGTGCGTTTTAGAAACATTTCCCCATCACACGGTGTACCATCTTCTGGGTTTCTCATGCATGTTTTGATGTAGGAAGATGCCCTTGAACCTGGAGATTTGGGACCCATGCGATGGGTACCACGCAGTATTACTTTAAAGGGTCTGCGTTTGCTCACCCAACCTCACCAAACCTCTCAGCCCCAAGAGTGTCCACCCTTATGTCTCATCCAGCTGTGCGTCTAGATATGGTCAATCCAGGTTGCATCACAGCCCCTGAACGCATTGTGTAAGAATTTCTCTCTCTTTCACTGTCTTTGTTTCATGGGTGTTTCAAAGTAATTTATTTTTATAATGGGGTTTAGCTGCTTTTCACTGCTGTGTTTATGCCGCTTTACACCCACTTGACACACTAACAGAGAGATATCAATACATAGGTTTTACGATTATTATTAGTCAGATATATTCTTGTGCGGTGAATAGGGCGTGTTGAGTCCAGTTCTCTGAGCAAGGAGTAGGTCTTGTCTATTACATATTGGGTTTATGGAATGGTATCTGAGCTAATTTGATACCCTTGTTTTATGTATCACCCCACCTCACCTTTCCCGTTAAGCAGCCATAGTGTGTTTTCTGCATGTGTGACTCTGTTCTGTTTTGTAATTCAGTTCAAGTGTAACGGTTTTTACATTCCCTCTATCAGTGATACCTTATGAGAAGTGTCCTTTTCTGTGTGACTTATTTCACTTAGAATCGTCGTACCTAAATCCACTCATCATGCTGCTACTAACCTTACGACATTGATTTCCTGGCTGAGTGATATTCCATTGTACATAAGGACCACAACTTCTTTATCCATTTTTCTCTTTCCTGGGATATTTAAGGTGGAATGAAGTGGAGGTCCTGGTCAACAGAGCAGCCCTCAACTTTGGGGTGCTTGTGTCTTGCTGATTTTTAATTTTCCCAATTTATACCCCCATGAGTGGAAGTGCCCTATGCTCTCTAAGCTGTGTTTTTCAGATGTTTCAGGACTCACCGGACACTTCTCCAGAGTGGCTCTTGGCAATTTACATCCCGCCCATCAGTGTAGCAAGGCTCCCATTTCTCCATGGCCTGTCCTGCATTTCTGGTTTTGACACTTTTTTCAGCATGGCCCTTTTGACCGATGGGAAGCGAGACTTCTTTGTAGCGCTGATTTGCCTTTCCAGGTTGCTTGGTTGGCCAAAAAGGGCGTATGCGTTTTTTCCTGAATATATTCAGGAAAAAACGCATACGCCCTTTTTGGCCAAGGGCATCATTGTCAACGTTTTGCCGCTTTTCATGTGCTTTAAAGGCGATTCGTATCTACCTCCTGAAATCTGTTTCCTGCAATTCTGCCTTGATTTCAAATCCTCTTCTTTGCCTCCCCTCAATATATTTGTGGACGAGAGTTATCATTTATAACTCTGCAGGTTTGTGAATTGCAGTGCCCTGAACCTCCATTTTACAACTCGTTTTTATGGGAGCTGGCCGCAAAATCGCAGAATGGCTTCAGGCCCTGTTCTGGTTCCGGGGGGCAGGCTGAGCCTGTGGTTAATTCTTCTTTCTGATGGGAAAATAGAGTGACCTGTGCCTGTCCCAACACCAAGAGCTAGTCTCACGTTGGTTCCACGTCTTCCCGTTTATCCTCAGGACAAATTGCAACCTGTACGGAACAGGAGGTTAAAGGTGCTGATGCTCCAAGTAGGGAGCTTGCTAGTAAAGCGGCTGGAATGGCGAACCCGGGCACAAGGAGATGAGAAATGAGGTGCGTTTTAGAAACATTTCCCCATCACACGATGTACCATCTTCTGGGTTTCCATGCATGTTTTTGATGTAGGAAGATGCCCTTGAACCTGGAGATTTGGGACCCATGCAATGGGTACCACGCAGTATTCCTTTAAAGGGTCTGCGTTTGATCACCCAACCTCACCAAACCTCTCAGCCCCAAGAGTGTCCACCCTTATGTCTCATCCAGCTGTGCGTCTAGATATGGTCAATCCAGGTTGCATCACAGCCCCTGAACGCATTGTGTAAGAATTTCTCTCTCTTTCACTGTCTTTGTTTCATGGGTGTTTCAAAGTAATTTATTTTTATAATGGGGTTTAGCTGCTTTTCACTGCTGTGTTTATGCCGCTTTACACCCACTTGACACACTAACAGAGAGATATCAATACATAGGTTTTACGATTATTATTAGTCAGATATATTCTTGTGCGGTGAATAGGGCGTGTTGAGTCCAGTTCTCTGAGCAAGGAGTAGGTCTTGTCTATTACATATTGGGTTTATGGAATGGGATCTGAGCTAATTTGATACCCTTGTTTTATGTATCACCCCACCTCACCTTTCCCGTTAAGCAGCCATAGTGTGTTTTCTGCATGTGTGACTCTGTTCTGTTTTGTAATTCAGTTCAAGTGTAACGGTTTTTACATTCCCTCTATCAGTGATACCTTATGAGAAGTGTCCTTTTCTGTGTGACTTATTTCACTTAGAATCGTCGTACCTAAATCCACTCATCATGCTGCTACTAACCTTACGACATTGATTTCCTGGCTGAGTGATATTCCATTGTACATAAGGACCACAACTTCTTTATCCATTTTTCTCTTTCCTGGGATATTTAAGGTGGAATGAAGTGGAGGTCCTGGTCAACAGAGCAGCCCTAAACTTTGGGGTGCTTGTGTCTTGCTGATTTTTAATTTTCCCAATTTATACCCCCATGAGTGGAAGTGCCCTATGCTCTCTAAGCTGTGTTTTTCAGATGTTTCAGGACTCACCGGACACTTCTCCAGAGTGGCTCTTGGCAATTTACATCCCGCCCATCAGTGTAGCAAGGCTCCCATTTCTCCATGGCCTGTCCTGCATTTCTGGTTTTGACACTTTTTTCAGCATGGCCCTTTTGACCGATGGGAAGCGAGACTTCTTTGTAGCGCTGATTTGCCTTTCCAGGTTGCTTGGTTGGCCAAAAAGGGCGTATGCGTTTTTTCCTGAATATATTCAGGAAAAAACGCATACGCCCTTTTTGGCCAAGGGCATCATTGTCAACGTTTTGCCGCTTTTCATGTGCTTTAAAGGCGATTCGTATCTACCTCCTGAAATCTGTTTCCTGCAATTCTGCCTTGATTTCAAATCCTCTTCTTTGCCTCCCCTCAATATATTTGTGGACGAGAGTTATCATTTATAACTCTGCAGGTTTGTGAATTGCAGTGCCCTCAACCTCCATTTTACAACTCGTTTTTATGGGAGCTGGCCGCAAAATCGCAGAATGGCTTCAGGCCCTGTTCTGGTTCCGGGGGGCAGGCTGAGCCTGTGGTTAATTCTTCTTTCTGATGGGAAAATAGAGTGACCTGTGCCTGTCCCAACACCAAGAGCTAGTCTCACGTTGGTTCCACGTCTTCCCGTTTATCCTCAGGACAAATTGCAACCTGTACGGAACAGGAGGTTAAAGGTGCTGATGCTCCAAGTAGGGAGCTTGCTAGTAAAGCGGCTGGAATGGCGAACCCGGGCACAAGGAGATGAGAAATGAGGTGCGTTTTAGAAACATTTCCCCATCACACGATGTACCATCTTCTGGGTTTCCATGCATGTTTTTGATGTAGGAAGATGCCCTTGAACCTGGAGATTTGGGACCCATGCAATGGGTACCACGCAGTATTCCTTTAAAGGGTCTGCGTTTGATCACCCAACCTCACCAAACCTCTCAGCCCCAAGAGTGTCCACCCTTATGTCTCATCCAGCTGTGCGTCTAGATATGGTCAATCCAGGTTGCATCACAGCCCCTGAACGCATTGTGTAAGAATTTCTCTCTCTTTCACTGTCTTTGTTTCATGGGTGTTTCAAAGTAATTTATTTTTATAATGGGGTTTAGCTGCTTTTCACTGCTGTGTTTATGCCGCTTTACACCCACTTGACACACTAACAGAGAGATATCAATACATAGGTTTTACGATTATTATTAGTCAGATATATTCTTGTGCGGTGAATAGGGCGTGTTGAGTCCAGTTCTCTGAGCAAGGAGTAGGTCTTGTCTATTACATATTGGGTTTATGGAATGGGATCTGAGCTAATTTGATACCCTTGTTTTATGTATCACCCCACCTCACCTTTCCCGTTAAGCAGCCATAGTGTGTTTTCTGCATGTGTGACTCTGTTCTGTTTTGTAATTCAGTTCAAGTGTAACGGTTTTTACATTCCCTCTATCAGTGATACCTTATGAGAAGTGTCCTTTTCTGTGTGACTTATTTCACTTAGAATCGTCGTACCTAAATCCACTCATCATGCTGCTACTAACCTTACGACATTGATTTCCTGGCTGAGTGATATTCCATTGTACATAAGGACCACAACTTCTTTATCCATTTTTCTCTTTCCTGGGATATTTAAGGTGGAATGAAGTGGAGGTCCTGGTCAACAGAGCAGCCCTAAACTTTGGGGTGCTTGTGTCTTGCTGATTTTTAATTTTCCCAATTTATACCCCCATGAGTGGAAGTGCCCTATGCTCTCTAAGCTGTGTTTTTCAGATGTTTCAGGACTCACCGGACACTTCTCCGGAGTGGCTCTTGGCAATTTACATCCCGCCCATCAGTGTAGCAAGGCTCCCATTTCTCCATGGCCTGTCCTGCATTTCTGGTTTTGACACTTTTTTCAGCATGGCCCTTTTGACCGATGGGAAGCGAGACTTCTTTGTAGCGCTGATTTGCCTTTCCAGGTTGCTTGGTTGGCCAAAAAGGGCGTATGCGTTTTTTCCTGAATATATTCAGGAAAAAACGCATACGCCCTTTTTGGCCAAGGGCATCATTGTCAACGTTTTGCCGCTTTTCATGTGCTTTAAAGGCGATTCGTATCTACCTCCTGAAATCTGTTTCCTGCAATTCTGCCTTGATTTCAAATCCTCTTCTTTGCCTCCCCTCAATATATTTGTGGACGAGAGTTATCATTTATAACTCTGCAGGTTTGTGAATTGCAGTGCCCTGAACCTCCATTTTACAACTCGTTTTTATGGGAGCTGGCCGCAAAATCGCAGAATGGCTTCAGGCCCTGTTCTGGTTCCGGGGGGCAGGCTGAGCCTGTGGTTAATTCTTCTTTCTGATGGGAAAATAGAGTGACCTGTGCCTGTCCCAACACCAAGAGCTAGTCTCACGTTGGTTCCACGTCTTCCCGTTTATCCTCAGGACAAATTGCAACCTGTACGGAACAGGAGGTTAAAGGTGCTGATGCTCCAAGTAGGGAGCTTGCTAGTAAAGCGGCTGGAATGGCGAACCCGGGCACAAGGAGATGAGAAATGAGGTGCGTTTTAGAAACCTTTCCCCATCACACGGTGTACCATCTTCTGGGTTTCTCATGCATGTTTTGGATGTAGGAAGATGCCCTTGAACCTGGAGATTTGGGACCCATGCGATGGGTACCACGCAGTATGACTTTAAAGGGTCTGCGTTTGCTCACCCAACCTCACCAAACCTCTCAGCCCCAAGAGTGTCCACCCTTATGTCTCATCCAGCTGTGCGTCTAGATATGGTCAATCCAGGTTGCATCACAGCCCCTGAACGCATTGTGTAAGAATTTCTCTCTCTTTCACTGTCTTTGTTTCATGGGTGTTTCAAAGTAATTTATTTTTATAATGGGGTTTAGCTGCTTTTCACTGCTGTGTTTATGCCGTTTTACACCCACTTGACACACTAACAGAAAGATATCAATACATAGGTTTTACGATTATTATTAGTCAGATATATTCTTGTGCGGTGAATAGGGCGTGTTGAGTCCAGTTCTCTGAGCAAGGAGTAGGTCTTGTCTATTACATATTGGGTTTATGGAATGGTATCTGAGCTAATTTGATACCCTTGTTTTATGTATCACCCCACCTCACCTTTCCCGTTAAGCAGCCATAGTGTGTTTTCTGCATGTGTGACTCTGTTCTGTTTTGTAATTCAGTTCAAGTGTAACGGTTTTTACATTCCCTCTATCAGTGATACCTTATGAGAAGTGTCCTTTTCTGTGTGACTTATTTCACTTAGAATCGTCGTACCTAAATCCACTCATCATGCTGCTACTAACCTTACGACATTGATTTCCTGGCTGAGTGATATTCCATTGTACATAAGGACCACAACTTCTTTATCCATTTTTCTTTTTCCTGGGATATTTAAGGTGAAATGAAGTGGAGGTCCTGGTCAACAGAGCAGCCCTCAACTTTGGGGTGCTTGTGTCTTGCTGATTTTTAATTTTCCCAATTTATACCCCCATGAGTGGAAGTGCCCTATGCTCTCTAAGCTGTGTTTTTCAGATGTTTCAGGACTCACCGGACACTTCTCCAGAGTGGCTCTTGGCAATTTACATCCCGCCCATCAGTGTAGCAAGGCTCCCATTTCTCCATGGCCTGTCCTGCATTTCTGGTTTTGACACTTTTTTCAGCATGGCCCTTTTGACCGATGGGAAGCGAGACTTCTTTGTAGCGCTGATTTGCCTTTCCAGGTTGCTTGGTTGGCCAAAAAGGGCGTATGCGTTTTTTCCTGAATATATTCAGGAAAAAACGCATACGCCCTTTTTGGCCAAGGGCATCATTGTCAACGTTTTGCCGCTTTTCATGTGCTTTAAAGGCGATTCGTATCTACCTCCTGAAATCTGTTTCCTGCAATTCTGCCTTGATTTCAAATCCTCTTCTTTGCCTTCCCTCAATATATTTGTGGACGAGAGTTATCATTTATAACTCTGCAGGTTTGTGAATTGCAGTGCCCTGAACCTCCATTTTACAACTCGTTTTTATGGGAGCTGGCCGCAAAATCGCAGAATGGCTTCAGGCCCTGTTCTGGTTCCGGGGGGCAGGCTGAGCCTGTGGTTAATTCTTCTTTCTGATGGGAAAATAGAGTGACCTGTGCCTGTCCCAACACCAAGAGCTAGTCTCACGTTGGTTCCACGTCTTCCCGTTTATCCTCAGGACAAATTGCAACCTGTACGGAACAGGAGGTTAAAGGTGCTGATGCTCCAAGTAGGGAGCTTGCTAGTAAAGCGGCTGGAATGGCGAACCCGGGCACAAGGAGATGAGAAATGAGGTGTGTTTTAGAAACATTTCCCCATCACACGATGTACCATCTTCTGGGTTTCTCATGCATGTTTTGGATGTAGGAAGATGCCCTTGAACCTGGAGATTTGGGACCCATGCGATGGGTACCACGCAGTATTACTTTAAAGGGTCTGCGTTTGCTCACCCAACCTCACCAAACCTCTCAGCCCCAAGAGTGTCCACCCTTATGTCTCATCCAGCTGTGCGTCTAGATATGGTCAATCCAGGTTGCATCACAGCCCCTGAACGCATTGTGTAAGAATTTCTCTCTCTTTCACTGTCTTTGTTTCATGGGTGTTTCAAAGTAATTTATTTTTATAATGGGGTTTAGCTGCTTTTCACTGCTGTGTTTATGCCGCTTTACACCCACTTGACACACTAACAGAGAGATATCAATACATAGGTTTTACGATTATTATTAGTCAGATATATTCTTGTGCGGTGAATAGGGCGTGTTGAGTCCAGTTCTCTGAGCAAGGAGTAGGTCTTGTCTATTACATATTGGGTTTATGGAACGGTATCTGAGCTAATTTGATACCCTTGTTTTATGTATCACCCCACCTCACCTTTCCCGTTAAGCAGCCATAGTGTGTTTTCTGCATGTGTGACTCTGTTCTGTTTTGTAATTCAGTTCAAGTGTAACGGTTTTTACATTCCCTCTATCAGTGATACCTTATGAGAAGTGTCCTTTTCTGTGTGACTTATTTCACTTAGAATCGTCGTACCTAAATCCACTCATCATGCTGCTACTAACCTTACGACATTGATTTCCTGGCTGAGTGATATTCCATTGTACATAAGGACCACAACTTCTTTATCCATTTTTCTCTTTCCTGGGATATTTAAGGTGAAATGAAGTGGAGGTCCTGGTCAACAGAGCAGCCCTCAACTTTGGGGTGCTTGTGTCTTGCTGATTTTTAATTTTCCCAATTTATACCCCCATGAGTGGAAGTGCCCTATGCTCTCTAAGCTGTGTTTTTCAGATGTTTCAGGACTCACCGGACACTTCTCCAGAGTGGCTCTTGGCAATTTACATCCCGCCCATCAGTGTAGCAAGGCTCCCATTTCTCCATGGCCTGTCCTGCATTTCTGGTTTTGACACTTTTTTCAGCATGGCCCTTTTGACCGATGGGAAGCGAGACTTCTTTGTAGCGCTGATTTGCCTTTCCAGGTTGCTTGGTTGGCCAAAAAGGGCGTATGCGTTTTTTCCTGAATATATTCAGGAAAAAACGCATACGCCCTTTTTGGCCAAGGGCATCATTGTCAACGTTTTGCCGCTTTTCATGTGCTTTAAAGGCGATTCGTATCTACCTCCTGAAATCTGTTTCCTGCAATTCTGCCTTGATTTCAAATCCTCTTCTTTGCCTCCCCTCAATATATTTGTGGACGAGAGTTATCATTTATAACTCTGCAGGTTTGTGAATTGCAGTGCCCTGAACCTCCATTTTACAACTCGTTTTTATGGGAGCTGGCCGCAAAATCGCAGAATGGCTTCAGGCCCTGTTCTGGTTCCGGGGGGCAGGCTGAGCCTGTGGTTAATTCTTCTTTCTGATGGGAAAATAGAGTGACCTGTGCCTGTCCCAACACCAAGAGCTAGTCTCACGTTGGTTCCACGTCTTCCCGTTTATCCTCAGGACAAATTGCAACCTGTACGGAACAGGAGGTTAAAGGTGCTGATGCTCCAAGTAGGGAGCTTGCTAGTAAAGTGGCTGGAATGGCGAACCCGGGCACAAGGAGATGAGAAATGAGGTGCGTTTTAGAAACATTTCCCCATCACACGGTGTACCATCTTCTGGGTTTCTCATGCATGTTTTGATGTAGGAAGATGCCCTTGAACCTGGAGATTTGGGACCCATGCGATGGGTACCACGCAGTATGACTTTAAAGGGTCTGCGTTTGCTCACCCAACCTCACCAAACCTCTCAGCCCCAAGAGTGTCCACCCTTATGTCTCATCCAGCTGTGCGTCTAGATATGGTCAATCCAGGTTGCATCACAGCCCCTGAACGCATTGTGTAAGAATTTCTCTCTCTTTCACTGTCTTTGTTTCATGGGTGTTTCAAAGTAATTTATTTTTATAATGGGGTTTAGCTGCTTTTCACTGCTGTGTTTATGCCGCTTTACACCCACTTGACACACTAACAGAGAGATATCAATACATAGGTTTTACGATTATTATTAGTCAGATATATTCTTGTGCGGTGAATAGGGCGTGTTGAGTCCAGTTCTCTGAGCAAGGAGTAGGTCTTGTCTATTACATATTGGGTTTATGGAATGGGATCTGAGCTAATTTGATACCCTTGTTTTATGTATCACCCCACCTCACCTTTCCCGTTAAGCAGCCATAGTGTGTTTTCTGCATGTGTGACTCTGTTCTGTTTTGTAATTCAGTTCAAGTGTAACGGTTTTTACATTCCCTCTATCAGTGATACCTTATGAGAAGTGTCCTTTTCTGTGTGACTTATTTCACTTAGAATCGTCGTACCTAAATCCACTCATCATGCTGCTACTAACCTTACGACATTGATTTCCTGGCTGAGTGATATTCCATTGTACATAAGGACCACAACTTCTTTATCCATTTTTCTCTTTCCTGGGATATTTAAGGTGGAATGAAGTGGAGGTCCTGGTCAACAGAGCAGCCCTCAACTTTGGGGTGCTTGTGTCTTGCTGATTTTTAATTTTCCCAATTTATACCCCCATGAGTGGAAGTGCCCTATGCTCTCTAAGCTGTGATTTTCAGATGTTTCAGGACTCACCGGACACTTCTCCAGAGTGGCTCTTGGCAATTTACATCCCGCCCATCAGTGTAGCAAGGCTCCCATTTCTCCATGGCCTGTCCTGCATTTCTGGTTTTGACACTTTTTTCAGCATGGCCCTTTTGACCGATGGGAAGCGAGACTTCTTTGTAGCGCTGATTTGCCTTTCCAGGTTGCTTGGTTGGCCAAAAAGGGCGTATGCGTTTTTTCCTGAATATATTCAGGAAAAAACGCATACGCCCTTTTTGGCCAAGGGCATCATTGTCAACGTTTTGCCGCTTTTCATGTGCTTTAAAGGCGATTCGTATCTACCTCCTGAAATCTGTTTCCTGCAATTCTGCCTTGATTTCAAATCCTCTTCTTTGCCTCCCCTCAATATATTTGTGGACGAGAGTTATCATTTATAACTCTGCAGGTTTGTGAATTGCAGTGCCCTGAACCTCCATTTTACAACTCGTTTTTATGGGAGCTGGCCGCAAAATCGCAGAATGGCTTCAGGCCCTGTTCTGGTTCCGGGGGGCAGGCTGAGCCTGTGGTTAATTCTTCTTTCTGATGGGAAAATAGAGTGACCTGTGCCTGTCCCAACACCAAGAGCTAGTCTCACGTTGGTTCCACGTCTTCCCGTTTATCCTCAGGACAAATTGCAACCTGTACGGAACAGGAGGTTAAAGGTGCTGATGCTCCAAGTAGGGAGCTTGCTAGTAAAGCGGCTGGAATGGTGAACCCGGGCACAAGGAGATGAGAAATGAGGTGCGTTTTAGAAACATTTCCCCATCACACGATGTACCATCTTCTGGGTTTCCATGCATGTTTTTGATGTAGGAAGATGCCCTTGAACCTGGAGATTTGGGACCCATGCAATGGGTACCACGCAGTATTCCTTTAAAGGGTCTGCGTTTGCTCACCCAACCTCACCAAACGTCTCAGCCCCAAGAGTGTCCAACCTTATGTCTCATCCAGCTGTGCGTCTAGATATGGTCAATCCAGGTTGCATCACAGCCCCTGAACGCATTGTGTAAGAATTTCTCTCTCTTTCACTGTCTTTGTTTCATGGGTGTTTCAAAGTAATTTATTTTTATAATGGGGTTTAGCTGCTTTTCACTGCTGTGTTTATGCCGCTTTACACCCACTTGACACACTAACAGAGAGATATCAATACATAGGTTTTACGATTATTATTAGTCAGATATATTCTTGTGCGGTGAATAGGGCGTGTTGAGTCCAGTTCTCTGAGCAAGGAGTAGGTCTTGTCTATTACATATTGGGTTTATGGAATGGTATCTGAGCTAATTTGATACCCTTGTTTTATGTATCACCCCACCTCACCTTTCCCGTTAAGCAGCCATAGTGTGTTTTCTGCATGTGTGACTCTGTTCTGTTTTGTAATTCAGTTCAAGTGTAACGGTTTTTACATTCCCTCTATCAGTGATACCTTATGAGAAGTGTCCTTTTCTGTGTGACTTATTTCACTTAGAATCGTCGTACCTAAATCCACTCATCATGCTGCTACTAACCTTACGACATTGATTTCCTGGCTGAGTGATATTCCATTGTACATAAGGACCACAACTTCTTTATCCATTTTTCTCTTTCCTGGGATATTTAAGGTGGAATGAAGTGGAGGTCCTGGTCAACAGAGCAGCCCTCAACTTTGGGGTGCTTGTGTCTTGCTGATTTTTAATTTTCCCAATTTATACCCCCATGAGTGGAAGTGCCCTATGCTCTCTAAGCTGTGTTTTTCAGATGTTTCAGGACTCACCGGACACTTCTCCAGAGTGGCTCTTGGCAATTTACATCCCGCCCATCAGTGTAGCAAGGCTCCCATTTCTCCATGGCCTGTCCTGCATTTCTGGTTTTGACACTTTTTTCAGCATGGCCCTTTTGACCGATGGGAAGCGAGACTTCTTTGTAGCGCTGATTTGCCTTTCCAGGTTGCTTGGTTGGCCAAAAAGGGCGTATGCGTTTTTTCCTGAATATATTCAGGAAAAAACGCATACGCCCTTTTTGGCCAAGGGCATCATTGTCAACGTTTTGCCGCTTTTCATGTGCTTTAAAGGCGATTCGTATCTACCTCCTGAAATCTGTTTCCTGCAATTCTGCCTTGATTTCAAATCCTCTTCTTTGCCTCCCCTCAATATATTTGTGGACGAGAGTTATCATTTATAACTCTGCAGGTTTGTGAATTGCAGTGCCCTGAACCTCCATTTTACAACTCGTTTTTATGGGAGCTGGCCGCAAAATCGCAGAATGGCTTCAGGCCCTGTTCTGGTTCCGGGGGGCAGGCTGAGCCTGTGGTTAATTCTTCTTTCTGATGGGAAAATAGAGTGACCTGTGCCTGTCCCAACACCAAGAGCTAGTCTCACGTTGGTTCCACGTCTTCCCGTTTATCCTCAGGACAAATTGCAACCTGTACGGAACAGGAGGTTAAAGGTGCTGATGCTCCAAGTAGGGAGCTTGCTAGTAAAGCGGCTGGAATGGCGAACCCGGGCACAAGGAGATGAGAAATGAGGTGCGTTTTAGAAACCTTTCCCCATCACACGGTGTACCATCTTCTGGGTTTCTCATGCATGATTTGGATGTAGGAAGATGCCCTTGAACCTGGAGATTTGGGACCCATGCGATGGGTACCACGCAGTATTACTTTAAAGGGTCTGCGTTTGCTCACCCAACCTCACCAAACCTCTCAGCCCCAAGAGTGTCCACCCTTATGTCTCATCCAGCTGTGCGTCTAGATATGGTCAATCCAGTTTGCATCACAGCCCCTGAACGCATTGTGTAAGAATTTCTCTCTCTTTCACTGTCTTTGTTTCATGGGTGTTTCAAAGTAATTTATTTTTATAATGGGGTTTAGCTGCTTTTCACTGCTGTGTTTATGCCGCTTTACACCCACTTGACACACTAACAGAGAGATATCAATACATAGGTTTTACGATTATTATTAGTCAGATATATTCTTGTGCGGTGAATAGGGCGTGTTGAGTCCAGTTCTCTGAGCAAGGAGTAGGTCTTGTCTATTACATATTGGGTTTATGGAACGGTATCTGAGCTAATTTGATACCCTTGTTTTATGTATCACCCCACCTCACCTTTCCCGTTAAGCAGCCATAGTGTGTTTTCTGCATGTGTGACTCTGTTCTGTTTTGTAATTCAGTTCAAGTGTAACGGTTTTTACATTCCCTCTATCAGTGATACCTTATGAGAAGTGTCCTTTTCTGTGTGACTTATTTCACTTAGAATCGTCGTACCTAAATCCACTCATCATGCTGCTACTAACCTTACGACATTGATTTCATGGCTGAGTGGTATTCCATTGTACATAAGGACCACAACTTCTTTATCCATTTTTCTCTTTCCTGGGATATTTAAGGTGGAATGAAGTGGAGGTCCTGGTCAACAGAGCAGCCCTCAACTTTGGGGTGCTTGTGTCTTGCTGATTTTTAATTTTCCCAATTTATACCCCCATGAGTGGAAGTGCCCTATGCTCTCTAAGCTGTGTTTTTCAGATGTTTCAGGACTCACCGGACACTTCTCCAGAGTGGCTCTTGGCAATTTACATCCCGCCCATCAGTGTAGCAAGGCTCCCATTTCTCCATGGCCTGTCCTGCATTTCTGGTTTTGACACTTTTTTCAGCATGGCCCTTTTGACCGATGGGAAGCGAGACTTCTTTGTAGCGCTGATTTGCCTTTCCAGGTTGCTTGGTTGGCCAAAAAGGGCGTATGCATTTTTTCCTGAATATATTCAGGAAAAAACGCATACGCCCTTTTTGGCCAAGGGCATCATTGTCAACGTTTTGCCGCTTTTCATGTGCTTTAAAGGCGATTCGTATCTACCTCCTGAAATCTGTTTCCTGCAATTCTGCCTTGATTTCAAATCCTCTTCTTTGCCTCCCCTCAATATATTTGTGGACGAGAGTTATCATTTATAACTCTGCAGGTTTGTGAATTGCAGTGCCCTGAACCTCCATTTTACAACTCGTTTTTATGGGAGCTGGCCGCAAAATCGCAGAATGGCTTCAGGCCCTGTTCTGGTTCCGGGGGGCAGGCTGAGCCTGTGGTTAATTCTTCTTTCTGATGGGAAAATAGAGTGACCTGTGCCTGTCCCAACACCAAGAGCTAGTCTCACGTTGGTTCCACGTCTTCCCGTTTATCCTCAGGACAAATTGCAACCTGTACGGAACAGGAGGTTAAAGGTGCTGATGCTCCAAGTAGGGAGCTTGCTAGTAAAGCGGCTGGAATGGCGAACCCGGGCACAAGGAGATGAGAAATGAGGTGCATTTTAGAAACCTTTCCCCATCACACGATGTACCATCTTCTGGGTTTCTCATGCATGTTTTGGATGTAGGAAGATGCCCTTGAACCTGGAGATTTGGGACCCATGCGATGGGTACCACGCAGTATTACTTTAAAGGGTCTGCGTTTGCTCACCCAACCTCACCAAACCTCTCAGCCCCAAGAGTGTCCACCCTTATGTCTCATCCAGCTGTGCGTCTAGATATGGTCAATCCAGGTTGCATCACAGCCCCTGAACGCATTGTGTAAGAATTTCTCTCTCTTTCACTGTCTTTGTTTCATGGGTGTTTCAAAGTAATTTATTTTTATAATGGGGTTTAGCTGCTTTTCACTGCTGTGTTTATGCCGCTTTACACCCACTTGACACACTAACAGAGAGATATCAATACATAGGTTTTACGATTATTATTAGTCAGATATATTCTTGTGCGGTGAATAGGGCGTGTTGAGTCCAGTTCTCTGAGCAAGGAGTAGGTCTTGTCTATTACATATTGGGTTTATGGAATGGTATCTGAGCTAATTTGATACCCTTGTTTTATGTATCACCCCACCTCACCTTTCCCGTTAAGCAGCCATAGTGTGTTTTCTGCATGTGTGACTCTGTTCTGTTTTGTAATTCAGTTCAAGTGTAACGGTTTTTACATTCCCTCTATCAGTGATACCTTATGAGAAGTGTCCTTTTCTGTGTGACTTATTTCACTTAGAATCGTCGTACCTAAATCCACTCATCATGCTGCTACTAACCTTACGACATTGATTTCCTGGCTGAGTGATATTCCATTGTACATAAGGACCACAACTTCTTTATCCATTTTTCTCTTTCCTGGGATATTTAAGGTGGAATGAAGTGGAGGTCCTGGTCAACAGAGCAGCCCTCAACTTTGGGGTGCTTGTGTCTTGCTGATTTTTCATTTTCCCAATTTATACCCCCATGAGTGGAAGTGCCCTATGCTCTCTAAGCTGTGTTTTTCAGATGTTTCAGGACTCACCGGACACTTCTCCAGAGTGGCTCTTGGCAATTTACATCCCGCCCATCAGTGTAGCAAGGCTCCCATTTCTCCATGGCCTGTCCTGCATTTCTGGTTTTGACACTTTTTTCAGCATGGCCCTTTTGACCGATGGGAAGCGAGACTTCTTTGTAGCGCTGATTTGCCTTTCCAGGTTGCTTGGTTGGCCAAAAAGGGCGTATGCGTTTTTTCCTGAATATATTCAGGAAAAAACGCATACGCCCTTTTTGGCCAAGGGCATCATTGTCAACGTTTTGCCGCTTTTCATGTGCTTTAAAGGCGATTCGTATCTACCTCCTGAAATCTGTTTCCTGCAATTCTGCCTTGATTTCAAATCCTCTTCTTTGCCTTCCCTCAATATATTTGTGGACGAGAGTTATCATTTATAACTCTGCAGGTTTGTGAATTGCAGTGCCCTGAACCTCCATTTTACAACTCGTTTTTATGGGAGCTGGCCACAAAATCGCAGAATGGCTTCAGGCCCTGTTCTGGTTCCGGGGGGCAGGCTGAGCCTGTGGTTAATTCTTCTTTCTGATGGGAAAATAGAGTGACCTGTGCCTGTCCCAACACCAAGAGCTAGTCTCACGTTGGTTCCACGTCTTCCCGTTTATCCTCAGGACAAATTGCAACCTGTACGGAACAGGAGGTTAAAGGTGCTGATGCTCCAAGTAGGGAGCTTGCTAGTAAAGCGGCTGGAATGGCGAACCCGGGCACAAGGAGATGAGAAATGAGGTGCGTTTTAGAAACATTTCCCCATCACACGATGTACCATCTTCTGGGTTTCTCATGCATGTTTTGGATGTAGGAAGATGCCCTTGAACCTGGAGATTTGGGACCCATGCGATGGGTACCACGCAGTATGACTTTAAAGGGTCTGCGTTTGCTCACCCAACCTCACCAAACCTCTCAGCCCCAAGAGTGTCCACCCTTATGTCTCATCCAGCTGTGCGTCTAGATATGGTCAATCCAGGTTGCATCACAGCCCCTGAACGCATTGTGTAAGAATTTCTCTCTCTTTCACTGTCTTTGTTTCATGGGTGTTTCAAAGTAATTTATTTTTATAATGGGGTTTAGCTGCTTTTCACTGCTGTGTTTATGCCGCTTTACACCCACTTGACACACTAACAGAGAGATATCAATACATAGGTTTTACGATTATTATTAGTCAGATATATTCTTGTGCGGTGAATAGGGCGTGTTGAGTCCAGTTCTCTGAGCAAGGAGTAGGTCTTGTCTATTACATATTGGGTTTATGGAATGGTATCTGAGCTAATTTGATACCCTTGTTTTATGTATCACCCCACCTCACCTTTCCCGTTAAGCAGCCATAGTGTGTTTTCTGCATGTGTGACTCTGTTCTGTTTTGTAATTCAGTTCAAGTGTAACGGTTTTTACATTCCCTCTATCAGTGATACCTTATGAGAAGTGTCCTTTTCTGTGTGACTTATTTCACTTAGAATCGTCGTACCTAAATCCACTCATCATGCTGCTACTAACCTTACGACATTGATTTCCTGGCTGAGTGATATTCCATTGTACATAAGGACCACAACTTCTTTATCCATTTTTCTCTTTCCTGGGATATTTAAGGTGGAATGAAGTGGAGGTCCTGGTCAACAGAGCAGCCCTAAACTTTGGGGTGCTTGTGTCTTGCTGATTTTTAATTTTCCCAATTTATACCCCCATGAGTGGAAGTGCCCTATGCTCTCTAAGCTGTGTTTTTCAGATGTTTCAGGACTCACTGGACACTCCTCCAGAGTGGCTCTTGGCAATTTACATCCCGCCCATCAGTGTAGCAAGGCTCCCATTTCTCCATGGCCTGTCCTGCATTTCTGGTTTTGACACTTTTTTCAGCATGGCCCTTTTGACCGATGGGAAGCGAGACTTCTTTGTAGCGCTGATTTGCCTTTCCAGGTTGCTTGGTTGGCCAAAAAGGGCGTATGCGTTTTTTCCTGAATATATTCAGGAAAAAACGCATACGCCCTTTTTGGCCAAGGGCATCATTGTCAACGTTTTGCCGCTTTTCATGTGCTTTAAAGGCGATTCGTATCTACCTCCTGAAATCTGTTTCCTGCAATTCTGCCTTGATTTCAAATCCTCTTCTTTGCCTCCCCTCAATATATTTGTGGACGAGAGTTATCATTTATAACTCTGCAGGTTTGTGAATTGCAGTGCCCTGAACCTCCATTTTACAACTCGTTTTTATGGGAGCTGGCCGCAAAATCGCAGAATGGCTTCAGGCCCTGTTCTGGTTCCGGGGGGCAGGCTGAGCCTGTGGTTAATTCTTCTTTCTGATGGGAAAATAGAGTGACCTGTGCCTGTCCCAACACCAAGAGCTAGTCTCACGTTGGTTCCACGTCTTCCCGTTTATCCTCAGGACAAATTGCAACCTGTACGGAACAGGAGGTTAAAGGTGCTGATGCTCCAAGTAGGGAGCTTGCTAGTAAAGCGGCTGGAATGGCGAACCCGGGCACAAGGAGATGAGAAATGAGGTGCGTTTTAGAAACCTTTCCCCATCACACGGTGTACCATCTTCTGGGTTTCTCATGCATGTTTTGGATGTAGGAAGATGCCCTTGAACCTGGAGATTTGGGACCCATGCGATGGGTACCACGCAGTATGACTTTAAAGGGTCTGCGTTTGCTCACCCAACCTCACCAAACCTCTCAGCCCCAAGAGTGTCCACCCTTATGTCTCATCCAGCTGTGCGTCTAGATATGGTCAATCCAGGTTGCATCACAGCCCCTGAACGCATTGTGTAAGAATTTCTCTCTCTTTCACTGTCTTTGTTTCATGGGTGTTTCAAAGTAATTTATTTTTATAATGGGGTTTAGCTGCTTTTCACTGCTGTGTTTATGCCGCTTTACACCCACTTGACACACTAACAGAGAGATATCAATACATAGGTTTTACGATTATTATTAGTCAGATATATTCTTGTGCGGTGAATAGGGCGTGTTGAGTCCAGTTCTCTGAGCAAGGAGTAGGTCTTGTCTATTACATATTGGGTTTATGGAATGGGATCTGAGCTAATTTGATACCCTTGTTTTATGTATCACCCCACCTCACCTTTCCCGTTAAGCAGCCATAGTGTGTTTTCTGCATGTGTGACTCTGTTCTGTTTTGTAATTCAGTTCAAGTGTAACGGTTTTTACATTCCCTCTATCAGTGATACCTTATGAGAAGTGTCCTTTTCTGTGTGACTTATTTCACTTAGAATCGTCGTACCTAAATCCACTCATCATGCTGCTACTAACCTTACGACATTGATTTCCTGGCTGAGTGATATTCCATTGTACATAAGGACCACAACTTCTTTATCCATTTTTCTCTTTCCTGGGATATTTAAGGTGGAATGAAGTGGAGGTCCTGGTCAACAGAGCAGCCCTCAACTTTGGGGTGCTTGTGTCTTGCTGATTTTTAATTTTCCCAATTTATACCCCCATGAGTGGAAGTGCCCTATGCTCTCTAAGCTGTGATTTTCAGATGTTTCAGGACTCACCGGACACTTCTCCAGAGTGGCTCTTGGCAATTTACATCCCGCCCATCAGTGTAGCAAGGCTCCCATTTCTCCATGGCCTGTCCTGCATTTCTGGTTTTGACACTTTTTTCAGCATGGCCCTTTTGACCGATGGGAAGCGAGACTTCTTTGTAGCGCTGATTTGCCTTTCCAGGTTGCTTGGTTGGCCAAAAAGGGCGTATGCGTTTTTTCCTGAATATATTCAGGAAAAAACGCATACGCCCTTTTTGGCCAAGGGCATCATTGTCAACGTTTTGCCGCTTTTCATGTGCTTTAAAGGCGATTCGTATCTACCTCCTGAAATCTGTTTCCTGCAATTCTGCCTTGATTTCAAATCCTCTTCTTTGCCTCCCCTCAATATATTTGTGGACGAGAGTTATCATTTATAACTCTGCAGGTTTGTGAATTGCAGTGCCCTGAACCTCCATTTTACAACTCGTTTTTATGGGAGCTGGCCGCAAAATCGCAGAATGGCTTCAGGCCCTGTTCTGGTTCCGGGGGGCAGGCTGAGCCTGTGGTTAATTCTTCTTTCTGATGGGAAAATAGAGTGACCTGTGCCTGTCCCAACACCAAGAGCTAGTCTCACGTTGGTTCCACGTCTTCCCGTTTATCCTCAGGACAAATTGCAACCTGTACGGAACAGGAGGTTAAAGGTGCTGATGCTCCAAGTAGGGAGCTTGCTAGTAAAGCGGCTGGAATGGCGAACCCGGGCACAAGGAGATGAGAAATGAGGTGCGTTTTAGAAACATTTCCCCATCACACGATGTACCATCTTCTGGGTTTCCATGCATGTTTTTGATGTAGGAAGATGCCCTTGAACCTGGAGATTTGGGACCCATGCAATGGGTACCACGCAGTATTCCTTTAAAGGGTCTGCGTTTGCTCACCCAACCTCACCAAACGTCTCAGCCCCAAGAGTGTCCAACCTTATGTCTCATCCAGCTGTGCGTCTAGATATGGTCAATCCAGGTTGCATCACAGCCCCTGAACGCATTGTGTAAGAATTTCTCTCTCTTTCACTGTCTTTGTTTCATGGGTGTTTCAAAGTAATTTATTTTTATAATGGGGTTTAGCTGCTTTTCACTGCTGTGTTTATGCCGCTTTACACCCACTTGACACACTAACAGAGAGATATCAATACATAGGTTTTACGATTATTATTAGTCAGATATATTCTTGTGCGGTGAATAGGGCGTGTTGAGTCCAGTTCTCTGAGCAAGGAGTAGGTCTTGTCTATTACATATTGGGTTTATGGAATGGTATCTGAGCTAATTTGATACCCTTGTTTTATGTATCACCCCACCTCACCTTTCCCGTTAAGCAGCCATAGTGTGTTTTCTGCATGTGTGACTCTGTTCTGTTTTGTAATTCAGTTCAAGTGTAACGGTTTTTACATTCCCTCTATCAGTGATACCTTATGAGAAGTGTCCTTTTCTGTGTGACTTATTTCACTTAGAATCGTCGTACCTAAATCCACTCATCATGCTGCTACTAACCTTACGACATTGATTTCCTGGCTGAGTGATATTCCATTGTACATAAGGACCACAACTTCTTTATCCATTTTTCTCTTTCCTGGGATATTTAAGGTGGAATGAAGTGGAGGTCCTGGTCAACAGAGCAGCCCTCAACTTTGGGGTGCTTGTGTCTTGCTGATTTTTCATTTTCCCAATTTATACCCCCATGAGTGGAAGTGCCCTATGCTCTCTAAGCTGTGTTTTTCAGATGTTTCAGGACTCACCGGACACTTCTCCAGAGTGGCTCTTGGCAATTTACATCCCGCCCATCAGTGTAGCAAGGCTCCCATTTCTCCATGGCCTGTCCTGCATTTCTGGTTTTGACACTTTTTTCAGCATGGCCCTTTTGACCGATGGGAAGCGAGACTTCTTTGTAGCGCTGATTTGCCTTTCCAGGTTGCTTGGTTGGCCAAAAAGGGCGTATGCATTTTTTCCTGAATATATTCAGGAAAAAACGCATACGCCCTTTTTGGCCAAGGGCATCATTGTCAACGTTTTGCCGCTTTTCATGTGCTTTAAAGGCGATTCGTATCTACCTCCTGAAATCTGTTTCCTGCAATTCTGCCTTGATTTCAAATCCTCTTCTTTGCCTCCCCTCAATATATTTGTGGACGAGAGTTATCATTTATAACTCTGCAGGTTTGTGAATTGCAGTGCCCTGAACCTCCATTTTACAACTCGTTTTTATGGGAGCTGGCCGCAAAATCGCAGAATGGCTTCAGGCCCTGTTCTGGTTCCGGGGGGCAGGCTGAGCCTGTGGTTAATTCTTCTTTCTGATGGGAAAATAGAGTGACCTGTGCCTGTCCCAACACCAAGAGCTAGTCTCACGTTGGTTCCACGTCTTCCCGTTTATCCTCAGGACAAATTGCAACCTGTACGGAACAGGAGGTTAAAGGTGCTGATGCTCCAAGTAGGGAGCTTGCTAGTAAAGCGGCTGGAATGGCGAACCCGGGCACAAGGAGATGAGAAATGAGGTGCATTTTAGAAACCTTTCCCCATCACACGATGTACCATCTTCTGGGTTTCTCATGCATGTTTTGGATGTAGGAAGATGCCCTTGAACCTGGAGATTTGGGACCCATGCGATGGGTACCACGCAGTATTACTTTAAAGGGTCTGCGTTTGCTCACCCAACCTCACCAAACCTCTCAGCCCCAAGAGTGTCCACCCTTATGTCTCATCCAGCTGTGCGTCTAGATATGGTCAATCCAGGTTGCATCACAGCCCCTGAACGCATTGTGTAAGAATTTCTCTCTCTTTCACTGTCTTTGTTTCATGGGTGTTTCAAAGTAATTTATTTTTATAATGGGGTTTAGCTGCTTTTCACTGCTGTGTTTATGCCGCTTTACACCCACTTGACACACTAACAGAGAGATATCAATACATAGGTTTTACGATTATTATTAGTCAGATATATTCTTGTGCGGTGAATAGGGCGTGTTGAGTCCAGTTCTCTGAGCAAGGAGTAGGTCTTGTCTATTACATATTGGGTTTATGGAATGGTATCTGAGCTAATTTGATACCCTTGTTTTATGTATCACCCCACCTCACCTTTCCCGTTAAGCAGCCATAGTGTGTTTTCTGCATGTGTGACTCTGTTCTGTTTTGTAATTCAGTTCAAGTGTAACGGTTTTTACATTCCCTCTATCAGTGATACCTTATGAGAAGTGTCCTTTTCTGTGTGACTTATTTCACTTAGAATCGTCGTACCTAAATCCACTCATCATGCTGCTACTAACCTTACGACATTGATTTCCTGGCTGAGTGATATTCCATTGTACATAAGGACCACAACTTCTTTATCCATTTTTCTCTTTCCTGGGATATTTAAGGTGGAATGAAGTGGAGGTCCTGGTCAACAGAGCAGCCCTCAACTTTGGGGTGCTTGTGTCTTGCTGATTTTTAATTTTCCCAATTTATACCCCCATGAGTGGAAGTGCCCTATGCTCTCTAAGCTGTGTTTTTCAGATGTTTCAGGACTCACCGGACACTTCTCCAGAGTGGCTCTTGGCAATTTACATCCCGCCCATCAGTGTAGCAAGGCTCCCATTTCTCCATGGCCTGTCCTGCATTTCTGGTTTTGACACTTTTTTCAGCATGGCCCTTTTGACCGATGGGAAGCGAGACTTCTTTGTAGCGCTGATTTGCCTTTCCAGGTTGCTTGGTTGGCCAAAAAGGGCGTATGCGTTTTTTCCTGAATATATTCAGGAAAAAACGCATACGCCCTTTTTGGCCAAGGGCATCATTGTCAACGTTTTGCCGCTTTTCATGTGCTTTAAAGGCGATTCGTATCTACCTCCTGAAATCTGTTTCCTGCAATTCTGCCTTGATTTCAAATCCTCTTCTTTGCCTTCCCTCAATATATTTGTGGACGAGAGTTATCATTTATAACTCTGCAGGTTTGTGAATTGCAGTGCCCTGAACCTCCATTTTACAACTCGTTTTTATGGGAGCTGGCCACAAAATCGCAGAATGGCTTCAGGCCCTGTTCTGGTTCCGGGGGGCAGGCTGAGCCTGTGGTTAATTCTTCTTTCTGATGGGAAAATAGAGTGACCTGTGCCTGTCCCAACACCAAGAGCTAGTCTCACGTTGGTTCCACGTCTTCCCGTTTATCCTCAGGACAAATTGCAACCTGTACGGAACAGGAGGTTAAAGGTGCTGATGCTCCAAGTAGGGAGCTTGCTAGTAAAGCGGCTGGAATGGCGAACCCGGGCACAAGGAGATGAGAAATGAGGTGCGTTTTAGAAACATTTCCCCATCACACGATGTACCATCTTCTGGGTTTCTCATGCATGTTTTGGATGTAGGAAGATGCCCTTGAACCTGGAGATTTGGGACCCATGCGATGGGTACCACGCAGTATGACTTTAAAGGGTCTGCGTTTGCTCACCCAACCTCACCAAACCTCTCAGCCCCAAGAGTGTCCACCCTTATGTCTCATCCAGCTGTGCGTCTAGATATGGTCAATCCAGGTTGCATCACAGCCCCTGAACGCATTGTGTAAGAATTTCTCTCTCTTTCACTGTCTTTGTTTCATGGGTGTTTCAAAGTAATTTATTTTTATAATGGGGTTTAGCTGCTTTTCACTGCTGTGTTTATGCTGCTTTACACCCACTTGACACACTAACAGAGAGATATCAATACATAGGTTTTACGATTATTATTAGTCAGATATATTCTTGTGCGGTGAATAGGGCGTGTTGAGTCCAGTTCTCTGAGCAAGGAGTAGGTCTTGTCTATTACATATTGGGTTTATGGAATGGTATCTGAGCTAATTTGATACCCTTGTTTTATGTATCACCCCACCTCACCTTTCCCGTTAAGCAGCCATAGTGTGTTTTCTGCATGTGTGACTCTGTTCTGTTTTGTAATTCAGTTCAAGTGTAACGGTTTTTACATTCCCTCTATCAGTGATACCTTATGAGAAGTGTCCTTTTCTGTGTGACTTATTTCACTTAGAATCGTCGTACCTAAATCCACTCATCATGCTGCTACTAACCTTACGACATTGATTTCCTGGCTGAGTGATATTCCATTGTACATAAGGACCACAACTTCTTTATCCATTTTTCTCTTTCCTGGGATATTTAAGGTGGAATGAAGTGGAGGTCCTGGTCAACAGAGCAGCCCTAAACTTTGGGGTGCTTGTGTCTTGCTGATTTTTAATTTTCCCAATTTATACCCCCATGAGTGGAAGTGCCCTATGCTCTCTAAGCTGTGTTTTTCAGATGTTTCAGGACTCACTGGACACTCCTCCAGAGTGGCTCTTGGCAATTTACATCCCGCCCATCAGTGTAGCAAGGCTCCCATTTCTCCATGGCCTGTCCTGCATTTCTGGTTTTGACACTTTTTTCAGCATGGCCCTTTTGACCGATGGGAAGCGAGACTTCTTTGTAGCGCTGATTTGCCTTTCCAGGTTGCTTGGTTGGCCAAAAAGGGCGTATGCGTTTTTTCCTGAATATATTCAGGAAAAAACGCATACGCCCTTTTTGGCCAAGGGCATCATTGTCAACGTTTTGCCGCTTTTCATGTGCTTTAAAGGCGATTCGTATCTACCTCCTGAAATCTGTTTCCTGCAATTCTGCCTTGATTTCAAATCCTCTTCTTTGCCTCCCCTCAATATATTTGTGGACGAGAGTTATCATTTATAACTCTGCAGGTTTGTGAATTGCAGTGCCCTGAACCTCCATTTTACAACTCGTTTTTATGGGAGCTGGCCGCAAAATCGCAGAATGGCTTCAGGCCCTGTTCTGGTTCCGGGGGGCAGGCTGAGCCTGTGGTTAATTCTTCTTTCTGATGGGAAAATAGAGTGACCTGTGCCTGTCCCAACACCAAGAGCTAGTCTCACGTTGGTTCCACGTCTTCCCGTTTATCCTCAGGACAAATTGCAACCTGTACGGAACAGGAGGTTAAAGGTGCTGATGCTCCAAGTAGGGAGCTTGCTAGTAAAGCGGCTGGAATGGCGAACCCGGGCACAAGGAGATGAGAAATGAGGTGCGTTTTAGAAACATTTCCCCATCACACGATGTACCATCTTCTGGGTTTCCATGCATGTTTTTGATGTAGGAAGATGCCCTTGAACCTGGAGATTTGGGACCCATGCGATGGGTACCACGCAGTATTCCTTTAAAGGGTCTGCGTTTGATCACCCAACCTCACCAAACCTCTCAGCCCCAAGAGTGTCCACCCTTATGTCTCATCCAGCTGTGCGTCTAGATATGGTCAATCCAGGTTGCATCACAGCCCCTGAACGCATTGTGTAAGAATTTCTCTCTCTTTCACTGTCTTTGTTTCATGGGTGTTTCAAAGTAATTTATTTTTATAATGGGGTTTAGCTGCTTTTCACTGCTGTGTTTATGCCGCTTTACACCCACTTGACACACTAACAGAGAGATATCAATACATAGGTTTTACGATTATTATTAGTCAGATATATTCTTGTGCGGTGAATAGGGCGTGTTGAGTCCAGTTCTCTGAGCAAGGAGTAGGTCTTGTCTATTACATATTGGGTTTATGGAACGGTATCTGAGCTAATTTGATACCCTTGTTTTATGTATCACCCCACCTCACCTTTCCCGTTAAGCAGCCATAGTGTGTTTTCTGCATGTGTGACTCTGTTCTGTTTTGTAATTCAGTTCAAGTGTAACGGTTTTTACATTCCCTCTATCAGTGATACCTTATGAGAAGTGTCCTTTTCTGTGTGACTTATTTCACTTAGAATCGTCGTACCTAAATCCACTCATCATGCTGCTACTAACCTTACGACATTGATTTCCTGGCTGAGTGATATTCCATTGTACATAAGGACCACAACTTCTTTACCCATTTTTCTATTTCCTGGGATATTTAAGGTGGAATGAAGTGGAGGTCCTGGTCAACAGAGCAGCCCTCAACTTTGGGGTGCTTGTGTCTTGCTGATTTTTAATTTTCCCAATTTATACCCCCATGAGTGGAAGTGCCCTATGCTCTCTAAGCTGTGTTTTTCAGATGTTTCAGGACTCACCGGACACTTCTCCAGAGTGGCTCTTGGCAATTTACATCCCGCCCATCAGTGTAGCAAGGCTCCCATTTCTCCATGGCCTGTCCTGCATTTCTGGTTTTGACACTTTTTTCAGCATGGCCCTTTTGACCGATGGGAAGCGAGACTTCTTTGTAGCGCTGATTTGCCTTTCCAGGTTGCTTGGTTGGCCAAAAAGGGCGTATGCGTTTTTTCCTGAATATATTCAGGAAAAAACGCATACGCCCTTTTTGGCCAAGGGCATCATTGTCAACGTTTTGCCGCTTTTCATGTGCTTTAAAGGCGATTCGTATCTACCTCCTGAAATCTGTTTCCTGCAATTCTGCCTTGATTTCAAATCCTCTTCTTTGCCTCCCCTCAATATATTTGTGGACGAGAGTTATCATTTATAACTCTGCAGGTTTGTGAATTGCAGTGCCCTGAACCTCCATTTTACAACTCGTTTTTATGGGAGCTGGCCGCAAAATCGCAGAATGGCTTCAGGCCCTGTTCTGGTTCCGGGGGGCAGGCTGAGCCTGTGGTTAATTCTTCTTTCTGATGGGAAAATAGAGTGACCTGTGCCTGTCCCAACACCAAGAGCTAGTCTCACGTTGGTTCCACGTCTTCCCGTTTATCCTCAGGACAAATTGCAACCTGTACGGAACAGGAGGTTAAAGGTGCTGATGCTCCAAGTAGGGAGCTTGCTAGTAAAGCGGCTGGAATGGCGAACCCGGGCACAAGGAGATGAGAAATGAGGTGCGTTTTAGAAACCTTTCCCCATCACACGGTGTACCATCTTCTGGGTTTCTCATGCATGTTTTGGATGTAGGAAGATGCCCTTGAACCTGGAGATTTGGGACCCATGCGATGGGTACCACGCAGTATTACTTTAAAGGGTCTGCGTTTGCTCACCCAACCTCACCAAACCTCTCAGCCCCAAGAGTGTCCACCCTTATGTCTCATCCAGCTGTGCGTCTAGATATGGTCAATCCAGGTTGCATCACAGCCCCTGAACGCATTGTGTAAGAATTTCTCTCTCTTTCACTGTCTTTGTTTCATGGGTGTTTCAAAGTAATTTATTTTTATAATGGGGTTTAGCTGCTTTTCACTGCTGTGTTTATGCCGCTTTACACCCACTTGACACACTAACAGAGAGATATCAATACATAGGTTTTACGATTATTATTAGTCAGATATATTCTTGTGCGGTGAATAGGGCGTGTTGAGTCCAGTTCTCTGAGCAAGGAGTAGGTCTTGTCTATTACATATTGGGTTTATGGAATGGTATCTGAGCTAATTTGATACCCTTGTTTTATGTATCACCCCACCTCACCTTTCCCGTTAAGCAGCCATAGTGTGTTTTCTGCATGTGTGACTCTGTTCTGTTTTGTAATTCAGTTCAAGTGTAACGGTTTTTACATTCCCTCTATCAGTGATACCTTATGAGAAGTGTCCTTTTCTGTGTGACTTATTTCACTTAGAATCGTCGTACCTAAATCCACTCATCATGCTGCTACTAACCTTACGACATTGATTTCCTGGCTGAGTGATATTCCATTGTACATAAGGACCACAACTTCTTTATCCATTTTTCTCTTTCCTGGGATATTTAAGGTGGAATGAAGTGGAGGTCCTGGTCAACAGAGCAGCCCTCAACTTTGGGGTGCTTGTGTCTTGCTGATTTTTAATTTTCCCAATTTATACCCCCATGAGTGGAAGTGCCCTATGCTCTCTAAGCTGTGTTTTTCAGATGTTTCAGGACTCACCGGACACTCCTCCAGAGTGGCTCTTGGCAATTTACATCCCGCCCATCAGTGTAGCAAGGCTCCCATTTCTCCATGGCCTGTCCTGCATTTCTGGTTTTGACACTTTTTCAGCATGGCCATTTTGACCGATGGGAAGCGAGACTTCTTTGTAGTGCTGATTTGCCTTTCCAGGTTGCTTGGTTGGCCAAAAAGGGCGTATGCGTTTTTTCCTGAATATATTCAGGAAAAAACGCATACGCCCTTTTTGGCCAAGGGCATCATTGTCAACGTTTTGCCGCTTTTCATGTGCTTTAAAGGCGATTCGTATCTCCCTCCTGAAATCTGTTTCCTGCAATTCTGCCTTGATTTCAAATCCTCTTCTTTGCCTCCCCTCAATATATTTGTGGACGAGAGTTATCATTTATAACTCTGCAGGTTTGTGAATTGCAGTGCCCTGAACCTCCATTTTACAACTCGTTTTTATGGGAGCTGGCCGCAAAAGCGCAGAATGGCTTCAGGCCCTGTTCTGGTTCCGGGGGGCAGGCTGAGCCTGTGGTTAATTCTTCTTTCTGATGGGAAAATAGAGTGACCTGTGCCTGTCCCAACACCAAGAGCTAGTCTCTCGTTGGTTCCACGTCTTCCCGTTTATCCTCAGGACAAATTGCAACCTGTACGGAACAGGAGGTTAAAGGTGCTGATGCTCCAAGTAGGGAGCTTGCTAGTAAAGCGGCTGGAATGGCGAACCCGGGCACAAGGAGATGAGAAATGAGGTGCGTTTTAGAAACCTTTCCCCATCACACGGTGTACCATCTTCTGGGTTTCTCATGCATGTTTTGGATGTAGGAAGATGCCCTTGAACCTGGAGATTTGGGACCCATGCGATGGGTACCACGCAGTATGACTTTAAAGGGTCTGCGTTTGCTCACCCAACCTCACCAAACCTCTCAGCCCCAAGAGTGTCCACCCTTATGTCTCATCCAGCTGTGCGTCTAGATATGGTCAATCCAGGTTGCATCACAGCCCCTGAACGCATTGTGTAAGAATTTCTCTCTCTTTCACTGTCTTTGTTTCATGGGTGTTTCAAAGTAATTTATTTTTATAATGGGGTTTAGCTGCTTTTCACTGCTGTGTTTATGCCGCTTTACACCCACTTGACACACTAACAGAGAGATATCAATACATAGGTTTTACGATTATTATTAGTCAGATATATTCTTGTGCGGTGAATAGGGCGTGTTGAGTCCAGTTCTCTGAGCAAGGAGTAGGTCTTGTCTATTACATATTGGGTTTATGGAATGGGATCTGAGCTAATTTGATACCCTTGTTTTATGTATCACCCCACCTCACCTTTCCCGTTAAGCAGCCATAGTGTGTTTTCTGCATGTGTGACTCTGTTCTGTTTTGTAATTCAGTTCAAGTGTAACGGTTTTTACATTCCCTCTATCAGTGATACCTTATGAGAAGTGTCCTTTTCTGTGTGACTTATTTCACTTAGAATCGTCGTACCTAAATCCACTCATCATGCTGCTACTAACCTTACGACATTGATTTCCTGGCTGAGTGATATTCCATTGTACATAAGGACCACAACTTCTTTACCCATTTTTCTATTTCCTGGGATATTTAAGGTGGAATGAAGTGGAGGTCCTGGTCAACAGAGCAGCCCTCAACTTTGGGGTGCTTGTGTCTTGCTGATTTTTAATTTTCCCAATTTATACCCCCATGAGTGGAAGTGCCCTATGCTCTCTAAGCTGTGTTTTTCAGATGTTTCAGGACTCACCGGACACTTCTCCAGAGTGGCTCTTGGCAATTTACATCCCGCCCATCAGTGTAGCAAGGCTCCCATTTCTCCATGGCCTGTCCTGCATTTCTGGTTTTGACACTTTTTTCAGCATGGCCCTTTTGACCGATGGGAAGCGAGACTTCTTTGTACCGCTGATTTGCCTTTCCAGGTTGCTTGGTTGGCCAAAAAGGGCGTATGCGTTTTTTCCTGAATATATTCAGGAAAAAACGCATACGCCCTTTTTGGCCAAGGGCATCATTGTCAACGTTTTGCCGCTTTTCATGTGCTTTAAAGGCGATTCGTATCTACCTCCTGAAATCTGTTTCCTGCAATTCTGCCTTGATTTCAAATCCTCTTCTTTGCCTCCCCTCAATATATTTGTGGACGAGAGTTATCATTTATAACTCTGCAGGTTTGTGAATTGCAGTGCCCTGAACCTCCATTTTACAACTCGTTTTTATGGGAGCTGGCCGCAAAATCGCAGAATGGCTTCAGGCCCTGTTCTGGTTCCGGGGGGCAGGCTGAGCCTGTGGTTAATTCTTCTTTCTGATGGGAAAATAGAGTGACCTGTGCCTGTCCCAACACCAAGAGCTAGTCTCACGTTGGTTCCACGTCTTCCCGTTTATCCTCAGGACAAATTGCAACCTGTACGGAACAGGAGGTTAAAGGTGCTGATGCTCCAAGTAGGGAGCTTGCTAGTAAAGCGGCTGGAATGGCGAACCCGGGCACAAGGAGATGAGAAATGAGGTGCGTTTTAGAAACCTTTCCCCATCACACGGTGTACCATCTTCTGGGTTTCTCATGCATGTTTTGGATGTAGGAAGATGCCCTTGAACCTGGAGATTTGGGACCCATGCGATGGGTACCACGCAGTATTACTTTAAAGGGTCTGCATTTGCTCACCCAACCTCACCAAACCTCTCAGCCCCAAGAGTGTCCACCCTTATGTCTCATCCAGCTGTGCGTCTAGATATGGTCAATCCAGGTTGCATCACAGCCCCTGAACGCATTGTGTAAGAATTTCTCTCTCTTTCACTGTCTTTGTTTCATGGGTGTTTCAAAGTAATTTATTTTTATAATGGGGTTTAGCTGCTTTTCACTGCTGTGTTTATGCCGCTTTACACCCACTTGACACACTAACAGAGAGATATCAATACATAGGTTTTACGATTATTATTAGTCAGATATATTCTTGTGCGGTGAATAGGGCGTGTTGAGTCCAGTTCTCTGAGCAAGGAGTAGGTCTTGTCTATTACATATTGGGTTTATGGAATGGTATCTGAGCTAATTTGATACCCTTGTTTTATGTATCACCCCACCTCACCTTTCCCGTTAAGCAGCCATAGTGTGTTTTCTGCATGTGTGACTCTGTTCTGTTTTGTAATTCAGTTCAAGTGTAACGGTTTTTACATTCCCTCTATCAGTGATACCTTATGAGAAGTGTCCTTTTCTGTGTGACTTATTTCACTTAGAATCGTCGTACCTAAATCCACTCATCATGCTGCTACTAACCTTACGACATTGATTTCCTGGCTGAGTGATATTCCATTGTACATAAGGACCACAACTTCTTTATCCATTTTTCTCTTTCCTGGGATATTTAAGGTGGAATGAAGTGGAGGTCCTGGTCAACAGAGCAGCCCTCAACTTTGGGGTGCTTGTGTCTTGCTGATTTTTAATTTTCCCAATTTATACCCCCATGAGTGGAAGTGCCCTATGCTCTCTAAGCTGTGTTTTTCAGATGTTTCAGGACTCACCGGACACTCCTCCAGAGTGGCTCTTGGCAATTTACATCCCGCCCATCAGTGTAGCAAGGCTCCCATTTCTCCATGGCCTGTCCTGCATTTCTGGTTTTGACACTTTTTCAGCATGGCCATTTTGACCGATGGGAAGCGAGACTTCTTTGTAGTGCTGATTTGCCTTTCCAGGTTGCTTGGTTGGCCAAAAAGGGCGTATGCGTTTTTTCCTGAATATATTCAGGAAAAAACGCATACGCCCTTTTTGGCCAAGGGCATCATTGTCAACGTTTTGCCGCTTTTCATGTGCTTTAAAGGCGATTCGTATCTCCCTCCTGAAATCTGTTTCCTGCAATTCTGCCTTGATTTCAAATCCTCTTCTTTGCCTCCCCTCAATATATTTGTGGACGAGAGTTATCATTTATAACTCTGCAGGTTTGTGAATTGCAGTGCCCTGAACCTCCATTTTACAACTCGTTTTTATGGGAGCTGGCCGCAAAAGCGCAGAATGGCTTCAGGCCCTGTTCTGGTTCCGGGGGGCAGGCTGAGCCTGTGGTTAATTCTTCTTTCTGATGGGAAAATAGAGTGACCTGTGCCTGTCCCAACACCAAGAGCTAGTCTCTCGTTGGTTCCACGTCTTCCCGTTTATCCTCAGGACAAATTGCAACCTGTACGGAACAGGAGGTTAAAGGTGCTGATGCTCCAAGTAGGGAGCTTGCTAGTAAAGCGGCTGGAATGGCGAACCCGGGCACAAGGAGATGAGAAATGAGGTGCGTTTTAGAAACCTTTCCCCATCACACGGTGTACCATCTTCTGGGTTTCTCATGCATGTTTTGGATGTAGGAAGATGCCCTTGAACCTGGAGATTTGGGACCCATGCGATGGGTACCACGCAGTATGACTTTAAAGGGTCTGCGTTTGCTCACCCAACCTCACCAAACCTCTCAGCCCCAAGAGTGTCCACCCTTATGTCTCATCCAGCTGTGCGTCTAGATATGGTCAATCCAGGTTGCATCACAGCCCCTGAACGCATTGTGTAAGAATTTCTCTCTCTTTCACTGTCTTTGTTTCATGGGTGTTTCAAAGTAATTTATTTTTATAATGGGGTTTAGCTGCTTTTCACTGCTGTGTTTATGCCGCTTTACACCCACTTGACACACTAACAGAGAGATATCAATACATAGGTTTTACGATTATTATTAGTCAGATATATTCTTGTGCGGTGAATAGGGCGTGTTGAGTCCAGTTCTCTGAGCAAGGAGTAGGTCTTGTCTATTACATATTGGGTTTATGGAATGGGATCTGAGCTAATTTGATACCCTTGTTTTATGTATCACCCCACCTCACCTTTCCCGTTAAGCAGCCATAGTGTGTTTTCTGCATGTGTGACTCTGTTCTGTTTTGTAATTCAGTTCAAGTGTAACGGTTTTTACATTCCCTCTATCAGTGATACCTTATGAGAAGTGTCCTTTTCTGTGTGACTTATTTCACTTAGAATCGTCGTACCTAAATCCACTCATCATGCTGCTACTAACCTTACGACATTGATTTCCTGGCTGAGTGATATTCCATTGTACATAAGGACCACAACTTCTTTATCCATTTTTCTCTTTCCTGGGATATTTAAGGTGGAATGAAGTGGAGGTCCTGGTCAACAGAGCAGCCCTCAACTTTGGGGTGCTTGTGTCTTGCTGATTTTTAATTTTCCCAATTTATACCCCCATGAGTGGAAGTGCCCTATGCTCTCTAAGCTGTGATTTTCAGATGTTTCAGGACTCACCGGACACTTCTCCAGAGTGGCTCTTGGCAATTTACATCCCGCCCATCAGTGTAGCAAGGCTCCCATTTCTCCATGGCCTGTCCTGCATTTCTGGTTTTGACACTTTTTTCAGCATGGCCCTTTTGACCGATGGGAAGCGAGACTTCTTTGTAGCGCTGATTTGCCTTTCCAGGTTGCTTGGTTGGCCAAAAAGGGCGTATGCGTTTTTTCCTGAATATATTCAGGAAAAAACGCATACGCCCTTTTTGGCCAAGGGCATCATTGTCAACGTTTTGCCGCTTTTCATGTGCTTTAAAGGCGATTCGTATCTACCTCCTGAAATCTGTTTCCTGCAATTCTGCCTTGATTTCAAATCCTCTTCTTTGCCTCCCCTCAATATATTTGTGGACGAGAGTTATCATTTATAACTCTGCAGGTTTGTGAATTGCAGTGCCCTGAACCTCCATTTTACAACTCGTTTTTATGGGAGCTGGCCGCAAAATCGCAGAATGGCTTCAGGCCCTGTTCTGGTTCCGGGGGGCAGGCTGAGCCTGTGGTTAATTCTTCTTTCTGATGGGAAAATAGAGTGACCTGTGCCTGTCCCAACACCAAGAGCTAGTCTCACGTTGGTTCCACGTCTTCCCGTTTATCCTCAGGACAAATTGCAACCTGTACGGAACAGGAGGTTAAAGGTGCTGATGCTCCAAGTAGGGAGCTTGCTAGTAAAGCGGCTGGAATGGCGAACCCGGGCACAAGGAGATGAGAAATGAGGTGCGTTTTAGAAACATTTCCCCATCACACGATGTACCATCTTCTGGGTTTCCATGCATGTTTTTGATGTAGGAAGATGCCCTTGAACCTGGAGATTTGGGACCCATGCAATGGGTACCACGCAGTATTCCTTTAAAGGGTCTGCGTTTGCTCACCCAACCTCACCAAACGTCTCAGCCCCAAGAGTGTCCAACCTTATGTCTCATCCAGCTGTGCGTCTAGATATGGTCAATCCAGGTTGCATCACAGCCCCTGAACGCATTGTGTAAGAATTTCTCTCTCTTTCACTGTCTTTGTTTCATGGGTGTTTCAAAGTAATTTATTTTTATAATGGGGTTTAGCTGCTTTTCACTGCTGTGTTTATGCCGCTTTACACCCACTTGACACACTAACAGAGAGATATCAATACATAGGTTTTACGATTATTATTAGTCAGATATATTCTTGTGCGGTGAATAGGGCGTGTTGAGTCCAGTTCTCTGAGCAAGGAGTAGGTCTTGTCTATTACATATTGGGTTTATGGAATGGTATCTGAGCTAATTTGATACCCTTGTTTTATGTATCACCCCACCTCACCTTTCCCGTTAAGCAGCCATAGTGTGTTTTCTGCATGTGTGACTCTGTTCTGTTTTGTAATTCAGTTCAAGTGTAACGGTTTTTACATTCCCTCTATCAGTGATACCTTATGAGAAGTGTCCTTTTCTGTGTGACTTATTTCACTTAGAATCGTCGTACCTAAATCCACTCATCATGCTGCTACTAACCTTACGACATTGATTTCCTGGCTGAGTGATATTCCATTGTACATAAGGACCACAACTTCTTTATCCATTTTTCTCTTTCCTGGGATATTTAAGGTGGAATGAAGTGGAGGTCCTGGTCAACAGAGCAGCCCTCAACTTTGGGGTGCTTGTGTCTTGCTGATTTTTAATTTTCCCAATTTATACCCCCATGAGTGGAAGTGCCCTATGCTCTCTAAGCTGTGTTTTTCAGATGTTTCAGGACTCACCGGACACTTCTCCAGAGTGGCTCTTGGCAATTTACATCCCGCCCATCAGTGTAGCAAGGCTCCCATTTCTCCATGGCCTGTCCTGCATTTCTGGTTTTGACACTTTTTTCAGCATGGCCCTTTTGACCGATGGGAAGCGAGACTTCTTTGTAGCGCTGATTTGCCTTTCCAGGTTGCTTGGTTGGCCAAAAAGGGCGTATGCGTTTTTTCCTGAATATATTCAGGAAAAAACGCATACGCCCTTTTTGGCCAAGGGCATCATTGTCAACGTTTTGCCGCTTTTCATGTGCTTTAAAGGCGATTCGTATCTACCTCCTGAAATCTGTTTCCTGCAATTCTGCCTTGATTTCAAATCCTCTTCTTTGCCTCCCCTCAATATATTTGTGGACGAGAGTTATCATTTATAACTCTGCAGGTTTGTGAATTGCAGTGCCCTGAACCTCCATTTTACAACTCGTTTTTATGGGAGCTGGCCGCAAAATCGCAGAATGGCTTCAGGCCCTGTTCTGGTTCCGGGGGGCAGGCTGAGCCTGTGGTTAATTCTTCTTTCTGATGGGAAAATAGAGTGACCTGTGCCTGTCCCAACACCAAGAGCTAGTCTCACGTTGGTTCCACGTCTTCCCGTTTATCCTCAGGACAAATTGCAACCTGTACGGAACAGGAGGTTAAAGGTGCTGATGCTCCAAGTAGGGAGCTTGCTAGTAAAGCGGCTGGAATGGCGAACCCGGGCACAAGGAGATGAGAAATGAGGTGCGTTTTAGAAACCTTTCCCCATCACACGGTGTACCATCTTCTGGGTTTCTCATGCATGATTTGGATGTAGGAAGATGCCCTTGAACCTGGAGATTTGGGACCCATGCGATGGGTACCACGCAGTATTACTTTAAAGGGTCTGCGTTTGCTCACCCAACCTCACCAAACCTCTCAGCCCCAAGAGTGTCCACCCTTATGTCTCATCCAGCTGTGCGTCTAGATATGGTCAATCCAGTTTGCATCACAGCCCCTGAACGCATTGTGTAAGAATTTCTCTCTCTTTCACTGTCTTTGTTTCATGGGTGTTTCAAAGTAATTTATTTTTATAATGGGGTTTAGCTGCTTTTCACTGCTGTGTTTATGCCGCTTTACACCCACTTGACACACTAACAGAGAGATATCAATACATAGGTTTTACGATTATTATTAGTCAGATATATTCTTGTGCGGTGAATAGGGCGTGTTGAGTCCAGTTCTCTGAGCAAGGAGTAGGTCTTGTCTATTACATATTGGGTTTATGGAACGGTATCTGAGCTAATTTGATACCCTTGTTTTATGTATCACCCCACCTCACCTTTCCCGTTAAGCAGCCATAGTGTGTTTTCTGCATGTGTGACTCTGTTCTGTTTTGTAATTCAGTTCAAGTGTAACGGTTTTTACATTCCCTCTATCAGTGATACCTTATGAGAAGTGTCCTTTTCTGTGTGACTTATTTCACTTAGAATCGTCGTACCTAAATCCACTCATCATGCTGCTACTAACCTTACGACATTGATTTCATGGCTGAGTGGTATTCCATTGTACATAAGGACCACAACTTCTTTATCCATTTTTCTCTTTCCTGGGATATTTAAGGTGGAATGAAGTGGAGGTCCTGGTCAACAGAGCAGCCCTCAACTTTGGGGTGCTTGTGTCTTGCTGATTTTTAATTTTCCCAATTTATACCCCCATGAGTGGAAGTGCCCTATGCTCTCTAAGCTGTGTTTTTCAGATGTTTCAGGACTCACCGGACACTTCTCCAGAGTGGCTCTTGGCAATTTACATCCCGCCCATCAGTGTAGCAAGGCTCCCATTTCTCCATGGCCTGTCCTGCATTTCTGGTTTTGACACTTTTTTCAGCATGGCCCTTTTGACCGATGGGAAGCGAGACTTCTTTGTAGCGCTGATTTGCCTTTCCAGGTTGCTTGGTTGGCCAAAAAGGGCGTATGCATTTTTTCCTGAATATATTCAGGAAAAAACGCATACGCCCTTTTTGGCCAAGGGCATCATTGTCAACGTTTTGCCGCTTTTCATGTGCTTTAAAGGCGATTCGTATCTACCTCCTGAAATCTGTTTCCTGCAATTCTGCCTTGATTTCAAATCCTCTTCTTTGCCTCCCCTCAATATATTTGTGGACGAGAGTTATCATTTATAACTCTGCAGGTTTGTGAATTGCAGTGCCCTGAACCTCCATTTTACAACTCGTTTTTATGGGAGCTGGCCGCAAAATCGCAGAATGGCTTCAGGCCCTGTTCTGGTTCCGGGGGGCAGGCTGAGCCTGTGGTTAATTCTTCTTTCTGATGGGAAAATAGAGTGACCTGTGCCTGTCCCAACACCAAGAGCTAGTCTCACGTTGGTTCCACGTCTTCCCGTTTATCCTCAGGACAAATTGCAACCTGTACGGAACAGGAGGTTAAAGGTGCTGATGCTCCAAGTAGGGAGCTTGCTAGTAAAGCGGCTGGAATGGCGAACCCGGGCACAAGGAGATGAGAAATGAGGTGCATTTTAGAAACCTTTCCCCATCACACGATGTACCATCTTCTGGGTTTCTCATGCATGTTTTGGATGTAGGAAGATGCCCTTGAACCTGGAGATTTGGGACCCATGCGATGGGTACCACGCAGTATTACTTTAAAGGGTCTGCGTTTGCTCACCCAACCTCACCAAACCTCTCAGCCCCAAGAGTGTCCACCCTTATGTCTCATCCAGCTGTGCGTCTAGATATGGTCAATCCAGGTTGCATCACAGCCCCTGAACGCATTGTGTAAGAATTTCTCTCTCTTTCACTGTCTTTGTTTCATGGGTGTTTCAAAGTAATTTATTTTTATAATGGGGTTTAGCTGCTTTTCACTGCTGTGTTTATGCCGCTTTACACCCACTTGACACACTAACAGAGAGATATCAATACATAGGTTTTACGATTATTATTAGTCAGATATATTCTTGTGCGGTGAATAGGGCGTGTTGAGTCCAGTTCTCTGAGCAAGGAGTAGGTCTTGTCTATTACATATTGGGTTTATGGAATGGTATCTGAGCTAATTTGATACCCTTGTTTTATGTATCACCCCACCTCACCTTTCCCGTTAAGCAGCCATAGTGTGTTTTCTGCATGTGTGACTCTGTTCTGTTTTGTAATTCAGTTCAAGTGTAACGGTTTTTACATTCCCTCTATCAGTGATACCTTATGAGAAGTGTCCTTTTCTGTGTGACTTATTTCACTTAGAATCGTCGTACCTAAATCCACTCATCATGCTGCTACTAACCTTACGACATTGATTTCCTGGCTGAGTGATATTCCATTGTACATAAGGACCACAACTTCTTTATCCATTTTTCTCTTTCCTGGGATATTTAAGGTGGAATGAAGTGGAGGTCCTGGTCAACAGAGCAGCCCTCAACTTTGGGGTGCTTGTGTCTTGCTGATTTTTAATTTTCCCAATTTATACCCCCATGAGTGGAAGTGCCCTATGCTCTCTAAGCTGTGTTTTTCAGATGTTTCAGGACTCACCGGACACTTCTCCAGAGTGGCTCTTGGCAATTTACATCCCGCCCATCAGTGTAGCAAGGCTCCCATTTCTCCATGGCCTGTCCTGCATTTCTGGTTTTGACACTTTTTTCAGCATGGCCCTTTTGACCGATGGGAAGCGAGACTTCTTTGTAGCGCTGATTTGCCTTTCCAGGTTGCTTGGTTGGCCAAAAAGGGCGTATGCGTTTTTTCCTGAATATATTCAGGAAAAAACGCATACGCCCTTTTTGGCCAAGGGCATCATTGTCAACGTTTTGCCGCTTTTCATGTGCTTTAAAGGCGATTCGTATCTACCTCCTGAAATCTGTTTCCTGCAATTCTGCCTTGATTTCAAATCCTCTTCTTTGCCTTCCCTCAATATATTTGTGGACGAGAGTTATCATTTATAACTCTGCAGGTTTGTGAATTGCAGTGCCCTGAACCTCCATTTTACAACTCGTTTTTATGGGAGCTGGCCACAAAATCGCAGAATGGCTTCAGGCCCTGTTCTGGTTCCGGGGGGCAGGCTGAGCCTGTGGTTAATTCTTCTTTCTGATGGGAAAATAGAGTGACCTGTGCCTGTCCCAACACCAAGAGCTAGTCTCACGTTGGTTCCACGTCTTCCCGTTTATCCTCAGGACAAATTGCAACCTGTACGGAACAGGAGGTTAAAGGTGCTGATGCTCCAAGTAGGGAGCTTGCTAGTAAAGCGGCTGGAATGGCGAACCCGGGCACAAGGAGATGAGAAATGAGGTGCGTTTTAGAAACATTTCCCCATCACACGATGTACCATCTTCTGGGTTTCTCATGCATGTTTTGGATGTAGGAAGATGCCCTTGAACCTGGAGATTTGGGACCCATGCGATGGGTACCACGCAGTATGACTTTAAAGGGTCTGCGTTTGCTCACCCAACCTCACCAAACCTCTCAGCCCCAAGAGTGTCCACCCTTATGTCTCATCCAGCTGTGCGTCTAGATATGGTCAATCCAGGTTGCATCACAGCCCCTGAACGCATTGTGTAAGAATTTCTCTCTCTTTCACTGTCTTTGTTTCATGGGTGTTTCAAAGTAATTTATTTTTATAATGGGGCTTAGCTGCTTTTCACTGCTGTGTTTATGCCGCTTTACACCCACTTGACACACTAACAGAGAGATATCAATACATAGGTTTTACGATTATTATTAGTCAGATATATTCTTGTGCGGTGAATAGGGCGTGTTGAGTCCAGTTCTCTGAGCAAGGAGTAGGTCTTGTCTATTACATATTGGGTTTATGGAATGGTATCTGAGCTAATTTGATACCCTTGTTTTATGTATCACCCCACCTCACCTTTCCCGTTAAGCAGCCATAGTGTGTTTTCTGCATGTGTGACTCTGTTCTGTTTTGTAATTCAGTTCAAGTGTAACGGTTTTTACATTCCCTCTATCAGTGATACCTTATGAGAAGTGTCCTTTTCTGTGTGACTTATTTCACTTAGAATCGTCGTACCTAAATCCACTCATCATGCTGCTACTAACCTTACGACATTGATTTCCTGGCTGAGTGATATTCCATTGTACATAAGGACCACAACTTCTTTATCCATTTTTCTCTTTCCTGGGATATTTAAGGTGGAATGAAGTGGAGGTCCTGGTCAACAGAGCAGCCCTAAACTTTGGGGTGCTTGTGTCTTGCTGATTTTTAATTTTCCCAATTTATACCCCCATGAGTGGAAGTGCCCTATGCTCTCTAAGCTGTGTTTTTCAGATGTTTCAGGACTCACTGGACACTCCTCCAGAGTGGCTCTTGGCAATTTACATCCCGCCCATCAGTGTAGCAAGGCTCCCATTTCTCCATGGCCTGTCCTGCATTTCTGGTTTTGACACTTTTTTCAGCATGGCCCTTTTGACCGATGGGAAGCGAGACTTCTTTGTAGCGCTGATTTGCCTTTCCAGGTTGCTTGGTTGGCCAAAAAGGGCGTATGCGTTTTTTCCTGAATATATTCAGGAAAAAACGCATACGCCCTTTTTGGCCAAGGGCATCATTGTCAACGTTTTGCCGCTTTTCATGTGCTTTAAAGGCGATTCGTATCTACCTCCTGAAATCTGTTTCCTGCAATTCTGCCTTGATTTCAAATCCTCTTCTTTGCCTCCCCTCAATATATTTGTGGACGAGAGTTATCATTTATAACTCTGCAGGTTTGTGAATTGCAGTGCCCTGAACCTCCATTTTACAACTCGTTTTTATGGGAGCTGGCCGCAAAATCGCAGAATGGCTTCAGGCCCTGTTCTGGTTCCGGGGGGCAGGCTGAGCCTGTGGTTAATTCTTCTTTCTGATGGGAAAATAGAGTGACCTGTGCCTGTCCCAACACCAAGAGCTAGTCTCACGTTGGTTCCACGTCTTCCCGTTTATCCTCAGGACAAATTGCAACCTGTACGGAACAGGAGGTTAAAGGTGCTGATGCTCCAAGTAGGGAGCTTGCTAGTAAAGCGGCTGGAATGGCGAACCCGGGCACAAGGAGATGAGAAATGAGGTGCGTTTTAGAAACATTTCCCCATCACACGATGTACCATCTTCTGGGTTTCCATGCATGTTTTTGATGTAGGAAGATGCCCTTGAACCTGGAGATTTGGGACCCATGCGATGGGTACCACGCAGTATTCCTTTAAAGGGTCTGCGTTTGATCACCCAACCTCACCAAACCTCTCAGCCCCAAGAGTGTCCACCCTTATGTCTCATCCAGCTGTGCGTCTAGATATGGTCAATCCAGGTTGCATCACAGCCCCTGAACGCATTGTGTAAGAATTTCTCTCTCTTTCACTGTCTTTGTTTCATGGGTGTTTCAAAGTAATTTATTTTTATAATGGGGTTTAGCTGCTTTTCACTGCTGTGTTTATGCCGCTTTACACCCACTTGACACACTAACAGAGAGATATCAATACATAGGTTTTACGATTATTATTAGTCAGATATATTCTTGTGCGGTGAATAGGGCGTGTTGAGTCCAGTTCTCTGAGCAAGGAGTAGGTCTTGTCTATTACATATTGGGTTTATGGAACGGTATCTGAGCTAATTTGATACCCTTGTTTTATGTATCACCCCACCTCACCTTTCCCGTTAAGCAGCCATAGTGTGTTTTCTGCATGTGTGACTCTGTTCTGTTTTGTAATTCAGTTCAAGTGTAACGGTTTTTACATTCCCTCTATCAGTGATACCTTATGAGAAGTGTCCTTTTCTGTGTGACTTATTTCACTTAGAATCGTCGTACCTAAATCCACTCATCATGCTGCTACTAACCTTACGACATTGATTTCCTGGCTGAGTGATATTCCATTGTACATAAGGACCACAACTTCTTTACCCATTTTTCTATTTCCTGGGATATTTAAGGTGGAATGAAGTGGAGGTCCTGGTCAACAGAGCAGCCCTCAACTTTGGGGTGCTTGTGTCTTGCTGATTTTTAATTTTCCCAATTTATACCCCCATGAGTGGAAGTGCCCTATGCTCTCTAAGCTGTGTTTTTCAGATGTTTCAGGACTCACCGTACACTTCTCCAGAGTGGCTGTTGGCAATTTACATCCCGCCCATCAGTGTAGCAAGGCTCCCATTTCTCCATGGCCTGTCCTGCATTTCTGGTTTTGACACTTTTTTCAGCATGGCCCTTTTGACCGATGGGAAGCGAGACTTCTTTGTAGCGCTGATTTGCCTTTCCAGGTTGCTTGGTTGGCCAAAAAGGGCGTATGCGTTTTTTCCTGAATATATTCAGGAAAAAACGCATACGCCCTTTTTGGCCAAGGGCATCATTGTCAACGTTTTGCCGCTTTTCATGTGCTTTAAAGGCGATTCGTATCTACCTCCTGAAATCTGTTTCCTGCAATTCTGCCTTGATTTCAAATCCTCTTCTTTGCCTCCCCTCAATATATTTGTGGACGAGAGTTATCATTTATAACTCTGCAGGTTTGTGAATTGCAGTGCCCTGAACCTCCATTTTACAACTCGTTTTTATGGGAGCTGGCCGCAAAATCGCAGAATGGCTTCAGGCCCTGTTCTGGTTCCGGGGGGCAGGCTGAGCCTGTGGTTAATTCTTCTTTCTGATGGGAAAATAGAGTGACCTGTGCCTGTCCCAACACCAAGAGCTAGTCTCACGTTGGTTCCACGTCTTCCCGTTTATCCTCAGGACAAATTGCAACCTGTACGGAACAGGAGGTTAAAGGTGCTGATGCTCCAAGTAGGGAGCTTGCTAGTAAAGCGGCTGGAATGGCGAACCCGGGCACAAGGAGATGAGAAATGAGGTGCGTTTTAGAAACCTTTCCCCATCACACGGTGTACCATCTTCTGGGTTTCTCATGCATGTTTTGGATGTAGGAAGATGCCCTTGAACCTGGAGATTTGGGACCCATGCGATGGGTACCACGCAGTATTACTTTAAAGGGTCTGCGTTTGCTCACCCAACCTCACCAAACCTCTCAGCCCCAAGAGTGTCCACCCTTATGTCTCATCCAGCTGTGCGTCTAGATATGGTCAATCCAGGTTGCATCACAGCCCCTGAACGCATTGTGTAAGAATTTCTCTCTCTTTCACTGTCTTTGTTTCATGGGTGTTTCAAAGTAATTTATTTTTATAATGGGGTTTAGCTGCTTTTCACTGCTGTGTTTATGCCGCTTTACACCCACTTGACACACTAACAGAGAGATATCAATACATAGGTTTTACGATTATTATTAGTCAGATATATTCTTGTGCGGTGAATAGGGCGTGTTGAGTCCAGTTCTCTGAGCAAGGAGTAGGTCTTGTCTATTACATATTGGGTTTATGGAATGGTATCTGAGCTAATTTGATACCCTTGTTTTATGTATCACCCCACCTCACCTTTCCCGTTAAGCAGCCATAGTGTGTTTTCTGCATGTGTGACTCTGTTCTGTTTTGTAATTCAGTTCAAGTGTAACGGTTTTTACATTCCCTCTATCAGTGATACCTTATGAGAAGTGTCCTTTTCTGTGTGACTTATTTCACTTAGAATCGTCGTACCTAAATCCACTCATCATGCTGCTACTAACCTTACGACATTGATTTCCTGGCTGAGTGATATTCCATTGTACATAAGGACCACAACTTCTTTATCCATTTTTCTCTTTCCTGGGATATTTAAGGTGGAATGAAGTGGAGGTCCTGGTCAACAGAGCAGCCCTCAACTTTGGGGTGCTTGTGTCTTGCTGATTTTTAATTTTCCCAATTTATACCCCCATGAGTGGAAGTGCCCTATGCTCTCTAAGCTGTGTTTTTCAGATGTTTCAGGACTCACCGGACACTCCTCCAGAGTGGCTCTTGGCAATTTACATCCCGCCCATCAGTGTAGCAAGGCTCCCATTTCTCCATGGCCTGTCCTGCATTTCTGGTTTTGACACTTTTTCAGCATGGCCATTTTGACCGATGGGAAGCGAGACTTCTTTGTAGTGCTGATTTGCCTTTCCAGGTTGCTTGGTTGGCCAAAAAGGGCGTATGCGTTTTTTCCTGAATATATTCAGGAAAAAACGCATACGCCCTTTTTGGCCAAGGGCATCATTGTCAACGTTTTGCCGCTTTTCATGTGCTTTAAAGGCGATTCGTATCTCCCTCCTGAAATCTGTTTCCTGCAATTCTGCCTTGATTTCAAATCCTCTTCTTTGCCTCCCCTCAATATATTTGTGGACGAGAGTTATCATTTATAACTCTGCAGGTTTGTGAATTGCAGTGCCCTGAACCTCCATTTTACAACTCGTTTTTATGGGAGCTGGCCGCAAAAGCGCAGAATGGCTTCAGGCCCTGTTCTGGTTCCGGGGGGCAGGCTGAGCCTGTGGTTAATTCTTCTTTCTGATGGGAAAATAGAGTGACCTGTGCCTGTCCCAACACCAAGAGCTAGTCTCTCGTTGGTTCCACGTCTTCCCGTTTATCCTCAGGACAAATTGCAACCTGTACGGAACAGGAGGTTAAAGGTGCTGATGCTCCAAGTAGGGAGCTTGCTAGTAAAGCGGCTGGAATGGCGAACCCGGGCACAAGGAGATGAGAAATGAGGTGCGTTTTAGAAACCTTTCCCCATCACACGGTGTACCATCTTCTGGGTTTCTCATGCATGTTTTGGATGTAGGAAGATGCCCTTGAACCTGGAGATTTGGGACCCATGCGATGGGTACCACGCAGTATGACTTTAAAGGGTCTGCGTTTGCTCACCCAACCTCACCAAACCTCTCAGCCCCAAGAGTGTCCACCCTTATGTCTCATCCAGCTGTGCGTCTAGATATGGTCAATCCAGGTTGCATCACAGCCCCTGAACGCATTGTGTAAGAATTTCTCTCTCTTTCACTGTCTTTGTTTCATGGGTATTTCAAAGTAATTTATTTTTATAATGGGGTTTAGCTGCTTTTCACTGCTGTGTTTATGCCGCTTTACACCCACTTGACACACTAACAGAGAGATATCAATACATAGGTTTTACGATTATTATTAGTCAGATATATTCTTGTGCGGTGAATAGGGCGTGTTGAGTCCAGTTCTCTGAGCAAGGTGTAGGTCTTGTCTATTACATATTGGGTTTATGGAATGGTATCTGAGCTAATTTGATACCCTTGTTTTATGTATCACCCCACCTCACCTGTCCCGTTAAGCAGCCATAGTGTGTTTTCTGCATGTGTGACTCTGTTCTGTTTTGTAATTCAGTTCAAGTGTAACGGTTTTTACATTCCCTCTATCAGTGATACCTTATGAGAAGTGTCCTTTTCTGTGTGACTTATTTCACTTAGAATCGTCGTACCTAAATCCACTCATCATGCTGCTACTAACCTTACGACATTGATTTCCTGGCTGAGTGATATTCCATTGTACATAAGGACCACAACTTCTTTATCCATTTTTCTCTTTCCTGGGATATTTAAGGTGGAATGAAGTGGAGGTCCTGGTCAACAGAGCAGCCCTAAACTTTGGGGTGCTTGTGTCTTGCTGATTTTTAATTTTCCCAATTTATACCCCCATGAGTGGAAGTGCCCTATGCTCTCTAAGCTGTGTTTTTCAGATGTTTCAGGACTCACCGGACACTTCTCCAGAGTGGCTCTTGGCAATTTACATCCCGCCCATCAGTGTAGCAAGGCTCCCATTTCTCCATGGCCTGTCCTGCATTTCTGGTTTTGACACTTTTTTCAGCATGGCCCTTTTGACCGATGGGAAGCGAGACTTCTTTGTAGCGCTGATTTGCCTTTCCAGGTTGCTTGGTTGGCCAAAAAGGGCGTATGCGTTTTTTCCTGAATATATTCAGGAAAAAACGCATACGCCCTTTTTGGCCAAGGGCATCATTGTCAACGTTTTGCCGCTTTTCATGTGCTTTAAAGGCGATTCGTATCTACCTCCTGAAATCTGTTTCCTGCAATTCTGCCTTGATTTCAAATCCTCTTCTTTGCCTTCCCTCAATATATTTGTGGACGAGAGTTATCATTTATAACTCTGCAGGTTTGTGAATTGCAGTGCCCTGAACCTCCATTTTACAACTCGTTTTTATGGGAGCTGGCCGCAAAATCGCAGAATGGCTTCAGGCCCTGTTCTGGTTCCGGGGGGCAGGCTGAGCCTGTGGTTAATTCTTCTTTCTGATGGGAAAATAGAGTGACCTGTGCCTGTCCCAACACCAAGAGCTAGTCTCACGTTGGTTCCACGTCTTCCCGTTTATCCTCAGGACAAATTGCAACCTGTACGGAACAGGAGGTTAAAGGTGCTGATGCTCCAAGTAGGGAGCTTGCTAGTAAAGCGGCTGGAATGGCGAACCCGGGCACAAGGAGATGAGAAATGAGGTGCGTTTTAGAAACATTTCCCCATCACACGATGTACCATCTTCTGGGTTTCTCATGCATGTTTTTGATGTAGGAAGATGCCCTTGAACCTGGAGATTTGGGACCCATGCGATGGGTACCACGCAGTATTACTTTAAAGGGTCTGCGTTTGCTCACCCAACCTCACCAAACCTCTCAGCCCCAAGAGTGTCCACCCTTATGTCTCATCCAGCTGTGCGTCTAGATATGGTCAATCCAGGTTGCATCACAGCCCCTGAACGCATTGTGTAAGAATTTCTCTCTCTTTCACTGTCTTTGTTTCATGGGTGTTTCAAAGTAATTTATTTTTATAATGGGGTTTAGCTGCTTTTCACTGCTGTGTTTATGCCGCTTTACACCCACTTGACACACTAACAGAGAGATATCAATACATAGGTTTTACGATTATTATTAGTCAGATATATTCTTGTGCGGTGAATAGGGCATGTTGAGTCCAGTTCTCTGAGCAAGGAGTAGGTCTTGTCTATTACACATTGGGTTTATGGAATGGTATCTGAGCTAATTTGATACCCTTGTTTTATGTATCACCCCACCTCACCTTTCCCGTTAAGCAGCCATAGTGTGTTTTCTGCATGTGTGACTCTGTTCTGTTTTGTAATTCAGTTCAAGTGTAACGGTTTTTACATTCCCTCTATCAGTGATACCTTATGAGAAGTGTCCTTTTCTGTGTGACTTATTTCACTTAGAATCGTCGTACCTAAATCCACTCATCATGCTGCTACTAACCTTACGACATTGATTTCCTGGCTGAGTGATATTCCATTGTACATAAGGACCACAACTTCTTTATCCATTTTTCTCTTTCCTGGGATATTTAAGGTGGAATGAAGTGGAGGTCCTGGTCAACAGAGCAGCCCTCAACTTTGGGGTGCTTGTGTCTTGCTGATTTTTAATTTTCCCAATTTATACCCCCATGAGTGGAAGTGCCCTATGCTCTCTAAGCTGTGTTTTTCAGATGTTTCAGGACTCACCGGACACTTCTCCAGAGTGGCTCTTGGCAATTTACATCCCGCCCATCAGTGTAGCAAGGCTCCCATTTCTCCATGGCCTGTCCTGCATTTCTGGTTTTGACACTTTTTCAGCATGGCCCTTTTGACCGATGGGAAGCGAGACTTCTTTGTAGCGCTGATTTGCCTTTCCAGGTTGCTTGGTTGGCCAAAAAGGGCGTATGCGTTTTTTCCTGAATATATTCAGGAAAAAACGCATACGCCCTTTTTGGCCAAGGGCATCATTGTCAACGTTTTGCCGCTTTTCATGTGCTTTAAAGGCGATTCGTATCTACCTCCTGAAATCTGTTTCCTGCAATTCTGCCTTGATTTCAAATCCTCTTCTTTGCCTCCCCTCAATATATTTGTGGACGAGAGTTATCATTTATAACTCTGCAGGTTTGTGAATTGCAGTGCCCTGAACCTCCATTTTACAACTCGTTTTTATGGGAGCTGGCCGCAAAAGCGCAGAATGGCTTCAGGCCCTGTTCTGGTTCCGGGGGGCAGGCTGAGCCTGTGGTTAATTCTTCTTTCTGATGGGAAAATAGAGTGACCTGTGCCTGTCCCAACACCAAGAGCTAGTCTCTCGTTGGTTCCACGTCTTCCCGTTTATCCTCAGGACAAATTGCAACCTGTACGGAACAGGAGGTTAAAGGTGCTGATGCTCCAAGTAGGGAGCTTGCTAGTAAAGCGGCTGGAATGGCGAACCCGGGCACAAGGAGATGAGAAATGAGGTGCGTTTTAGAAACCTTTCCCCATCACACGGTGTACCATCTTCTGGGTTTCTCATGCATGTTTTGGATGTAGGAAGATGCCCTTGAACCTGGAGATTTGGGACCCATGCGATGGGTACCACGCAGTATGACTTTAAAGGGTCTGCGTTTGCTCACCCAACCTCACCAAACCTCTCAGCCCCAAGAGTGTCCACCCTTATGTCTCATCCAGCTGTGCGTCTAGATATGGTCAATCCAGGTTGCATCACAGCCCCTGAACGCATTGTGTAAGAATTTCTCTCTCTTTCACTGTCTTTGTTTCATGGGTGTTTCAAAGTAATTTATTTTTATAATGGGGTTTAGCTGCTTTTCACTGCTGTGTTTATGCCGCTTTACACCCACTTGACACACTAACAGAGAGATATCAATACATAGGTTTTACGATTATTATTAGTCAGATATATTCTTGTGCGGTGAATAGGGCGTGTTGAGTCCAGTTCTCTGAGCAAGGAGTAGGTCTTGTCTATTACATATTGGGTTTATGGAATGGGATCTGAGCTAATTTGATACCCTTGTTTTATGTATCACCCCACCTCACCTTTCCCGTTAAGCAGCCATAGTGTGTTTTCTGCATGTGTGACTCTGTTCTGTTTTGTAATTCAGTTCAAGTGTAACGGTTTTTACATTCCCTCTATCAGTGATACCTTATGAGAAGTGTCCTTTTCTGTGTGACTTATTTCACTTAGAATCGTCGTACCTAAATCCACTCATCATGCTGCTACTAACCTTACGACATTGATTTCCTGGCTGAGTGATATTCCATTGTACATAAGGACCACAACTTCTTTACCCATTTTTCTCTTTCCTGGGATATTTAAGGTGGAATGAAGTGGAGGTCCTGGTCAACAGAGCAGCCCTAAACTTTGGGGTGCTTGTGTCTTGCTGATTTTTAATTTTCCCAATTTATACCCCCATGAGTGGAAGTGCCCTATGCTCTCTAAGCTGTGTTTTTCAGATGTTTCAGGACTCACCGGACACTTCTCCAGAGTGGCTCTTGGCAATTTACATCCCGCCCATCAGTGTAGCAAGGCTCCCATTTCTCCATGGCCTGTCCTGCATTTCTGGTTTTGACACTTTTTTCAGCATGGCCCTTTTGACTGATGGGAAGCGAGACTTCTTTGTAGCGCTGATTTGCCTTTCCAGGTTGCTTGGTTGGCCAAAAAGGGCGTATGCGTTTTTTCCTGAATATATTCAGGAAAAAACGCATACGCCCTTTTTGGCCAAGGGCATCATTGTCAACGTTTTGCCGCTTTTCATGTGCTTTAAAGGCGATTCGTATCTACCTCCTGAAATCTGTTTCCTGCAATTCTGCCTTGATTTCAAATCCTCTTCTTTGCCTCCCCTCAATATATTTGTGGACGAGAGTTATCATTTATAACTCTGCAGGTTTGTGAATTGCAGTGCCCTGAACCTCCATTTTACAACTCGTTTTTATGGGAGCTGGCCGCAAAATCGCAGAATGGCTTCAGGCCCTGTTCTGGTTCCGGGGGGCAGGCTGAGCCTGTGGTTAATTCTTCTTTCTGATGGGAAAATAGAGTGACCTGTGCCTGTCCCAACACCAAGAGCTAGTCTCACGTTGGTTCCACGTCTTCCCGTTTATCCTCAGGACAAATTGCAACCTGTACGGAACAGGAGGTTAAAGGTGCTGATGCTCCAAGTAGGGAGCTTGTTAGTAAAGCGGCTGGAATGGCGAACCCGGGCACAAGGAGATGAGAAATGAGGTGCGTTTTAGAAACATTTCCCCATCACACGATGTACCATCTTCTGGGTTTCTCATGCATGTTTTTGATGTAGGAAGATGCCCTTGAACCTGGAGATTTGGGACCCATGCGATGGGTACCACGCAGTATTACTTTAAAGGGTCTGCGTTTGCTCACCCAACCTCACCAAACCTCTCAGCCCCAAGAGTGTCCACCCTTATGTCTCATCCAGCTGTGCGTCTAGATATGGTCAATCCAGGTTGCATCACAGCCCCTGAACACATTGTGTAAGAATTTCTCTCTCTTTCACTGTCTTTGTTTCATGGGTGTTTCAAAGTAATTTATTTTTATAATGGGGTTTAGCTGCTTTTCACTGCTGTGTTTATGCCGCTTTACACCCACTTGACACACTAACAGAGAGATATCAATACATAGGTTTTACGATTATTATTAGTCAGATATATTCTTGTGCGGTGAATAGGGCATGTTGAGTCCAGTTCTCTGAGCAAGGAGTAGGTCTTGTCTATTACATATTGGGTTTATGGAATGGTATCTGAGCTAATTTGATACCCTTGTTTTATGTATCACCCCACCTCACCTTTCCCGTTAAGCAGCCATAGTGTGTTTTCTGCATGTGTGACTCTGTTCTGTTTTGTAATTCAGTTCAAGTGTAACGGTTTTTACATTCCCTCTATCAGTGATACCTTATGAGAAGTGTCCTTTTCTGTGTGACTTATTTCACTTAGAATCGTCGTACCTAAATCCACTCATCATGCTGCTACTAACCTTACGACATTGATTTCCTGGCTGAGTGATATTCCATTGTACATAAGGACCACAACTTCTTTATCCATTTTTCTCTTTCCTGGGATATTTAAGGTGGAATGAAGTGGAGGTCCTGGTCAACAGAGCAGCCCTCAACTTTGGGGTGCTTGTGTCTTGCTGATTTTTAATTTTCCCAATTTATACCCCCATGAGTGGAAGTGCCCTATGCTCTCTAAGCTGTGTTTTTCAGATGTTTCAGGACTCACCGGACACTTCTCCAGAGTGGCTCTTGGCAATTTACATCCCGCCCATCAGTGTAGCAAGGCTCCCATTTCTCCATGGCCTGTCCTGCATTTCTGGTTTTGACACTTTTTCAGCATGGCCCTTTTGACTGATGGGAAGCGAGACTTCTTTGTAGTGCTGATTTGCCTTTCCAGGTTGCTTGGTTGGCCAAAAAGGGCGTATGCGTTTTTTCCTGAATATATTCAGGAAAAAACGCATACGCCCTTTTTGGCCAAGGGCATCATTGTCAACGTTTTGCCGCTTTTCATGTGCTTTAAAGGCGATTCGTATCTACCTCCTGAAATCTGTTTCCTGCAATTCTGCCTTGATTTCAAATCCTCTTCTTTGCCTCCCCTCAATATATTTGTGGACGAGAGTTATCATTTATAACTCTGCAGGTTTGTGAATTGCAGTGCCCTGAACCTCCATTTTACAACTCGTTTTTATGGGAGCTGGCCGCAAAAGCGCAGAATGGCTTCAGGCCCTGTTCTGGTTCCGGGGGGCAGGCTGAGCCTGTGGTTAATTCTTCTTTCTGATGGGAAAATAGAGTGACCTGTGCCTGTCCCAACACCAAGAGCTAGTCTCTCATTGGTTCCACGTCTTCCCGTTTATCCTCAGGACAAATTGCAACCTGTACGGAACAGGAGGTTAAAGGTGCTGATGCTCCAAGTAGGGAGCTTGCTAGTAAAGCGGCTGGAATGGCGAACCCGGGCACAAGGAGATGAGAAATGAGGTGCGTTTTAGAAACCTTTCCCCATCACACGGTGTACCATCTTCTGGGTTTCTCATGCATGTTTTTGATGTAGGAAGATGCCCTTGAACCTGGAGATTTGGGACCCATGCGATGGGTACCACGCAGTATGACTTTAAAGGGTCTGCGTTTGCTCACCCAACCTCACCAAACCTCTCAGCCCCAAGAGTGTCCACCCTTATGTCTCATCCAGCTGTGCGTCTAGATATGGTCAATCCAGGTTGCATCACAGCCCCTGAACGCATTGTGTAAGAATTTCTCTCTCTTTCACTGTCTTTGTTTCATGGGTGTTTCAAAGTAATTTATTTTTATAATGGGGTTTAGCTGCTTTTCACTGCTGTGTTTATGCCGCTTTACACCCACTTGACACACTAACAGAGAGATATCAATACATAGGTTTTACGATTATTATTAGTCAGATATATTCTTGTGCGGTGAATAGGGCGTGTTGAGTCCAGTTCTCTGAGCAAGGAGTAGGTCTTGTCTATTACATATTGGGTTTATGGAATGGTATCTGAGCTAATTTGATACCCTTGTTTTATGTATCACCCCACCTCACCTTTCCCGTTAAGCAGCCATAGTGTGTTTTCTGCATGTGTGACTCTGTTCTGTTTTGTAATTCAGTTCAAGTGTAACGGTTTTTACATTCCCTCTATCAGTGATACCTTATGAGAAGTGTCCTTTTCTGTGTGACTTATTTCACTTAGAATCGTCGTACCTAAATCCACTCATCATGCTGCTACTAACCTTACGACATTGATTTCCTGGCTGAGTGATATTCCATTGTACATAAGGACCACAACTTCTTTATCCATTTTTCTCTTTCCTGGGATATTTAAGGTGGAATGAAGTGGAGGTCCTGGTCAACAGAGCAGCCCTAAACTTTGGGGTGCTTGTGTCTTGCTGATTTTTAATTTTCCCAATTTATACCCCCATGAGTGGAAGTGCCCTATGCTCTCTAAGCTGTGTTTTTCAGATGTTTCAGGACTCACCGGACACTTCTCCAGAGTGGCTCTTGGCAATTTACATCCCGCCCATCAGTGTAGCAAGGCTCCCATTTCTCCATGGCCTGTCCTGCATTTCTGGTTTTGACACTTTTTTCAGCATGGCCCTTTTGACCGATGGGAAGCGAGACTTCTTTGTAGCGCTGATTTGCCTTTCCAGGTTGCTTGGTTGGCCAAAAAGGGCGTATGCGTTTTTTCCTGAATATATTCAGGAAAAAACGCATATGCCCTTTTTGGCCAAGGGCATCATTGTCAACGTTTTGCCGCTTTTCATGTGCTTTAAAGGCGATTCGTATCTACCTCCTGAAATCTGTTTCCTGCAATTCTGCCTTGATTTCAAATCCTCTTCTTTGCCTTCCCTCAATATATTTGTGGACGAGAGTTATCATTTATAACTCTGCAGGTTTGTGAATTGCAGTGCCCTGAACCTCCATTTTACAACTCGTTTTTATGGGAGCTGGCCGCAAAATCGCAGAATGGCTTCAGGCCCTGTTCTGGTTCCGGGGGGCAGGCTGAGCCTGTGGTTAATTCTTCTTTCTGATGGGAAAATAGAGTGACCTGTGCCTGTCCCAACACCAAGAGCTAGTCTCACGTTGGTTCCACGTCTTCCCGTTTATCCTCAGGACAAATTGCAACCTGTACGGAACAGGAGGTTAAAGGTGCTGATGCTCCAAGTAGGGAGCTTGTTAGTAAAGCGGCTGGAATGGCGAACCCGGGCACAAGGAGATGAGAAATGAGGTGCGTTTTAGAAACATTTCCCCATCACACGATGTACCATCTTCTGGGTTTCTCATGCATGTTTTTGATGTAGGAAGATGCCCTTGAACCTGGAGATTTGGGACCCATGCGATGGGTACCACGCAGTATTACTTTAAAGGGTCTGCGTTTGCTCACCCAACCTCACCAAACCTCTCAGCCCCAAGAGTGTCCACCCTTATGTCTCATCCAGCTGTGCGTCTAGATATGGTCAATCCAGGTTGCATCACAGCCCCTGAACACATTGTGTAAGAATTTCTCTCTCTTTCACTGTCTTTGTTTCATGGGTGTTTCAAAGTAATTTATTTTTATAATGGGGTTTAGCTGCTTTTCACTGCTGTGTTTATGCCGCTTTACACCCACTTGACACACTAACAGAGAGATATCAATACATAGGTTTTACGATTATTATTAGTCAGATATATTCTTGTGCGGTGAATAGGGCATGTTGAGTCCAGTTCTCTGAGCAAGGAGTAGGTCTTGTCTATTACATATTGGGTTTATGGAATGGTATCTGAGCTAATTTGATACCCTTGTTTTATGTATCACCCCACCTCACCTTTCCCGTTAAGCAGCCATAGTGTGTTTTCTGCATGTGTGACTCTGTTCTGTTTTGTAATTCAGTTCAAGTGTAACGGTTTTTACATTCCCTCTATCAGTGATACCTTATGAGAAGTGTCCTTTTCTGTGTGACTTATTTCACTTAGAATCGTCGTACCTAAATCCACTCATCATGCTGCTACTAACCTTACGACATTGATTTCCTGGCTGAGTGATATTCCATTGTACATAAGGACCACAACTTCTTTATCCATTTTTCTCTTTCCTGGGATATTTAAGGTGGAATGAAGTGGAGGTCCTGGTCAACAGAGCAGCCCTCAACTTTGGGGTGCTTGTGTCTTGCTGATTTTTAATTTTCCCAATTTATACCCCCATGAGTGGAAGTGCCCTATGCTCTCTAAGCTGTGTTTTTCAGATGTTTCAGGACTCACCGGACACTTCTCCAGAGTGGCTCTTGGCAATTTACATCCCGCCCATCAGTGTAGCAAGGCTCCCATTTCTCCATGGCCTGTCCTGCATTTCTGGTTTTGACACTTTTTCAGCATGGCCCTTTTGACCGATGGGAAGCGAGACTTCTTTGTAGCGCTGATTTGCCTTTCCAGGTTGCTTGGTTGGCCAAAAAGGGCGTATGCGTTTTTTCCTGAATATATTCAGGAAAAAACGCATACGCCCTTTTTGGCCAAGGGCATCATTGTCAACGTTTTGCCGCTTTTCATGTGCTTTAAAGGCGATTCGTATCTACCTCCTGAAATCTGTTTCCTGCAATTCTGCCTTGATTTCAAATCCTCTTCTTTGCCTCCCCTCAATATATTTGTGGACGAGAGTTATCATTTATAACTCTGCAGGTTTGTGAATTGCAGTGCCCTGAACCTCCATTTTACAACTCGTTTTTATGGGAGCTGGCCGCAAAAGCGCAGAATGGCTTCAGGCCCTGTTCTGGTTCCGGGGGGCAGGCTGAGCCTGTGGTTAATTCTTCTTTCTGATGGGAAAATAGAGTGACCTGTGCCTGTCCCAACACCAAGAGCTAGTCTCTCATTGGTTCCACGTCTTCCCGTTTATCCTCAGGACAAATTGCAACCTGTACGGAACAGGAGGTTAAAGGTGCTGATGCTCCAAGTAGGGAGCTTGCTAGTAAAGCGGCTGGAATGGCGAACCCGGGCACAAGGAGATGAGAAATGAGGTGCGTTTTAGAAACCTTTCCCCATCACACGGTGTACCATCTTCTGGGTTTCTCATGCATGTTTTTGATGTAGGAAGATGCCCTTGAACCTGGAGATTTGGGACCCATGCGATGGGTACCACGCAGTATGACTTTAAAGGGTCTGCGTTTGCTCACCCAACCTCACCAAACCTCTCAGCCCCAAGAGTGTCCACCCTTATGTCTCATCCAGCTGTGCGTCTAGATATGGTCAATCCAGGTTGCATCACAGCCCCTGAACGCATTGTGTAAGAATTTCTCTCTCTTTCACTGTCTTTGTTTCATGGGTGTTTCAAAGTAATTTATTTTTATAATGGGGTTTAGCTGCTTTTCACTGCTGTGTTTATGCCGCTTTACACCCACTTGACACACTAACAGAGAGATATCAATACATAGGTTTTACGATTATTATTAGTCAGATATATTCTTGTGCGGTGAATAGGGCGTGTTGAGTCCAGTTCTCTGAGCAAGGAGTAGGTCTTGTCTATTACATATTGGGTTTATGGAATGGTATCTGAGCTAATTTGATACCCTTGTTTTATGTATCACCCCACCTCACCTTTCCCGTTAAGCAGCCATTGTGTGTTTTCTGCATGTGTGACTCTGTTCTGTTTTGTAATTCAGTTCAAGTGTAACGGTTTTTACATTCCCTCTATCAGTGATACCTTATGAGAAGTGTCCTTTTCTGTGTGACTTATTTCACTTAGAATCGTCGTACCTAAATCCACTCATCATGCTGCTACTAACCTTACGACATTGATTTCCTGGCTGAGTGATATTCCATTGTACATAAGGACCACAACTTCTTTATCCATTTTTCTCTTTCCTGGGATATTTAAGGTGGAATGAAGTGGAGGTCCTGGTCAACAGAGCAGCCCTAAACTTTGGGGTGCTTGTGTCTTGCTGATTTTTAATTTTCCCAATTTATACCCCCATGAGTGGAAGTGCCCTATCCTCTCTAAGCTGTGTTTTTCAGATGTTTCAGGACTCACCGGACACTTCTCCAGAGTGGCTCTTGGCAATTTACATCCCGCCCATCAGTGTAGCAAGGCTCCCATTTCTCCATGGCCTGTCCTGCATTTCTGGTTTTGACACTTTTTTCAGCATGGCCCTTTTGACCGATGGGAAGCGAGACTTCTTTGTAGCGCTGATTTGCCTTTCCAGGTTGCTTGGTTGGCCAAAAAGGGCGTATGCGTTTTTTCCTGAATATATTCAGGAAAAAACGCATACGCCCTTTTTGGCCAAGGGCATCATTGTCAACGTTTTGCCGCTTTTCATGTGCTTTAAAGGCGATTCGTATCTACCTCCTGAAATCTGTTTCCTGCAATTCTGCCTTGATTTCAAATCCTCTTCTTTGCCTTCCCTCAATATATTTGTGGACGAGAGTTATCATTTATAACTCTGCAGGTTTGTGAATTGCAGTGCCCTGAACCTCCATTTTACAACTCGTTTTTATGGGAGCTGGCCGCAAAATCGCAGAATGGCTTCAGGCCCTGTTCTGGTTCCGGGGGGCAGGCTGAGCCTGTGGTTAATTCTTCTTTCTGATGGGAAAATAGAGTGACCTGTGCCTGTCCCAACACCAAGAGCTAGTCTCACGTTGGTTCCACGTCTTCCCGTTTATCCTCAGGACAAATTGCAACCTGTACGGAACAGGAGGTTAAAGGTGCTGATGCTCCAAGTAGGGAGCTTGCTAGTAAAGCGGCTGGAATGGCGAACCCGGGCACAAGGAGATGAGAAATGAGGTGCGTTTTAGAAACATTTCCCCATCACACGATGTACCATCTTCTGGGTTTCTCATGCATGTTTTTGATGTAGGAAGATGCCCTTGAACCTGGAGATTTGGGACCCATGCGATGGGTACCACGCAGTATTACTTTAAAGGGTCTGCGTTTGCTCACCCAACCTCACCAAACCTCTCAGCCCCAAGAGTGTCCACCCTTATGTCTCATCCAGCTGTGCGTCTAGATATGGTCAATCCAGGTTGCATCACAGCCCCTGAACACATTGTGTAAGAATTTCTCTCTCTTTCACTGTCTTTGTTTCATGGGTGTTTCAAAGTAATTTATTTTTATAATGGGGTTTAGCTGCTTTTCACTGCTGTGTTTATGCCGCTTTACACCCACTTGACACACTAACAGAGAGATATCAATACATAGGTTTTACGATTATTATTAGTCAGATATATTCTTGTGCGGTGAATAGGGCATGTTGAGTCCAGTTCTCTGAGCAAGGAGTAGGTCTTGTCTATTACATATTGGGTTTATGGAATGGTATCTGAGCTAATTTGATACCCTTGTTTTATGTATCACCCCACCTCACCTTTCCCGTTAAGCAGCCATAGTGTGTTTTCTGCATGTGTGACTCTGTTCTGTTTTGTAATTCAGTTCAAGTGTAACGGTTTTTACATTCCCTCTATCAGTGATACCTTATGAGAAGTGTCCTTTTCTGTGTGACTTATTTCACTTAGAATTGTCGTACCTAAATCCACTCATCATGCTGCTACTAACCTTACGACATTGATTTCCTGGCTGAGTGATATTCCATTGTACATAAGGACCACAACTTCTTTATCCATTTTTCTCTTTCCTGGGATATTTAAGGTGGAATGAAGTGGAGGTCCTGGTCAACAGAGCAGCCCTAAACTTTGGGGTGCTTGTGTCTTGCTGATTTTTAATTTTCCCAATTTATACCCCCATGAGTGGAAGTGCCCTATGCTCTCTAAGCTGTGTTTTTCAGATGTTTCAGGACTCACCGGACACTTCTCCAGAGTGGCTCTTGGCAATTTACATCCCGCCCATCAGTGTAGCAAGGCTCCCATTTCTCCATGGCCTGTCCTGCATTTCTGGTTTTGACACTTTTTCAGCATGGCCCTTTTGACCGATGGGAAGCGAGACTTCTTTGTAGTGCTGATTTGCCTTTCCAGGTTGCTTGGTTGGCCAAAAAGGGCGTATGCGTTTATTCCTGAATATATTCAGGAAAAAACGCATACGCCCTTTTTGGCCAAGGGCATCATTGTCAACGTTTTGCCGCTTTTCATGTGCTTTAAAGGCGATTCGTATCTACCTCCTGAAATCTGTTTCCTGCAATTCTGCCTTGATTTCAAATCCTCTTCTTTGCCTTCCCTCAATATATTTGTGGACGAGAGTTATCATTTATAACTCTGCAGGTTTGTGAATTGCAGTGCCCTGAACCTCCATTTTACAACTCGTTTTTATGGGAGCTGGCCGCAAAATCGCAGAATGGCTTCAGGCCCTGTTCTGGTTCCGGGGGCAGGCTGAGCCTGTGGTTAATTCTTCTTTCTGATGGGAAAATAGAGTGACCTGTGCCTGTCCCAACACCAAGAGCTAGTCTCTCGTTGGTTCCACGTCTTCCCGTTTATCCTCAGGACAAATTGCAACCTGTACGGAACAGGAGGTTAAAGGTGCTGATCCTCCAAGTAGGGAGCTTGCTAGTAAAGCGGCTGGAATGGCGAACCCGGGCACAAGGAGATGAGAAATGAGGTGCGTTTTAGAAACCTTTCCCCATCACACGGTGTACCATCTTCTGGGTTTCTCATGCATGTTTTTGATGTAGGAAGATGCCCTTGAACCTGGAGATTTGGGACCCATGCGATGGGTACCACGCAGTATGACTTTAAAGGGTCTGCGTTTGCTCACCCAACCTCACCAAACCTCTCAGCCCCAAGAGTGTCCACCCTTATGTCTCATCCAGCTGTGCGTCTAGATATGGTCAATCCAGGTTGCATCACAGCCCCTGAACGCATTGTGTAAGAATTTCTCTCTCTTTCACTGTCTTTGTTTCATGGGTGTTTCAAAGTAATTTATTTTTATAATGGGGTTTAGCTGCTTTTCACTGCTGTGTTTATGCCGCTTTACACCCACTTGACACACTAACAGAGAGATATCAATACATAGGTTTTACGATTATTATTAGTCAGATATATTCTTGTGCGGTGAATAGGGCGTGTTGAGTCCAGTTCTCTGAGCAAGGAGTAGGTCTTGTCTATTACATATTGGGTTTATGGAATGGTATCTGAGCTAATTTGATACCCTTGTTTTATGTATCACCCCACCTCACCTTTCCCGTTAAGCAGCCATAGTGTGTTTTCTGCATGTGTGACTCTGTTCTGTTTTGTAATTCAGTTCAAGTGTAACGGTTTTTACATTCCCTCTATCAGTGATACCTTATGAGAAGTGTCCTTTTCTGTGTGACTTATTTCACTTAGAATCGTCGTACCTAAATCCACTCATCATGCTGCTACTAACCTTACGACATTGATTTCCTGGCTGAGTGATATTCCATTGTACATAAGGACCACAACTTCTTTATCCATTTTTCTCTTTCCTGGGATATTTAAGGTGGAATGAAGTGGAGGTCCTGGTCAACAGAGCAGCCCTAAACTTTGGGGTGCTTGTGTCTTGCTGATTTTTAATTTTCCCAATTTATACCCCCATGAGTGGAAGTGCCCTATGCTCTCTAAGCTGTGTTTTTCAGATGTTTCAGGACTCACCGGACACTTCTCCAGAGTGGCTCTTGGCAATTTACATCCCGCCCATCAGTGTAGCAAGGCTCCCATTTCTCCATGGCCTGTCCTGCATTTCTGGTTTTGACACTTTTTTCAGCATGGCCCTTTTGACCGATGGGAAGCGAGACTTCTTTGTAGCGCTGATTTGCCTTTCCAGGTTGCTTGGTTGGCCAAAAAGGGCGTGTGCGTTTTATCCTGAATATATTCAGGAAAAAACGCATACGCCCTTTTTGGCCAAGGGCATCATTGTCAACGTTTTGCCGCTTTTCATGTGCTTTAAAGGCGATTCGTATCTACCTCCTGAAATCTGTTTCCTGCAATTCTGCCTTGATTTCAAATCCTCTTCTTTGCCTCCCCTCAATATATTTGTGGACGAGAGTTATCATTTATAACTCTGCAGGTTTGTGAATTGCAGTGCCCTGAACCTCCATTTTACAACTCGTTTTTATGGGAGCTGGCCGCAAAATCGCAGAATGGCTTCAGGCCCTGTTCTGGTTCCGGGGGGCAGGCTGAGCCTGTGGTTAATTCTTCTTTCTGATGGGAAAATAGAGTGACCTGTGCCTGTCCCAACACCAAGAGCTAGTCTCAACGTTGGTTCCACGTCTTCCCGTTTATCCTCAGGACAAATTGCAACCTGTACGGAACAGGAGGTTAAAGGTGCTGATGCTCCAAGTAGGGAGCTTGCTAGTAAAGCGGCTGGAATGGCGAACCCGGGCACAAGGAGATGAGAAATGAGGTGCGTTTTAGAAACATTTCCCCATCACACGATGTACCATCTTCTGGGTTTCTCATGCATGTTTTTGATGTAGGAAGATGCCCTTGAACCTGGAGATTTGGGACCCATGCGATGGGTACCACGCAGTATTCCTTTAAAGGGTCTGCGTTTGCTCACCCAACCTCACCAAACCTCTCAGCCCCAAGAGTGTCCACCCTTATGTCTCATCCAGCTGTGCGTCTAGATATGGTCAATCCAGGTTGCCTCACAGCCCCTGAATGCATTGTGTAAGAATTTCTCTCTCTTTCACTGTCTTTGTTTCATGGGTGTTTCAAAGAAATTTATTTTTATAATGGGGTTTAGCTGCTTTTCACTGCTGTGTTTATGCCGCTTTACACCCACTTGACACACTAACAGAGAGATATCAATACATAGGTTTTACGATTATTATTAGTCAGATATATTCTTGTGCGGTGAATAGGGCGTGTTGAGTCCAGTTCTCTGAGCAAGGAGTAGGTCTTGTCTATTACATATTGGGTTTATGGAATGGTATCTGAGCTAATTTGATACCCTTGTTTTATGTATCACCCCACCTCACCTTTCACGTTAAGCAGCCATAGTGTGTTTTCTGCATGTGTGACTCTGTTCTGTTTTGTAATTCAGTTCAAGTGTAACGGTTTTTACATTCCCTCTATCAGTGATACCTTATGAGAAGTGTCCTTTTCTGCGTGACTTATTTCACTTAGAATCGTCGTACCTAAATCCACTCATCATGCTGCTACTAGCCTTATGACATTGATTTCATGGCTGAGTGATATTCCATTGAACATAAGGACCACAACTTCTTTACCCATTTTTCTCTTTCCTGGGATATTTTAGGTGGAATGAAGTGGAGGTCCTTGTCAACAGAGCAGCCCTAAACTTTGGGGTGCTTGTGTCTTGCTGATTTTTAATTTTCCCAATTTATACCCCCATGAGTGGAAGTGCCCTATGCTCTCTAAGCTGTGTTTTTCAGATGTTTCAGGACTCACCGGACACTTCTCCACAGTGGCTGTTGGCAATTTACATCCCGCCCATCAGTGTAGCAAGGCTCCCATTTCTCCATGGCCTGTCCTGCATTTCTGGTTTTGACACTTTTTTCAGCATGGCCCTTTTGACCGATGGGAAGCGAGACTTCTTTGTAGCGCTGATTTGCCTTTCCAGGTTGCTTGGTTGGCCAAAAAGGGCGTATGCGTTTTTTCCTGAATATATTCAGGAAAAAACGCATACGCCCTTTTTGGCCAAGGGCATCATTGTCAACGTTTTGCCGCTTTTCATGTGCTTTAAAGGCGATTCGTATCTACCTCCTGAAATCTGTTTCCTGCAATTCTGCCTTGATTTCAAATCCTCTTCTTTGCCTTCCCTCAATATATTTGTGGACGAGAGTTATCATTTATAACTCTGCAGGTTTGTGAATTGCAGTGCCCTGAACCTCCATTTTACAACTCGTTTTTATGGGAGCTGGCCGTAAAATCGCAGAATGGCTTCAGGCCCTGTTCTCGTTCCGGGGGGGCAGGCTGAGCCTGTGGTTAATTCTTCTTCCTGATGGGAAAATAGAGTGACCTGTGCCTGTCCCAACACCAAGAGCTAGTCTCTCGTTGGTTCCACGTCTTCCCGTTTATCCTCAGGACAGATTGCAACCTGTATGGAACAGGAGGTTAAAGGTGCTGATGCTCCAAGTAGGGAGCTTTCTAGTAAAGCGGCTGGAATGGCGAACCCGGGCACAAGGAGATGAGAAATGAGGTGCCTTTTAGAAACCTTTCCCCATCACACGGTGTACCATCTTCTGGGTTTCTCATGCATGTTTTCGATGTAGGAAGATGCCCTTGAACCTGGAGATTTGGGACCCATGCGATGGGTACCACACAGTATTACTTTAAAGGGTCTGTGTTTGCTCACCCAACCTCACCAAACCTCTCAGCCCCAAGAGTGTCCACCCTTATGTCCCATCCAGCTGTGGGTCTAGATATGGTCAATCCAGGTTGCATCACAAGCCCTGAACGCATTGTGTAAGAATTTCTCTCTCTTTCACTGTCTTTCTTTCATGGGTGTTTCAAAGTAATTTATTTTTATAATGGGGTTTAGCTGCTTTTCACTGCTGTGTTTATGCCGCTTTACACCCACTTGACACACTAACAGAGAGATATCAATACATAGGTTTTACGATTATTAGTAGTCAGATATATTCTTGTGCGGTGAATAGGGCGTGTTGAGTCCAGTTCTCTGAGCAAGGAGTAGGTCTTGTCTATTACATATTGGGTTTATGGAATGGTATCTGAGCTAATTTGATACCCTTGTTTTATGTATCACCCCACCTCACCTTTCCCGTTAAGCAGCCATAGTGTGTTTTCTGCATGTGTGACTCTGTTCTGTTTTGTAATTCAGTTCAAGTGTAATGGTTTTTACATTCCCTCTATCAGTGATACCTTATGAGAAGTGTCCTTTTCTGTGTGACTTATTTCACTTAGAATCGTCGTACCTAAATCCACTCATCATGCTGCTACTAACCTTACGACATTGATTTCCTGGCTGAGTGATATTCCATTGTACATAAGGACCACAACTTCTTTATCCATTTTTCTCTTTCCTGGGATATTTAAGGTGGAATGAAGTGGAGGTCCTGGTCAACAGAGCAGCCCTAAACTTTGGGGTGCTTGTGTCTTGCTGATTTTTAATTTTCCCAATTTATACCCCCATGAGTGGAAGTGCCCTATGCTCTCTAAGCTGTGTTTTTCAGATGTTTCAGGACTCACCGGACACTTCTCCAGAGTGGCTCTTGGCAATTTACATCCCGCCCATCAGTGTAGCAAGGCTCCCATTTCTCCATGGCCTGTCCTGCATTTCTGGTTTTGACACTTTTTTCAGCATGGCCCTTTTGACCGATGGGAAGCGAGACTTCTTTGTAGCGCTGATTTGCCTTTCCAGGTTGCTTGGTTGGCCAAAAAGGGCGTATGCGTTTTTTCCTGAATATATTCAGGAAAAAACGCATACGCCCTTTTTGGCCAAGGGCATCATTGTCAACGTTTTGCCGCTTTTCATATGCTTTAAAGGCGATTCGTATCTACCTCCTGAAATCTGTTTCCTGCAATTCTGCCTTGATTTCAAATCCTCTTCTTTGCCTTCCCTCAATATATTTGTGGACGAGAGTTATCATTTATAACTCTGCAGGTTTGTGAATTGCAGTGCCCTGAACCTCCATTCTACAACTCGTTTTTATGGGACCTGGCCGCAAAAGCGCAGAATGGCTTCAGGCCCTGTTCTGGTTCCGGGGGGCAGGGGGAGCCTGTGGTTAATTCTTCTTTCTGATGGGAAAATAGAGTGACCTGTGCCTGTCCCAACACCAAGAGCTGGTCTCTCGTTGGTTCCACGTCTTCCCGTTTATCCTCAGGACAAATTGCAACCTGTACGGAACAGGAGGTTAAAGGGGCTGATGCTCCAAGTAGGGAGCTTACTAGTAAAGCGGCTGGAATGGCGAACCCGGGCACAAGGAGATGAGAAATGAGGTGCGTTTTAGAAACCTTTCCCCATCACACGGTGTACCATCTTCTGGGTTTCTCATGCATGTTTTTGATGTAGGAAGATGCCCTTGAACCTGGAGATTTGGGACCCATGCGATGGGTACCACGCAGTATTCCTTTAAAGGGTCTGCGTTTGCTCACCCAACCTCACCAAACCTCTCAGCCCCAAGAGTGTCCACCCTTATGTCTCATCCAGCTGTGCGTCTAGATATGGTCAATCCAGGTTGCATCACAGCCCCTGAATGCATTGTGTAAGAATTTCTCTCTCTTTCACTGTCTTTGTTTCATGGGTGTTTCAAAGAAATTTATTTTTATAATGGGGTTTAGCTGCTTTTCACTGCTGTGTTTATGCCGCTTTACACCCACTTGACACACTAACAGAGAGATATCAATACATAGGTTTTACGATTATTATTAGTCAGATATATTCTTGTGCGGTGAATAGGGCGTGTTGAGTCCAGTTCTCTGAGCAAGGAGTAGGTCTTGTCTATTACATATTGGGTTTATGGAATGGTATCTGAGCTAATTTGATACCCTTGTTTTATGATTCACCCCACCTCACCTTTCCCGTTAAGCAGCCATAGTGTGTTTTCTGCATGTGTGACTCTGTTCTGTTTTGTAATTCAGTTCAAGTGTAACGGTTTTTACATTCCCTCTATCAGTGATACCTTATGAGAAGTGTCCTTTTCTGTGTGACTTATTTCACTTAGAATCGTCGTACCTAAATCCACTCATCATGCTGCTACTAGCCTTATGACATTGATTTCATGGCTGAGTGATATTCCATTGAACATAAGGACCACAACTTCTTTACCCATTTTTCTCTTTCCTGGGATATTTTAGGTGGAATGAAGTGGAGGTCCTTGTCAACAGAGCAGCCCTAAACTTTGGGGTGCTTGTGTCTTGCTGATTTTTAATTTTCCCAATTTATACCCCCATGAGTGGAAGTGCCCTATGCTCTCTAAGCTGTGTTTTTCAGATGTTTCAGGACTCACCGGACACTTCTCCACAGTGGCTGTTGGCAATTTACATCCCGCCCATCAGTGTAGCAAGGCTCCCATTTCTCCATGGCCTGTCCTGCATTTCTGGTTTTGACACTTTTTTCAGCATGGCCCTTTTGACCGATGGGAAGCGAGACTTCTTTGTAGCGCTGATTTGCCTTTCCAGGTTGCTTGGTTGGCCAAAAAGGGCGTATGCGTTTTTTCCTGAATATATTCAGGAAAAAACGCATACGCCCTTTTTGGCCAAGGGCATCATTGTCAACGTTTTGCCGCTTTTCATGTGCTTTAAAGGCGATTCGTATCTACCTCCTGAAATCTGTTTCCTGCAATTCTGCCTTGATTTCAAATCCTCTTCTTTGCCTTCCCTCAATATATTTGTGGACGAGAGTTATCATTTATAACTCTGCAGGTTTGTGAATTGCAGTGCCCTGAACCTCCATTTTACAACTCGTTTTTATGGGAGCTGGCCGTAAAATCGCAGAATGGCTTCAGGCCCTGTTCTGGTTCCGGGGGGGCAGGCTGAGCCTGTGGTTAATTCTTCTTCCTGATGGGAAAATAGAGTGACCTGTGCCTGTCCCAACACCAAGAGCTAGTCTCTCGTTGGTTCCACGTCTTCCCGTTTATCCTCAGGACAGATTGCAACCTGTATGGAACAGGAGGTTAAAGGTGCTGATGCTCCAAGTAGGGAGCTTTCTAGTAAAGCGGCTGGAATGGCGAACCCGGGCACAAGGAGATGAGAAATGAGGTGCCTTTTAGAAACCTTTCCCCATCACACGGTGTACCATCTTCTGGGTTTCTCATGCATGTTTTCGATGTAGGAAGATGCCCTTGAACCTGGAGATTTGGGACCCATGCGATGGGTACCACACAGTATTACTTTAAAGGGTCTGTGTTTGCTCACCCAACCTCACCAAACCTCTCAGCCCGAAGAGTGTCCACCCTTATGTCCCATCCAGCTGTGGGTCTAGATATGGTCAATCCAGGTTGCATCACAAGCCCTGAACGCATTGTGTAAGAATTTCTCTCTCTTTCACTGTCTTTCTTTCATGGGTGTTTCAAAGTAATTTATTTTTATAATGGGGTTTAGCTGCTTTTCACTGCTGTGTTTATGCCGCTTTACACCCACTTGACACACTAACAGAGAGATATCAATACATAGGTTTTACGATTATTAGTAGTCAGATATATTCTTGTGCGGTGAATAGGGCGTGTTGAGTCCAGTTCTCTGAGCAAGGAGTAGGTCTTGTCTATTACATATTGGGTTTATGGAACGGTATCTGAGCTAATTTGATACCCTTGTTTTATGTATCACCCCACCTCACCTTTCCCGTTAAGCAGCCATAGTGTGTTTTCTGCATGTGTGACTCTGTTCTGTTTTGTAATTCAGTTCAAGTGTAATGGTTTTTACATTCCCTCTATCAGTGATACCTTATGAGAAGTGTCCTTTTCTGTGTGACTTATTTCACTTAGAATCGTCGTACCTAAATCCACTCATCATGCTGCTACTAACCTTACGACATTGATTTCCTGGCTGAGTGATATTCCATTGTACATAAGGACCACAACTTCTTTATCCATTTTTCTCTTTCCTGGGATATTTAAGGTGGAATGAAGTGGAGGTCCTGGTCAACAGAGCAGCCCTAAACTTTGGGGTGCTTGTGTCTTGCTGATTTTTAATTTTCCCAATTTATACCCCCATGAGTGGAAGTGCCCTATGCTCTCTAAGCTGTGTTTTTCAGATGTTTCAGGACTCACCGGACACTTCTCCAGAGTGGCTCTTGGCAATTTACATCCCGCCCATCAGTGTAGCAAGGCTCCCATTTCTCCATGGCCTGTCCTGCATTTCTGGTTTTGACACTTTTTTCAGCATGGCCCTTTTGACCGATGGGAAGCGAAACTTCTTTGTAGCGCTGATTTGCCTTTCCAGGTTGCTTGGTTGGCCAAAAAGGGCGTATGCGTTTTTTCCTGAATATATTCAGGAAAAAACGCATACGCCCTTTTTGGCCAAGGGCATCATTGTCAACGTTTTGCCGCTTTTCATGTGCTTTAAAGGCGATTCGAATATACCTCCTGAAATCTGTTTCCTGCAATTCTGCCTTGATTTCAAATCCTCTTCTTTGCCTTCCCTCAATATATTTGTGGACGAGAGTTATCATTTATAACTCTGCAGGTTTGTGAATTGCAGTGCCCTGAAGCTCCATTTTACAACTCGCTTTTTTGGGAGCTGGCCGCAAAAGCGCAGGATGGCTTCAGGCCCTGTTCTGGTTCCGGGGGGCAGGCTGAGCCTGTGGTTAATTCTTCTTCCTGATGGGAAAATAGAGTGACCTGTGCCTGTCCCAACACCAAGAGCTGGTCTCTCGTTGGTTCCCCGTCTTCCCGTTCATCCTCAGGACAAATTGCAACCTGTACGGAACAGGAGGTTAAAGGTGCTGATGCTCCAAGTAGGGAGATTGCTAGTAAAGCGGCTGGAATGGCGAACCCGGGCACAATGAGATGAGAAATGAGGTGCGTTTTAGAAACCTTTCCCCATCACACGGTGTACCATCTTCTGAGTTTCTCATGCATGTTTTCGATGTAGGAAGATGCCCTTGAACCTGGAGATTTGGGACCCATGCGATGGGTACCACGCAGTATTACTTTAAAGGGTCTGTGTTTGCTCACCCAACCTCACCAAACCTCTCAGCCCCAAGAGTGTCCACCCTTATGTCTCATCCAGCTGTGGGTCTAGATATGGTCAATCCAGGTTGCATCACAGGCCCTGAACGCATTGTGTAAGAATTTCTCTCTCTTTCACTGTCTTTGTTTCATGGGTTTTTCAAAGTAATTTATTTTCATAATGGGATTTAGCTGCTTTTCACTGCTGTGTTTATGCCGCTTTACACCCACTTGACACACTAACAGAGAGATATCAATACATAGGTTTTACGATTATTACTAGTCAGATATATTCTTGTGCCGTGAATAGGGCGTGTTGAGTCCAGTTCTCTGAGCAAGGAGTAGGTCTTGTCTATTACATATTGGGTTTATGGAACGGTATCTGAGCTAAATTGAAAACCTTCTTTTATGTATCACCCCACCTCACCTTTCCCGTTAAGCAGCCATAGTGTGTTTTCTGCATGTGTGACTCTGTTCTGTTTTGTAATTCAGTTCAAGTGTAACGGTTTTTACATTCCCTCTATCAGTGACACCTTATGAGAAGTGTCCTTTTCTGTGTGACTTATTTCACTTAGAATCGTCGTACCTAAATCCACTCATCATGCTGCTACTAGCCTTATGACATTGATTTCATGGCTGAGTGATATTCCATTGTACATAAGGACCACAACTTCTTTACCCATTTTTCTCTTTCCTGGGATATTTAAGGTGGAATGAAGTGGAGGTCCTGGTCAACAGAGCAGCCCTAAACTTTGGGGTGCTTGTGTCTTGCTGATTTTTAATTTTCCCAATTTATACCCCCATGAGTGGAAGTGCCCTATGCTCTCTAAGCTGTGTTTTTCAGATGTTTCAGGACTCACCGGACACTTCTCCAGAGTGGCTCTTGGCAATGTACATCCCGCCCATCAGTGTAGCAAGGCTCCCATTTCTCCATGGCCTGTCCTGCATTTCTGGTTTTGACACTTTTTTCAGCATGGCCCTTTTGACCGATGGGAAGCGAGACTTCTTTGTAGCGCTGATTTGCCTTTCCAGGTTGCTTGGTTGGCCAAAAAGGGCGTATGCGTTTTTTCCTGAATATATTCAGGAAAAAACGCATACGCCCTTTTTGGCCAAGGGCATCATTGTCAACGTTTTGCCGCTTTTCATGTGCTTTAAATGCGATTCGAATCTACCTCCTGAAATCTGTTTCCTGCAATTCTGCCTTGATTTCATATCCTCTTCTTTGCCTTCCCTCAATATATTTGTGGACGAGAGTTATCATTTATAACTCTGCAGGTTTGTGAATTGCAGTGCCCTGAACCTCCATTTTACAACTCGTTTTTAAGGGAGCTGGCCGCAAAATCGCAGAATGGCTTCAGGCCCTGTTCTGGTTCCGGGGGGCAGGATGAGCCTGTGGTTAATTCTTCTTTCTGATGGGAATATAGAGTGACCTGTGCCTGTCCCAACACCAAGAGCTAGTCTCTCGTTGGTTCCACGTCTTCCCGTTTATCCTCAGGACAGATTGCAACCTGTATGGAACAGGAGGTTAAAGGTGCTGATGCTCCAAGTAGGGAGCTTTCTAGTAAAGCGGCTGGAATGGCAAACCCGGGCACAAGGAGATGAGAAATGAGGTGCCTTTTAGAAACCTTTCCCCATCACACGGTGTACCATCTTCTGGGTTTCTCATGCATGTTTTCGATGTAGGAAGATGCCCTTGAACCTGGAGATTTGGGACCCATGCGATGGGTACCACGCAGTATTACTTTAAAGGGTCTGTGTTTGCTCACCCAACCTCACCAAACCTCTCAGCCCCAAGAGTGTCCACCCTTATGTCTCATCCAGCTGTGGGTCTAGATATGGTCAATCCAGGTTGCATCACAGGCCCTGAACGCATTGTGTAAGAATTTCTCTCACTTTCACTGTCTTTCTTTCATGGGTGTTTCAAAGTAATTTATTTTTATAATGGGGTTTAGCTGCTTTTCACTGCTGTGTTTATGCCGCTTTACACCCACTTGACACACTAACAGAGAGATATCAATACATAGGTTTTACGATTATTATTAGTCAGATATATTCTTGTGTGGTGAATAGGGCGTGTTGAGTCCAGTTCTCTGAGCAAGGAGTAGGTCTTGTCTATTATATATTGGGTTTATGGAACGGTATCTGAGCTAATTTGATACCCTTGTTTTATGTATCACCCCACCTCACCTTTCCCCTTAAGCAGCCATAGTGTGTTTTCTGCATGTGTGACTCTGTTCTGTTTTGTAATTCAGTTCAAGTGTAACGGTTTTTACATTCCCTCTATCAGTGATACCTTATGAGAAGTGTCCTTTTCTGTGTGACTTATTTCACTTAGAATCGTCGTACCTAAATCCACTCATCATGCTGCTACTAACCTTACGACATTGATTTCATGGCTGAGTGATATTCCATTGTACATAAGGACCACAACTTCTTTATCCATTTTTCTCTTTCCTGGGATATTTAAGGTGGAATGAAGTGGAGGTCCTGGTCAACAGAGCAGCCCTAAACTTTGGGATGCTTGTGTCTTGCTGATTTTTAATTTTCCCAATTTATACCCCCATGAGTGGAAGTGCCCTATGCTCTCTAAGCTGTGTTTTTCAGATGTTTCAGGACTCACCGGACACTTCTCCAGAGTGGCTCTTGGCAATTTACATCCCGCCCATCAGTGTAGCAAGGCTCCCATTTCTCCATGGCCTGTCCTGCCTTTCTGGTTTTGACACTTTTTTCAGCATGGCCGTTTTGACCGATGGGAAGCGAGACTTCTTTGTAGCGCTGATTTGCCTTTCCAGGTTGCTTGGTTGGCCAAAAAGGGCGTATGCGTTTTTTCCTGAATATATTCAGGAAAAAACGCATACGCCCTTTTTGGCCAAGGGCATCATTGTCAACGTTTTGCCGCTTTTCATGTGCTTTAAATGCGATTCGAATCTACCTCCTGAAATCTGTTTCCTGCAATTCTGCCTTGATTTCATATCCTCTTCTTTGCCTTCCCTCAATATATTTGTGGACGAGAGTTATCATTTATAACTCTGCAGGTTTGTGAATTGCAGTGCCCTGAACCTCCATTTTACAACTCGTTTTTAAGGGAGCTGGCCGCAAAATCGCAGAATAGCTTCAGGCCCTGTTCTGGTTCCGGGGGGCAGGATGAGCCTGTGGTTAATTCTTCTTCCTGATGGGAAAATATAGTGACCTGTGCCTGTCCCAACACCAAGAGCTAGTCTCTCGTTGGTTCCACGTCTTCCCGTTTATCCTCAGGACAGATTGCAACCTGTATGGAACAGGAGGTTAAAGGTGCTGATGCTCCAAGTAGGGAGCTTTCTAGTAAAGCGGCTGGAATGGCGAACCCGGGCACAAGGAGATGAGAAATGAGGTGCCTTTTAGAAACCTTTCCCCATCACACGGTGTACCATCTTCTGGGTTTCTCATGCATGTTTTCGATGTAGGAAGATGCCCTTGAACCTGGAGATTTGGGACCCATGCGATGGGTACCATGCAGTATTACTTTAAAGGGTCTGTGTTTGCTCACCCAACCTCACCAAACCTCTCAGCCCCAAGAGTGTCCACCCTTATGTCTCATCCAGCTGTGGGTCTAGATATGGTCAATCCAGGTTGCATCACAGGCCCTGAACGCATTGTGTAAGAATTTCTCTCACTTTCACTGTCTTTCTTTCATGGGTGTTTCAAAGTAATTTATTTTTATAATGGGGTTTAGCTGCTTTTCACTGCTGTGTTTATGCCGCTTTACACCCACTTGACACACTAACAGAGAGATATCAATACATAGGTTTTACGATTATTATTAGTCAGATATATTCTTGTGCGGTGAATAGGGCGTGTTGAGTCCAGTTCTCTGAGCAAGGAGTAGGTCTTGTCTATTATATATTGGGTTTATGGAACGGTATCTGAGCTAATTTGATACCCTTGTTTTATGTATCACCCCACCTCACCTTTCCCCTTAAGCAGCCATAGTGTGTTTTCTGCATGTGTGACTCTGTTCTGTTTTGTAATTCAGTTCAAGTGTAACGGTTTTTACATTCCCTCTATCAGTGATACCTTATGAGAAGTGTCCTTTTCTGTGTGACTTATTTCACTTAGAATCGTCGTACCTAAATCCACTCATCATGCTGCTACTAACCTTACGACATTGATTTCATGGCTGAGTGATATTCCATTGTACATAAGGACCACAACTTCTTTATCCATTTTTCTCTTTCCTGGGATATTTAAGGTGGAATGAAGTGGAGGTCCTGGTCAACAGAGCAGCCCTAAACTTTGGGGTGCTTGTGTCTTGCTGATTTTTAATTTTCCCAATTTATACCCCCATGAGTGGAAGTGCCCTATGCTCTCTAAGCTGTGTTTTTCAGATGTTTCAGGACTCACCGGACACTTCTCCAGAGTGGCTCTTGGCAATTTACATCCCGCCCATCAGTGTAGCAAGGCTCCCATTTCTCCATGGCCTGTCCTGCATTTCTGGTGTTGACACATTTTTCAGCATGGCCCTTTTGACCGATGGGAAGCGAGACTTCTTTGTAGCGCTGATTTGCCTTTCCAGGTTGCTTGGTTGGCCAAAAAGGGCGTATGCGTTTTTTCCTGAATATATTCAGGAAAAAACGCATACGCCCTTTTTGGCCAAGGGCATCATTGTCAACGTTTTGCCGCTTTTCATGTGCTTTAAAGGCGATTCGTATCTACCTCCTGAAATCTGTTTCCTGCAATTCTGCCATGATTTCAAATCCTTTTCTTTGCCTTCCCTCAATATATTTGTGGACGAGAGTTATCATTTATAACTCTGCAGGTTTGTGAATTGCAGTGCCCTGAACCTCCATTTTACAACTCGCTTTTTTGGTAGCTGGCCGCAAAAGGGCAGGACGGCTTCAGGCCCTGTTCTGGTTCCGGGGGGCAGGATGAGCCTGTGGTTAATTCTTCTTTCTGATGGGAATATAGAGTGACCTGTGCCTGTCCCAACACCAAGAGCTAGTCTCTCGTTGGTTCCACGTCTTCCCGTTTATCCTCAGGACAGATTGCAACCTGTATGGAACAGGAGGTTAAAGGTGCTGATGCTCCAAGTAGGGAGCTTGCTAGTAAAGTGGCTGGAATGGCGAACCCAGGCACAAGGAGATGAGAAATGAGGTGCGTTTTAGAAACCTTTCTCCATCACACGATGTACCATCTTCTGGGTTTCTCATGCATGTTTTTGATGTAGGAAGATGCCCTTGAACCTGGAGATTTGGGACCCATGCGATGGGTACCACGCAGTATTACTTTAAAGGGTCTGTGTTTGCTCACCCAACCTCACCAAACGTCTCAGCCCCAAGAGTGTCCACCCTTATGTCTCATCCAGCTGTGCGTCTAGATATGGTCAATCCAGGTTGCATCACAGCCCCTGAACGCATTGTCTAAGAATTTCTCTCTCTTTCACTGTCTTTGTTTCATGGGTGTTTCAAAGTAATTTATTTTTATAATGGGGTTTAGCTGCTTTTCACTGCTGTGTTTATGCCGCTTTACACCCACTTGACACACTAACAGAGAGATATCAATACATAGGTTTTACGATTATTATTAGTCAGATATATTCTTGTGTGGTGAATAGGGCGTGTTGAGTCCAGTTCTCTGAGCAAGGAGTAGGTCTTGTCTATTATATATTGGGTTTATGGAACGGTATCTGAGCTAATTTGATACCCTTGTTTTATGTATCACCCCACCTCACCTTTCCCGTTAAGCAGCCATAGTGTGTTTTCTGCATGTGTGACTCTGTTCTGTTTTGTAATTCAGTTCAGGTGTAACGGTTTTTACATTCCCTCTATCAGTGATACCTTATGAGAAGTGTCCTTTTCTGTGTGACTTATTTCACTTAGAATCGTCGTACCTAAATCCACTCATCATGCTGCTACTAACCTTACGACATTGATTTCATGGCTGAGTGATATTCCATTGTACATAAGGACCACAACTTCTTTATCCATTTTTCTCTTTCCTGGGATATTTAAGGTGGAATGAAGTGGAGGTCCTGGTCAACAGAGCAGCCCTAAACTTTGGGGTGCTTGTGTCTTGCTGATTTTTAATTTTCCCAATTTATACCCCCATGAGTGGAAGTGCCCTATGCTCTCTAAGCTGTGTTTTTCAGATGTTTCAGGACTCACCGGACACTTCTCCAGAGTGGCTCTTGGCAATTTACATCCCGCCCATCAGTGTAGCAAGGCTCCCATTTCTCCATGGCCTGTCCTGCATTTCTGGTGTTGACACTTTTTTCAGCATGGCCCTTTTGACCGATGGGAAGCGAGACTTCTTTGTAGCGCTGATTTGCCTTTCCTGGTTGCTTGGTTGGCCAAAAAGGGCGTATGCGTTTTTTCCTGAATATATTCAGGAAAAAACGCATACGCCCTTTTTGGCCAAGGGCATCATTGTCAACGTTTTGCCGCTTTTCATGTGCTTTAAAGGCGATTCGAATATACCTCCTGAAATCTGTTTCCTGCAATTCTGCCTTGATTTCAAATCCTCTTCTTTGCCTTCCCTCAATATATTTGTGGACGAGAGTTATCATTTATAACTCTGCAGGTTTGTGAATTGCAGTGCCCTGAACCTCCATTTTACAACTTGTTTTTAAGGGAGCTGGCCGCAAAATCGCAGAATGGCTTCAGGCCCTCTTCTGGTTCGGGGGGCAGGCTGAGCCTGTGGTTAATTCTTCTTTCTGATGGGAATATAGAGTGACCTGTGCCTGTCCCAACACCAAGAGCTAGTCTCTCGTTGGTTCCACGTCTTCCCGTTTATCCTCAGGACAGATTGCAACCTGTATGGAACAGGAGGTTAAAGGTGCTGATGCTCCAAGAAGGGAGCTTTCTAGTAAAGCGGCTGGAATGGCTAATCCGGGCACAAGGAGATGAGAAATGAGGTGCCTTTTAGAAACCTTTCCCCATCACACGGTGTACCATCTTCTGGGTTTCTCATGCATGTTTTCGATGTAGGAAGATGCCCTTGAACCTGGAGATTTGGGACCCATGCGATGGGTACCACGCAGTATTACTTTAAAGTGTCTGTGTTTGCTCACCCAACCTCACCAAACCTCTCAGCCCCAAGAGTGTCCACCCTTATGTCTCATCCAGCTGTGGGTCTAGATATGGTCAATCCAGGTTGCATCATAGGCCCTGAACGCATTGTGTAAGAATTTCTCTCTCTTTCACTGTCTTTCTTTCATGGGTGTTTCAAAGTAATTTATTTTTATAATGGGGTTTAGCTGCTTTTCACTGCTGTGTTTATGCCGCTTTACCCCCCTTGACACACTAACAGAGAGATATCAATACATAGGTTTTACAATTATTATTAGTCAGATATATTCTTGTGCGGTGAATAGGGCGTGTTGAGTCCAGTTCTCTGAGCAAGGAGTAGGTCTTGTCTATTACATATTGGGTTTATGGAACGGTATCTGAGCTAATTTGATACCCTTGTTTTATGTATCACCCCACCTCACCTTTCCCGTTAAGCAGCCATAGTGTGTTTTCTGCATGTGTGACTCTGTTCTGTTTTGTAATTCAGTTCAAGTGTAACGGTTTTTACATTTCCTCTATCAGTGATACCTTATGAGAAGTGTCCTTTTCTGTGTGACTTATTTCACTTAGAATCGTCGTACCTAAATCCACTCATCATGCTGCTACTAACCTTACGACATTGATTTCCTGGCTGAGTGATATTCCATTGTACATAAGGACCACAACTTCTTTATCCATTTTTCTCTTTCCTGGGATATTTAAGGTGGAATGAAGTGGAGGTCCTGGTCAACAGAGCAGCCCTAAACTTTGGGGTGCTTGTGTCTTGCTGATTTTTAATTTTCCCAATTTATACCCCCATGAGTGGAAGTGCCCTATGCTCTCTAAGCTGTGTTTTTCAGATGTTTCAGGACTCACCGTACACTTCTCCACAGTGGCTGTTGCAAATTTACATCCCGCCCATCAGTGTAGCAAGGCTCCCATTTCTCCATGGCCTGTCCTGCATTTCTGGTTTTGACACTTTTTTCAGCATGGCCCTTTTGACCGATGGGAAGCGAGACTTCTTTGTAGCGCTGATTTGCCTTTCCAGGTTGTTTGGTTGGCTAAAAATGGCGTATGCGTTTTTTCCTGAATATATTCAGGAAAAAACGCATATGCCCTTTTTGGCCAAGGGCATCATTGTCAACGTTTTGCCGCTTTTCATGTGCTTTAAAGGCGATTCGTATCTACCTCCTGAAATCTGTTTCCTGCAATTCTGCCTTGATTTCAAATCCTCTTCTTTGCCTTCCCTCAATATATTTGTGGACGAGAGTTATCATTTATAACTCTGCAGGTTTGTGAATTGCAGTGCCCTGAACCTCCATTTTACAACTCGCTTTTTTGGTAGCTGGCCGCAAAAGCACTGGATGGCTTCAGGCCCTGTTCTGGTTCCGGGGGGCAGGCTGAGCCTGTGGTTAATTCTTCTTTCTGATGGGAATATAGAGTGACCTGTGCCTGTCCCAACACCAAGAGCTAGTCTCTCGTTGGTTCCACGTCTTCCCGTTTATCCTCAGGACAGACTGCAACCTGTATGGAACAGGAGGTTAAAGGTGCTGATGCTCTAAGTAGGGAGATTGCTAGTAAAGCGGCTGGAATGGCGAACCCGGGCACAAGGAGATGAGAAATGAGGTGCTTTTTAGAAACCTTTCCCCATCACACGGTGTACCATCTTCTGGGTTTCTCATGCATGTTTTCGATGTAGGAAGATGCCCTTGAACCTGGAGATTTGGGACCCATGCGATGGGTACCACGCAGTATTACTTTAAATGGTCTGCGTTTGCTCACCCAACCTCACCAAACCTCTCAGCCCCAAGAGTGTCCACCCTTAGGTCTCATCCAGCTGTGGGTCTAGATATGGTCAATCCAGGTTGCATCACAGCCCCTGAACGCATTGTGTAAGAATGTCTCTCTCTTTCACTGTCTTTATTTCATGGGTTTTTCAAAGTAATTTATTTTCATAATGGGGTTTAGCTGCTTTTCACTGCTGTGTTTATGCCGCTTTACACCCACTTGACACACTAACAGAGAGATATCAATACATAGGTTTTAAGATTATTACTAGTCAGATATATTCTTGTGCGGTGAATAGGGCGTGTTGAGTCCAGTTCTCTGAGCAAGGAGTAGGTCTTGTCTATTACATATTGGGTTTATGGAACGGTATCTGAGCTAATTTGAAACCCTTGTTTTATGTATCACCCCACCTCCCCTTTCCCGTTAAGCAGCCATAGTGTGTTTTCTGCATGTGTGACTCTGTTCTGTTTTGTAATTCAGTTCAACTGTAACGGTTTTTACATTCCCTCTATAAGTGATACCTTATGAAAAGTGTCCTTTTCTGTGTGATTTATTTCACTTAGAATCGTCGTACCTAAATCCACTGATCATGCTGCTACTAGCCTTATGACATTGATTTCATGGCTGAGTGATATTCCATTGTACATAAGGACCACAAATTGTTTATCCATTTTTCTCTTTCCTGGGATATTTAAGGTGGAATGAAGTGGAGGTCCTTGTCAACAGAGCAGCCCTAAGCTTTGGGGTGCTTGTGTCTTGCTGATTTTTCATTTTCCCAATTTATACCCCCATGAGTGGAAGTGCCCTATGCTCTCTAAGCTGTGTTTTTTAGATGTTTCAGGACTCACCGTACACTTCTCCAGAGTGGCTGTTGGCAATTTACATCCCACCCATCAGTGTAGCAAGGCTCCCATTTCTCCATAGCCTGTCCTGCATTTCTGGTTTTGACACTTTTTTCAGCATGGCCCTTTTGACCGATGGGATGTGAGACTTCTTTGTAGCGCTGATTTGCCTTTTCAGGTTGCTTGGTTGGCCAAAAAGGGCGTATGCGTTTTTTCCTGAATATATTCAGGAAAAAACGCATACGCCCTTTTTGGCCAAGGGCATCATTGTCAACGTTTTGCCGCTTTTCATGTGCTTTAAAGGCGATTCGAATCTACCTCCTGAAATCTGTTTCCTGCAATTCTGCCTTGATTTCAAATCCTCTTCGTTGCCTTCCCTCAATATATTTGTGGACGAGAGTTATCATTTATAACTGCAGGTTTGTGAATTGCAGTGCCCTGAGCCTCCATTTTACAACTCGTGTTCATGGGAGCTGGCCGCAAAAGCGCAGGATGGCTTCAGGCCCTGTTCTAGTTCCGGGGGGCGGGATGAGCCTGTGGTTAATTCTTCTTCCTGATGGGAAAATAGAGTGACCTGTGCCTTTCCCAACACCAAGAGCCAGTCTCTCATTGGTTCCCCGTCTTCCCGTTCATCCTCAGGAGAAATGGCAACCTGTACGGAACAGGAGGTTAAAGGTGCTGATGCTCCAAGTAGGGAGATGGCTAGTAAAGCGGCTGGAATGGCGAACCCGGGCACAAGGAGATGAGAAATGAGGTGCGTTTTAGAAACCTTTCCCCATCACACGGTGTACCATCTTCTGGGTTTCTCATTCATGTTTTCGATGTAGGAAGATGCCCTTGAACCTGGAGATATGGGACCCATGCGATGGGTACCACGCAGTATTACTTTAAAGGGTCTGCGTTTGCTCACCCAACCTCACCAAACCTCTCAGCCCCAAGAGTGTCCACCCTTATGTCTCATCCAGCCGTGAGTCTAGATATGGTCAATCCAGGTTGAATCACAGCCCCTGAACGCATTGTGTAAGAATGTCTCTCTCTTTCACTGTCTTTCTTTCATGGGTTTTTCAAAGTAATTTATTTTCATAATGCGGTTTAGCTGCTTTTCACTGCTGTGTTTATGCCGCTTTACACCCACTTGACACACTAACAGAGAGATATCAATACATAGGTTTTACGATTATTATTAGTCAGATATATTCTTGTGCGGTGAATAGGGCGTGTTGAGTCCAGTTCTCTGAGCAAGGAGTAGGTCTTGTCTATTACATATTGGGTTTATGGAACGGTATCTGAGCTAATTTGAAACCCTTGTTTGATGTATCACCCCACCTCACCTTTCCCGTTAAGCAGCCATAGTGTGTTTTCTGCATGTGTGACTCTGTTCTGTTTTGTAATTCAGTTCATGTGTAACGGTTTTTACATTCCATCTATCAGTGATACCTTATGAGAAGTGTCCTTTTCTGTGTGACTTATTTCACTTAGAATCGTTGTACCTAAATCCACTCATCATGCTGCTACTAGCCTTAGGACATTGATTTCATGGCTGAGTGATATTCCATTGTACATAAGGACCACAACTTCTTTACCCATTTTTCTCTTTCCTGGGATATTTAAGGTGGAATGAAGTGGAGGTCCTTGTCAACAGAGCAGCCCTAAACTTTGGGGTGCTTGTGTCTTGCTGATTTTTCATTTTCCCAATTTATACCCCCTTGAGTGGAAGTGCCCTATGCTCTCTAAGCTGTGTTTTTTAGATGTTTCAGGACTCACCGTACACTTCTCCAGAGTGGCTGTTGGCAATTTACATCCCGCCCATCAGTGTAGCAAGGCTCCCATTTCTCCATGGCCTGTCCTGCATTTCTGGTTTTGACACTTTCTTCAGCATGGCCCTTTTGACCGATGGGAAGCGAGACTTCTTTGTAGCGCTGATTTGCCTTTCCAGGTTGCTTGGTTGGCCAAAAAGGGCGTATGCGTTTTTTCCTGAATATATTCAGGAAAAAACGCATACGCCCTTTTTGGCCAAGGGCATCATTGTCAACGTTTTGCCGCTTTTCATGTGCTTTAAAGGCGATTCGAATCTACCTCCTGAAATCTGTTTCCTGCAATTCTGCCTTGATTTCAAATCCTCTTCGTTGCCTTCCCTCAATATATTTGTGGACGAGAGTTATCATTTATAACTCTGCAGGTTTGTGAATTGCAGTGCCCTGAGCCTCCATTTTACAACTCGTGTTTTTGGGAGCTGGCCGCAAAAGCGCAGGATGGCTTCAGGCCGTGTTCTGGTTCCGGGGGGCGGGATGAGCCTGTGGTTAATTCTTCTTCCTGATGGGAAAATAGAGTGACCTGTGCCTTTCCCAACACCAAGAGCCAGTCTCTTATTGGTTCCCCGTCTTCCCGTTCATTGTCAGGAGAAATGGCAACCTGTACGGAACAGGAGGTTAAAGGTGCTGATGCTCCAAGTAGGGAGATTGCTAGTAAAGCGGCTGGAATGGCGAACCCGGACACAAGGAGATGAGAAATGAGGTGCGTTTTAGAAACCTTTCCCCATCACACGGTGTACCATCTTCTGGGTTTCTCATGCATGTTTTCGATGTAGGAAGATGCCCTTGAACCTGGAGATTTGGGACCCATGCGATGGGTACCACGCAGTATTACTTTAAATGGTCTGCGTTTGCTCACCCAACCTCACCAAACCTCTCAGCCCCAAGAGTGTCCACCCTTATGTCTCATCCAGCTGTGGGTCTAGATATTGTCAATCCAGGTTGCATCACAGCCCCTGAACGCGTTGTGTAAGAATGTCACTCTCTTTCACTGTCTTTCTTTCATGGGTTTTTCAAAGTAATTTATTTTCATAATGGGGTTTAGCTGCTTTTCACTGCTGTGTTTATGCCTCTTTACACCCAATTGACACACTAACAGAGAGATATCAATACATAGGTTTTAAGATTATTACTAGTCAGATATATTCTTGTGCGGTGAATAGGGCGTGTTGAGTCCAGTTCTCTGAGCAAGGAGTAGGTCTTGTCTATTACATATTGGGTTTATGGAACGGTATCTGAGCTAATTTGAAACCCTTGTTTGATGTATCACCCCACCTCCCCTTTCCCGTTAAGCAGCCATAGTGTGTTTTCTGCATGTGTGACTCTGTTCTGTTTTGTAATTCAGTTCAACTGTAACGGTTTTTACATTCCCTCTATAAGTGATACCTTATGAAAAGTGTCCTTTTCTGTGTGATTTATTTCACTTAGAATCGTCGTACCTAAATCCACTGATCATGCTGCTACTAGCCTTAGGACATTGATTTCATGGCTGAGTGATATTCCATTGTACATAAGGAACACAACTTCTTTACCCATTTTTCTCTTTCCTGGGATATTTAAGGTGGAATGAAGTGGAGGTCCTTGTCAACAGAGCAGCCCTAAACTTTGGGGTGCTTGTGTCTTGCTGATTTTTCATTTTCCCAATTTATACCCCCATGAGTGGAAGTGCCCTATGCTCTCTAAGCTGTGTTTTTTAGATGTTTCAGGACTCACCGTACACTTCTCCAGAGTGGCTGTTGGCAATTTACATCCCGCCCATCAGTGTAGCAAGGCTCCCATTTCTCCATGGCCTGTCCTGCATTTCTGGTTTTGACACTTTTTTCAGCATGGCCCTTTTGACCGATGGGAAGCGAGACTTCTTTGTAGCGCTGATTTGCCTTTCCAGGTTGCTTGGTTGGCCAAAAAGGGCGTATGCGTTTTTTCCTGAATATATTCAGGAAAAAACGCATACGCCCTTTTTGGCCAAGGGCATCATTGTCAACGTTTTGCCGCTTTTCATGTGCTTTAAAGGCGATTCGAATCTACCTCCTGAAATCTGTTTCCTGCAATTCTGCCTTGATTTCAAATCCTCTTCTTTGCCTTCCCTCAATATATTTGTGGACGAGAGTTATCATTTATAACTCTGCAGGTTTGTGAATTGCAGTGCCCTGAAGCTCGATTTTACAACTCGCGTTTTTGGGAGCTGGCCGCAAAAGCGCAGGATGGCTTCAGGCCCTGTTCTCTTTCCAGGGGGCAGGATGAGCCTGTGGTTAATTCTTCTTCCTGATGGGAAAATAGAGTGACGTGTGCCTGTCCCAACACCAAGAGCCAGTCTCTCATTGGTTCCCTGTCTTCCCTTTCATCCTCAGGAAAAATTGCAACCTGTACGGAACAGGAGGTTAAAGGTGCTGATGCTCCAAGTAGGGAGATTGCTAGTAAAGCGGCTGGAATGGCGCACCCAGGCACAAGGAGATGAGAAATGAGGTGCGTTTTAGAAACCTTTCCCCATCACACGGTGTACCATCTTCTGGGTTTCTCATTCATGTTTTCGATGTAGGAAGATGCCCTTGAACCTGGAGATATGGGACCCATGCGATGGGTACCACGCAGTATTACTTTAAAGGGTCTGTGTTTGCTCACCCAACCTCACCAAACCTCTCAGCCCCAAGAGTGTCCACCCTTAGGTCTCATCCAGCTGTGGGTCTAGATATGGTCAATCCAGGTTGCATCACAGCCCCTGAACGCATTGTGTAAGAATGTCTCTCTCTTTCACTGTCTTTGTTTCATGGGTTTTTAAAAGTAATTTATTTTCATAATGCGGTTTAGCTGCTTTTCACTGCTGTGTTTATGCCGCTTTATACCCACTTGACACACTAACAGAGAGATATCAATACATAGGTTTTAAGATTATTACTAGTCAGATATATTCTTGTGCGGTGAATAGGGCGTGTTGAGTCCAGTTCTCAGAGCAAGGAGTAGGTCTTGTCTATTACATATTGGGTTTATGGAACGGTATCTGAGCTAATTTGAAACCCTTGTTTTATGTATCACCCCACCTCCCCTTTCCCGTTAAGCAGCCATAGTTTGTTTTCTGCATGTGTGACTCTGTTCTGTTTTGTAATTCAGTTCAAGTGTAACGGTTTTTACATTCCCTCTATAAGTGATACCTTATGAGAAGTGTCCTTTTCTGTGTGATTTATTTCACTTAGAATCGTTGTACCTAAATCCACTCATCATGCTGCTACTAGCCTTAGGACATTGATTTCATGCCTGAGTGATATTCCATTGTACATAAGGAACACAACTTCTTTACCCATTTGTCTCTTTCCTGGGATATTTAAGGTGGAATGAAGTGGAGGTCCTTGTCAACAGAGCAGCCCTAAACTTTGGGGCGCTTGTGTCTTGCTGATTTTTCATTTTCCCAATTTATACACCCTTGAGTGGAAGTGCCCTATGCTCTCTAAGCTGTGTTTTTTAGATGTTTCAGGACTCACCGTACACTTCTCCAGAGTGGCTGTTGGCAATTTACATCCCGCCCATCAGTGTAGCAAGGCTCCCATTTCTCCATGGCCTGTCCTGCATTTCTGGTTTTGACACTTTCTTCAGCATGGCCCTTTTGACCGATGGGAAGCGAGACTTCTTTGTAGCGCTGATTTGCCTTTCCAGGTTGCTTGGTTGGCCAAAAAGGGCGTATGCGTTTTTTCCTGAATATATTCAGGAAAAAACGCATACGCCCTTTTTGGCCAAGGGCATCATTGTCAACGTTTTGCCGCTTTTCATGTGCTTTAAAGGCGATTCGAATCTACCTCCTGAAATCTGTTTCCTGCAATTCTGCCTTGATTTCAAATCCTCTTCGTTGCCTTCCCTCAATATATTTGTGGACGAGAGTTATCATTTATAACTCTGCAGGTTTGTGAATTGCAGTGCCCTGAGCCTCCATTTTACAACTCGTGTTTTTGGGAGCTGGCCGCAAAAGCGCAGGATGGCTTCAGGCCCTGTTCTGGTTCCGGGGGGCAGGCTGAGCCTGTGGTTAATTCTTCTTCCTGATGGGAAAATAGAGTGACCTGTACCTGTCCCAACACCAAGAGCCAGTCTCTCATTGGTTCCCCGTCTTCCCGTTCATCCTCAGGAAAAATTGCAACCTGTACGGAACAGGAGGTTAAAGGTGCTGATGCTCCAAGTAGGGAGATTGCTAGTAAAGCGGCTGGAATGGGGAACCCGGGCACAAGGAGATGAGAAATGAGGTGCGTTTTAGAAACCTTTCCCCATCACACGGTGTACCATCTTCTGGGTTTCTCATGCATGTTTTCGATGTAGGAAGATGCCCTTGAACCTGGAGATTTGGGACCCATGCGATGGGTACCACGCAGTATTACTTTAAAGGGTCTGCGTTTGCTCACCCAACCTCACCAAACCTCTCAGCCCCAAGAGTGTCCACCCTTATGTCTCATCCAGCTGTGGGTCTAGATATGGTCAATCCAGGTTGCATCACAGCCCCTGAACGCATTGTGTAAGAATGTCTCTCTCTTTCACTGTCTTTCTTTCATGGGTTTGTCAAAGTAATTTATTTTCATAATGGGGTTTAGCTGCTTTTCACTGCTGTGTTTATGCCGCTTTACACCCACTTGACACACTAACAGAGAGATATCAATACAAAGGTTTTAAGATTATTAGTAGTCAGATATATTCTTGTGCGGTGAATAGGGCGTGTTGAGTCCAGTTCTCTGAGCAAGGAGTAGGTCTTGTCTATTACATATTGGGTTTATGGAACAGTATCTGAGCTAATTTGAAACCCTTTTTTTATGTATCACCCCACCTCACCTTTCCCGTTAAACAGCCATAGTGTGTTTTCTGCATGTGTTACTCTGTTCTGTTTTGTAATTCAGTTCAAGTGTAACGGTTTTTACATTCCCTCTATCAGTGATACCTTATGAGAAGTGTCCTTTTTTGTGTGACTTATTTCACTTAGAATCGTCGTACCTAAATCCACTCATCATGCTGCTACTAGCCTTAGGACATTGATTTCATGGCTGAGTGATATTCCATTGTACATAAGGACCACAACTTCTTTACCCATTTTTCTCTTTCCTGGGATATTTAAGGTGGAATGAAGTGGAGGTCCTTGTCAACAGAGCAGCTCTAAACTTTGGGGTGCTTGTGTCTTGCTGATTTTTCATTTTCCCAATTTATACCCCCATGAGTGGAAGTGCCCTATGCTCTCTAAGCTGTGTTTTTTAGATGTTTCAGGACTCACCGTACACTTCTCCAGAGTGGCTGTTGGCAATTTACATCCCGCCCATCAGTGTAGCAAGGCTCCCATTTCTCCATGGCCTGTCCTGCATTTCTGGTTTTGACACTTTTTTCAGCATGGCCCTTTTGACCGATGGGAAGCGAGACTTCTTTGTAGCGCTGATTTGCCTTTCCAGGTTGCTTGGTTGGCCAAAAAGGGCGTATGCGTTTTTTCCTGAATATATTCAGGAAAAAACGCATACGCCCTTTTTGGCCAAGGGCATCATTGTCAACGTTTTGCCGCTTTTCATGTGCTTTAAAGGCGATTCGAATCTACCTCCTGAAATCTGTTTCCTGCAATTCTGCCTTGATTTCAAATCCTCTTCGTTGCCTTCACTCAATATATTTGTGGACGAGAGTTATCATTTATAACTCTGCAGGTTTGTGAATTGCAGTGCCCTGAGCCTCCATTTTACAACTCGTGTTTTTGGGAGCTGGCCGCAAAAGCGCAGGATGGCTTCAGGCCCTGTTCTGGTTCCGGGGTGCGGGATGAGCGTGTGGTTAATTCTTCTTCCTGATGGGAAAATAGAGTGACCTGTGCCTTTCCCAACACCAAGAGCCAGTCTCTCATTGGTTCCCCGTCTTCCCGTTCATCGTCAGGAGAAATGGCAACCTGTACGGAACAGGAGGTTAAAGGTGCTGATGCTCCAAGTAGGGAGATTACTAGTAAAGCGGCTGGAATGGCGAACACGGGCACAAGGAGATGAGAAATGAGGTGCATTTTAGAAACCTTTCCCCATCACATGGTGTACCATCTTCTGGGTTTCTCATGCATGTTTTCGATGTAGGAAGATGCCCTTGAACCTGGAGATTTGGGACCCATGCGATGGGTACCATGCAGTATTACTTTAAATGGTCTGCGTTTGCTCACCCAACCTCACCAAACCTCTCAGCCCCAAGAGTGTCCACCCTTATGTCTCATCCAGCTGTGGGTCTAGATATGGTCAATCCAGGTTGCATCACAGCCCCTGAACGCATTGTGTAAGAATGTCTCTCTCTTTCACTGTCTTTCTTTCATGGGTTTTTCAAAGTAATTTATTTTCATAATGGGGTTTAGCTGCTTTTCACTGCTGTTTTTATGCCGCTTTACACCCACTTGACACACTAAAAGAGAGATATCAATACATAGGTTTTAAGATTATTACTAGTCAGATATATTCTTGTGCGGTGAATAGGGCGTGTTGAGTCCAGTTCTCTGAGCAAGGAGTAGGTCTTGTCTATTACATATTGGGTTTATGGAACGGTATCTGAGCTAATTTGAAACCCTTGTTTGATGTATCACCCCACCTCACCTTTCCCGTTAAGCAGCCATAGTGTGTTTTCTGCATGTGTTACTCTGTTCTGTTTTGTAATTCAGTTCAAGTGTAACGGTTTTTACATTCCCTCTATCAGTGATACCTTATGAGAAGTGTCCTTTTCTGTGTGACTTATTTCACTTAGAATCGTCGTACCTAAATCCACTCATCATGCTGCTACTAGCCTTAGGACATTGATTTCATGGCTGAGTGATATTCCATTGTACATAAGGACCACAACTTCTTTACCCATTTTTCTCTTTCCTGGGATATTTAAGGTGGAATGAAGTGGAGGTCCTTGTCAACAGAGCAGCTCTAAACTTTGGGGTGCTTGTGTCTTGCTGATTTTTCATTTTCCCAATTTATACCCCCATGAGTGGAAGTGCCCTATGCTCTCTAAGCTGTGTTTTTTAGATGTTTCAGGACTCACCGTACACTTCTCCAGAGTGGCTGTTGGCAATTTACATCCCGCCCATCAGTGTAGCAAGGCTCCCATTTCTCCATGGCCTGTCCTGCATTTCTGGTTTTGACACTTTTTTCAGCATGGCCCTTTTGACCGATGGGAAGCGAGACTTCTTTGTAGCGCTGATTTGCCTTTCCAGGTTGCTTGGTTGGCCAAAAAGGGCGTATGCGTTTTTTCCTGAATATATTCAGGAAAAAACGCATACGCCCTTTTTGGCCAAGGGCATCATTGTCAACGTTTTGCCGCTTTTCATGTGCTTTAAAGGCGATTCGAATCTACCTCCTGAAATCTGTTTCCTGCAATTCTGCCTTGATTTTAAATCCTCTTCGTTGCCTTCACTCAATATATTTGTGGACGAGAGTTATCATTTATAACTCTGCAGGTTTGTGAATTGCAGTGCCCTGAGCCTCCATATTACAACTCGTGATTTTGGGAGCTGGCCGCAAAAGCGCAGGATGGCTTCAGGCCCTGTTCAGGTTCCGGGGGGCGGGATGAGCCTGTGGTTAATTCTTCTTCCTGATGGGAAAATAGAGTGACCTGTGCCTGTCCCAACACCAAGAGCCAGTCTCTCATTGGTTCCCCGTCGTCCCGTTCATCCTCAGGAAAAATTGCAACCTGTACGGAACAGGAGGTTAAAGGTGCTGATGCTCCAAGTAGGGAGATTGCTAGTAAAGCGGCTGGGATGGTGAACCCGGGCACAAGGAGATGAGAAATGAGGTGCGTTTTAGAAACCTTTCCCCATCACACGGTGTACCATCTTCTGGGTTTCTCATGCATGTTTTCGATGTAGGAAGATGCCCTTGAACCTGGAGATTTGGGACCCATGCAATGGGTACCACGCAGTATTATTTTAAAGGGTCTGCGTTTTCTCACCCAACCTCACCAAACCTCTCAGCCCCAAGAGTGTCCACCCTTAGGTCTCATCCAGCTGTGGGTCTAGATATGGTCAATCCAGGTTGCATCACAGCCCCTGAACGCATTGTGTAAGAATTTCTCTCTCTTTCACTGTCTTTGTTTCATGGGTTTTTACAAGTAATTTATTTTCATAATGCGGTTTACCTGCTTTTCACTGCTGTGTTTATGCCGCTTTACACCCACTTGACACACTAACAGAGAGATATCAATACATAGGTTTTAAGATTATTAGTAGTCAGATATATTCTTGTGCGGTGAATAGGGCGTGTTGAGTCCAGTTCTCTGAGCAAGGAGTAGGTCTTGTCTATTACATATTGGGTTTGTGGAACGGTATCTGAGCTAATTTGAAACCCTTGTTTTATGTATCACCCCACCTCACCTTTCCCGTTAAACAGCCATAGTGTGTTTTCTGCATGTGTGACTCTGTTCTGTTTTGTAATTCAGTTCAAGTGTAACGGTTTTTACATTCCCTCTATCAGTGATACCTTATGAGAAGTGTCCTTTTCTGTGTGACTTATTTCACTTAGAATCGTCGTCCCTAAATCTACTCATCATGCTGCTACTAGCCTTATGACATTGATTTCATGGCTGAGTGATATTTCATTGTACATAAGGACCACAACTTCTTTACCCATTTTTCTCTTTCCTGGGATATTTAAGGTGGAATGAAGTGGAGGTCCTTGTCAACAGAGCAGCCCTAAACTTTGGGGTGCTTGTGTCTTGCTGATTTTTCATTTTCCCAATTTATACCCCCATGAGTGGAAGTGCCCTATGCTCTCTAAGCTGTGTTTTTTAGATGTTTCAGGACTCACCGTACACTTCTCCAGAGTGGCTGTTGGCAATTTACATCCCGCCCATCAGTGTAGCAAGGCTCCCATTTCTCCATGGCCTGTCCTGCATTTCTGGTTTTGACACTTTTTTCAGCATGGCCCTTTTGACCGATGGGAAGCGAGACTTCTTTGTAGCGCTGATTTGCCTTTCCAGTTTGCTTGGTTGGCCAAAAAGGGCGTATGCGTTTTTACCTGAATATATTCAGGAAAAAACGCATACGCCCTTTTTGGCCAAGGGCATCATTGTCAACATTTTGCCGCTTTTCATGTGCTTTAAAGGCGATTCGAATCTACCTCCTGAAATCTGTTTCCTGCAATTCTGCCTTGATTTCAAATCCTCTTCGTTGCCTTCCCTCAATATATTTGTGGACGAGAGTTATCACTTATAACTCTGCAGGTTTGTGAATTGCAGTGCCATGAAGCTCGATTTTACACCTCGCGTTTTTGGGAGCTGGCCGCAAAAGCGCAGGATGGCTTCAGGCCCTGTTCTGGTTCCGGGGGGCAGGCTGAGCCTGTGGTTAATTCTTCTTCCTGATGGGAAAATAGAGTGACCTGTACCTGTCCCAACACCAAGAGCCAGTCTCTCATTGGTTCCCCGTCTTCCCGTTCATCCTCAGGAAAAATTGCAACCTGTACGGAACAGGAGGTTAAAGGTGCTGATGCTCCAAGTAGGGAGATTGCTAGTAAAGCGGCTGGAATGGGGAACCAGGGCACAAGGAGATGAGAAATGAGGTGCGTTTTAGAAACCTTTCCCCATCACACGGTGTACCATCTTCTGGGTTTCTCATGCATGTTTTCGATGTAGGAAGATGCCCTTGAACCTGGAGATTTGGGACCCATGCGATGGGTACCACGCAGTATTACTTTAAAGGGTCTGCGTTTGCTCACCCAACCTCACCAAACCTCTCAGCCCCAAGAGTGTCCACCCTTATGTCTCATCCAGCTGTGGGTCTAGATATGGTCAATCCAGGTTGCATCACAGCCCCTGAACGCATTGTGTAAGAATGTCTCTCTCTTTCACTGTCTTTCTTTCATGGGTTTGTCAAAGTAATTTATTTTCATAATGGGGTTTAGCTGCTTTTCACTGCTGTGTTTATGCCGCTTTACACCCACTTGACACACTAACAGAGAGATATCAATACAAAGGTTTTAAGATTATTAGTAGTCAGATATATTCTTGTGCGGTGAATAGGGCGTGTTGAGTCCAGTTCTCTGAGCAAGGAGTAGGTCTTGTCTATTACATATTGGGTTTATGGAACAGTATCTGAGCTAATTTGAAACCCTTGTTTTATGTATCACCCCACCTCACCTTTCCCGTTAAACAGCCATAGTGTGTTTTCTGCATGTGTTACTCTGTTCTGTTTTGTAATTCAGTTCAAGTGTAACGGTTTTTACATTCCCTCTATCAGTGATACCTTATGAGAAGTGTCCTTTTCTGTGTGACTTATTTCACTTAGAATCGTCGTACCTAAATCCACTCATCATGCTGCTACTAGCCTTAGGACATTGATTTCATGGCTGAGTGATATTCCATTGTACATAAGGAACACAACTTCTTTACCCATTTGTCTCTTTCCTGGGATATTTAAGGTGGAATGAAGTGGAGGTCCTTGTCAACAGAGCAGCTCTAAACTTTGGGGTGCTTGTGTCTTGCTGATTTTTCATTTTCCCAATTTATATCCCCATGAGTGGAAGTGCCCTATGCTCTCTAAGCTGTGTTTTTTAGATGTTTCAGGACTCACCGTACACTTCTCCAGAGTGGCTGTTGGAAATTTACATCCCGCCCATCAGTGTAGCAAGGCTCCCATTTCTCCATGGCCTGTCCTGCATTTCTGGTTTTGACACTTTTTTCAGCATGGCCCTTTTGACCGATGGGAAGCGAGACTTCTTTGTAGCGCTGATTTGCCTTTCCAGGTTGCTTGGTTGGCCAAAAAGGGCGTATGCGTTTTTTCCTGAATATATTCAGGAAAAAACGCATACGCCCTTTTTGGCCAAGGGCATCATTGTCAACGTTTTGCCGCTTTTCATGTGCTTTAAAGGCGATTCGAATCTACCTCCTGAAATCTGTTTCCTGCAATTCTGCCTTGATTTCAAATCCTCTTCGTTGCCTTCACTCAATATATTTGTGGACGAGAGTTATCATTTATAACTCTGCAGGTTTGTGAATTGCAGTGCCCTGAGCCTCCATTTTACAACTCGTGTTTTTGGGAGCTGGCCGCAAAAGCGCAGGATGGCTTCAGGCCCTGTTCTGGTTCCGGGCTGCGGGATGAGCGTGTGGTTAATTCTTCTTCCTGATGGGAAAATAGAGTGACCTGTGCCTTTCCCAACACCAAGAGCCAGTCTCTCATTGGTTCCCCGTCTTCCCGTTCATCGTCAGGAGAAATGGCAACCTGTACGGAACAGGAGGTTAAAGGTGCTGATGCTCCAAGTAGGGAGATTACTAGTAAAGCGGCTGGAATGGCGAACACGGGCACAAGGAGATGAGAAATGAGGTGCATTTTAGAAACCTTTCCCCATCACATGGTGTACCATCTTCTGGGTTTCTCATGCATGTTTTCGATGTAGGAAGATGCCCTTGAACCTGGAGATTTGGGACCCATGCGATGGGTACCACGCAGTATTACTTTAAATGGTCTGCGTTTGCTCACCCAACCTCACCAAACCTCTCAGCCCCAAGAGTGTCCACCCTTATGTCTCATCCAGCTGTGGGTCTAGATATGGTCAATCCAGGTTGCATCACAGCCCCTGAACGCATTGTGTAAGAATGTCTCTCTCTTTCACTGTCTTTCTTTCATGGGTTTTTCAAAGTAATTTATTTTCATAATGGGGTTTAGCTGCTTTTCACTGCTGTTTTTATGCCGCTTTACACCCACTTGACACACTAAAAGAGAGATATCAATACATAGGTTTTAAGATTATTACTAGTCAGATATATTCTTGTGCGGTGAATAGGGCGTGTTGAGTCCAGTTCTCTGAGCAAGGAGTAGGTCTTGTCTATTACATATTGGGTTTATGGAACGGTATCTGAGCTAATTTGAAACCCTTGTTTGATGTATCACCCCACCTCACCTTTCCCGTTAAGCAGCCATAGTGTGTTTTCTGCATGTGTGACTCTGTTCTGTTTTGTAATTCAGTTCATGTGTAACGGTTTTTACATTCCCTCTATAAGTGATACCTTATGAGAAGTGTCCTTTTCTGTGTGACTTATTTCACTTAGAATCGTCGTACCTAAATCCACTCATCATGCTGCTACTAGCCTTAGGACATTGATTTCATGGCTGAGTGATATTCCATTGTACATAAGGAACACAACTTCTTTACCCATTTTTCTCTTTCCTGGGATATTTAAGGTGGAATGAAGTGGAGGTCCTTGTCAACAGAGCAGCCGTAAACTTTGGGGTGCCTGTGTCTTGCTGATTTTTCATTTTCCCAATTTATACCCCCATGAGTGGAAGTGCCCTATGCTCTCTAAGCTGTGTTTTTTACATGTTTCAGGACTCACCGTACACTTCTCCAGAGTGGCTGTTGGCAATTTACATCCCGCCCATCAGTGTAGCAAGGCTCCCATTTCTCCATGGCCTGTCCTGCATTTCTGGTTTTGACACTTTTTTCAGCATGGCCCTTTTGACCGATGGGATGCGAGACTTCTTTGTAGCGCTGATTTGCCTTTCCAGGTTGCTTGGTTGGCCAAAAAGGGCGTATGCGTTTTTTCCTGAATATATTCAAGAAAAAACGCATACGCCCTTTTTGGCCAAGGGCATCATTGTCAACGTTTTGCCGCTTTTCATGTGCTTTAAAGGCGATTCGAACCTACCTCCTGAAATCTGTTTCCTGCAATTCTGCCTTGATTTCAAATCCTCTTCGTTGCCTTCCCTCAATATATTTGTGGACGAGAGTTATCATTTATAACTCTGCAGGTTTGTGAATTGCAGTGCCCTGAGCCTCCATTTTACAACTCGTGTTTTTGGGAGCTGGCCGCAAAATCGCAGGATGGCTTCAGACCCTGTTCTGGTTCCGGGGGGCGGGATGAGCCTGTGGTTAATTCTTCTTCCTGATGGAAAAATAGAATGACCTGTGCCTTTCCCAACACAAAGAGCCAGTCTCTCATTGGTTCCCCGTCTTCCCGTTCATCGTCAGGAAAAAAGGCAGCCTGTACGGAACAGGAGGTTAAAGGTGCTGATGCTCCAAGTAGGGAGATTGCTAGTAAAGCGGCTGGAATGGCGAACCCGGGCACAAGGAGATGAGAAATGAGGTGCGTTTTAGAAACCTTTCCCCATCACACGGTGTACCATCTTCTGGGTTTCTCATGCATGTTTTCGATGTAGGAAGATGCCCTTGAACCTGGAGATTTGGGACCCATGCGATGGGTACCACGCAGTATGACTTTAAATGGTCTGCGTTTGCTCACCCAACCTCACCAAACCTCTCAGCCCCAAGAGTGTCTACACTTAGGTCTCATCCAGCTGTGTGTCTAGATATGGTCAATCCAGGTTGCATCACAGCCCCTGAACGCGTTGTGTAAGAATGTCTCTCTCTTTCACTGTCTTTCTTTCATGGGTTTTTCAAAGTAATTTATTTTCATAATGGGGTTTAGCGGCTTTTCACTGCTGTGTTTATGCCGCTTTACACCCACTTGACACACTAACAGAGAGATATCAATACATAGGTTTTAAGATTATTACTAGTCAGATATATTCTTGTGCGGTGAATAGGGCGTGTTGAGTCCAGTTCTCTGAGCAAGGAGTAGGTCTTGTCTATTACATATTGGGTTTATGGAACGGTATCTGAGCTAATTTGAAACCCTTGTTTTATGTATCACCCCACCTCCCCTTTCCCGTTAAGCAGCCATAGTGTGTTTTCTGCATGTGTGACTCTGTTCTGTTTTGTAATTCAGTTCAAGTGTAACGGTTTTTACATTCCCTCTGTAAGTGATACCTTATGAGAAGTGTCCTTTTCTGTGTGACTTATTTCACTTAGAATCGTCATACCTAAATCCACTCATCATGCTGCTAGTAGCCTTAGGACATTGATTTCATGGCTGAGTGATATTCCATTGTACATAAGGACCACAACTTCTTTACCCATTTTTCTCTTTCCTGGGATATTTAAGGTGGAATGAAGTGGAGCTCCTTGTCAACAGAGCAGCCCTAAACTTTGGGGTGCTTGTGTCTTGCTGATTTTTCATTTTCCCAATTTATACCCCCATGAGTGGAAGTGCCCTATGCTCTCTAAGCTGTGTTTTTTAGATGTTTCAGGACTCACCGTACACTGCTCCAGACTGGCTGTTGTCAATTTGCATCCCGCCCATCAGTGTAGCAAGGCTCCCATTTCTCCATGGCCTGTCCTGCATTTCTGGTTTTGACACTTTTTTCAGCATGGCCCTTTTGACCGATGGGATGCGAGACTTCTTTGTAGCGCTGATTTGCCTTTCCAGGTTGCTTGGTTGGCCAAAAAGGGCGTATGCGTTTTTTCCTGAATATATTCAGGAAAAAACGCATACGCCCTTTTTGGCCAAGGGCATCATTGTCAACGTTTTGCCGCTTTTCATGTGCTTTAAAGGCGATTCGAATCTACCTCCTGAAATCTGTTTCCTGCAATTCTGCCTTGATTTCAAATCCTCTTCGTTGCCTTCCCTCAATATATTTGTGGACGACAGTTATCATTTATAACTCTGCAGGTTTGTGAATTGCAGTGCCCTGAGCCTCCATTTTACAACTCGTGTTTTTGGGAGCTGGCCGCAAAAGCGCAGGATGGCTTCAGGCCCTGTTCTGGTTCTGGGGGGCGGGATGAGCCTGTGGTTAATTCTTCTTCCTGATGGGAAAATAGAGTGACCTGTGCCTTTCCCAACACCAAGAGCCAGTCTCTCATTGGTTCCCCGTCTTCCCGTTCATCGTCAGGAGAAATGGCAACCTGTACGGAACAGGAGGTTAAAGGTGCTGATGCTCCAAGTAGGGAGATTACTAGTAAAGCGGCTGGAATGGCGAACACGGGCACAAGGAGATGAGAAATGAGGTGCGTTTTAGAAAACTTTCCCCATCACATGGTGTACCATCTTCTGGGTTTCTCATGCATGTTTTCGATGTAGGAAGATGCCCTTGAACCTGGAGATTTGGGACCCATGCGATGGGTACCACGCAGTATTACTTTAAAGGGTCTGCGTTTGCTCACCCAACCTCACCAAACCTCTCAGCCCCAAGAGTGTCCACCCTTATGTCTCATCCAGCTGTGGGTCTAGATATGGTCAATCCAGGTTGCATCACAGCCCCTGAACGCATTGTGTAAGAATGTCTCTCTCTTTCACTGTCTTTCTTTCATGGGTTTGTCAAAGTAATTTATTTTCATAATGGGGTTTAGCTGCTTTTCACTGCTGTGTTTATGCCGCTTTACACCCACTTGACACACTAACAGAGAGATATCAATACAAAGGTTTTAAGATTATTAGTAGTCAGATATATTCTTGTGCGGTGAATAGGGCGTGTTGAGTCCAGTTCTCTGAGCAAGGAGTAGGTCTTGTCTATTACATATTGGGTTTATGGAACGGTATCTGAGCTAATTTGATACCCTTGTTTTATGTATCACCCCACCTCCCCTTTCCCGTTAAGCAGCCATAGTGTGTTTTCTGCATGTGTGACTCTGTTCTGTTTTGTAATTCAGTTCAAGTGTAACGGTTTTTACATTCCCTCTATAAGTGATACCTTATGAGAAGTGTCCTTTTCTGTGTGACTTATTTCACTTAGAATCGTCATACCTAAATCCACTCATCATGCTGCTAGTAGCCTTAGGACATTGATTTCATGGCTGAGTGATATTCCATTGTACATAAGGACCACAACTTCTTTACCCATTTTTCTCTTTCCTGGGATATTTAAGGTGGAATGAAGTGGAGGTCCTTGTCAACAGAGCAGCCCTAAACTTTGGGGTGCTTGTGTCTTGCTGATTTTTCATTTTCCCAATTTATACCCCCATGAGTGGAAGTGCCCTATGCTCTCTAAGCTGTGTTTTTTAGATGTTTCAGGACTCACCGTACACTTCTCCAGAGTGGCTGTTGGCAATTTACATCCCGCCCATCAGTGTAGCAAGGCTCCCATTTCTCCATGGCCTGTCCTGCATTTCTGGTTTTGACACTTTTTTCAGCATGGCCCTTTTGACCGATGGGAAGCGAGACTTCTTTGTAGCGCTGATTTGCCTTTCCAGGTTGCTTGGTTGGCCAAAAAGGGCGTATGCGTTTTTTCCTGAATATATTCAGGAAAAAACGCATACGCCCTTTTTGGCCAAGGGCATCATTGTCAACGTTTTGCCGCTTTTCATGTGCTTTAAAGGCGATTCGAATCTACCTCCTGAAATCTGTTTCCTGCAATTCTGCCTTGATTTCAAATCCTCTTCGTTGCCTTCCCTCAATATATTTGTGGACGAGAGTTATCATTTATAACTCTGCAGGTTTGTGAATTGCAGTGCCCTGAGCCTCCATTTTACAACTCGTGTTTTTGGGAGCTGGCCGCAAAAGCGCAGGATGGCTTCAGGCCCTGTTCTGGTTCCGGGGTGCGGGATGAGCGTGTGGTTAATTCTTCTTCCTGATGGGAAAATAGAGTGCCCTGTGCCTTTCCCAACACCAAGAGCCAGTCTCTCATTGGTTCCCCGTCTTCCCGTTCATCGTCAGGAGAAATGGCAACCTGTGCGGAACAGGAGGTTAAAGGTGCTGATGCTCCAAGTAGGGAGATTACTAGTAAAGCGGCTGGAATGGCGAACACGGGCACAAGGAGATGAGAAATGAGGTGCGTTTTAGAAACCTTTCCCCATCACATGGTGTACCATCTTCTGGGTTTCTCATGCATGTTTTCGATGTAGGAAGATGCCCTTGAACCTGGAGATTTGGGACCCATGCGATGGGTACCACGCAGTATTACTTTAAATGGTCTGCGTTTGCTCACCCAACCTCACCAAACCTCTCAGCCCCAAGAGTGTCCACCCTTATGTCTCATCCAGCTGTGGGTCTAGATATGGTCAATCCAGGTTGCATCACAGCCCCTGAACGCATTGTGTAAGAATGTCTCTCTCTTTCACTGTCTTTCTTTCATGGGTTTTTCAAAGTAATTTATTTTCATAATGGGGTTTAGCTGCTTTTCACTGCTGTGTTTATGCCGCTTTACACCCACTTGACACACTAAAAGAGAGATATCAATACATAGGTTTTAAGATTATTACTAGTCAGATATATTCTTGTGCGGTGAATAGGGCGTGTTGAGTCCAGTTCTCTGAGCAAGGAGTAGGTCTTGTCTATTACATATTGGGTTTATGGAACGGTATCTGAGCTAATTTGAAACCCTTGTTTGATGTATCACCCCACTTCACCTTTCCCGTTAAGCAGCCATAGTGTGTTTTCTGCATGTGTGACTCTGTTCTGTTTTGTAATTCAGTTCATGTGTAACGGTTTTTACATTCCCTCTATAAGTGATACCTTATGAGAAGTGTCCTTTTCTGTGTGACTTATTTCACTTAGAATCGTCATACCTAAATCCACTCATCATGCTGCTACTAGCCTTAGGACATTGATTTCATGGCTGAGTGATATTCCATTGTACATAAGGAACACAACTTCTTTACCCATTTGTCTCTTTCCTGGGATATTTAAGGTGGAATGAAGTGGAGGTCCTTGTCAACAGAGCAGCCGTAAACTTTGGGGTGCCTGTGTCTTGCTGATTTTTCATTTTCCCAATTTATACCCCCATGAGTGGAAGTGCCCTATGCTCTCTAAGCTGTGTTTTTTACATGTTTCAGGACTCACCGTACACTTCTCCAGAGTGGCTGTTGGCAATTTACATCCCGCCCATCAGTGTAGCAAGGCTCCCATTTCTCCATGGCCTGTCCTGCATTTCTGGTTTTGACACTTTTTTCAGCATGGCCCTTTTGACCGATGGGATGCGAGACTTCTTTGTAGCACTGATTTGCCTTTCCAGGTTGCTTGGTTGGCCAAAAAGGGCGTATGCGTTTTTTCCTGAATATATTCAGGAAAAAACGCATACGCCCTTTTTGGCCAAGGGCATCATTGTCAACGTTTTGCCGCTTTTCATGTGCTTTAAAGGCGATTCGAATCTACCTCCTGAAATCTGTTTCCTGCAATTCTGCCTTGATTTCAAATCCTCTTCGTTGCCTTCCCTCAATATATTTGTGGACGAGAGTTATCATTTATAACTCTGCAGGTTTGTGAATTGCAGTGCCCTGAGCCTCCATTTTACAACTCGTGTTTTTGGGAGCTGGCCGCAAAAGCGCAGGATGGCTTCAGGCCGTGTTCTGGTTCCGGGGGGCGGGATGAGCCTGTGGTTAATTCTTCTTCCTGATGGGAAAATAGAGTGACCTGTGCCTTTCCCAACACCAAGAGCCAGTCTCTCATTGGTTCCCCGTCTTCCCGTTCATCGTCAGGAAAAATGGCAACCTGTACAGAACAGGAAGTTAAAGGTGCTGATGCTCCAAGGAGGGAGATTGCTAGTAAAGTGGCTGGAATGGCGAACCCGGGCACAAGGAGATGAGAAATGAGGTGCGTTTTAGAAACCTTTCCCCATCACACGGTGTACCATCTTCTGGGTTTCTCATGCATGTTTTCGATGTAGGAAGATGCCCTTGAACCTGGAGATTTGGGACCCATGCGATGGGTACCACGCAGTATTACTTTAAATGGTCTGCATTTGCTCACCCAACCTCACCAAACCTCTCAGCCCCAAGAGTGTCCACCCTTATGTCTCATCCAGCTGTGGGTCTAGATATGGTCAATCCAGGTTGCATCACAGCCCCTGAACGCATTGTGTAAGAATGTCTCTCTCTTTCACTGTCTTTCTTTCATGGGTTTTTCAAAGTAATTTATTTTCATAATGGGGTTTAGCTGCTTTTCACTGCTGTGTTTATGCCGCTTTACACCCACTTGACACACTAAAAGAGAGATATCAATACATAGGTTTTAAGATTATTACTAGTCAGATATATTCTTGTGCGGTGAATAGGGCGTGTTGAGTCCAGTTCTCTGAGCAAGGAGTAGGTCTTGTCTATTACATATTGGGTTTATGGAACGGTATCTGAGCTAATTTGAAACCCTTGTTTGATGTATCACCCCACTTCACCTTTCCCGTTAGGCAGCCATAGTGTGTTTTCTGCATGTGTGACTCTGTTCTGTTTTGTAATTCAGTTCATGTGTAACGGTTTTTACATTCCCTCTATAAGTGATACCTTATGAGAAGTGTCCTTTTCTGTGTGACTTATTTCACTTAGAATCGTCGTACCTAAATCCACTCATCATGCTGCTACTAGCCTTAGGACATTGATTTCATGGCTGAGTGATATTCCATTGTACATAAGGAACACAACTTCTTTACCCATTTGTCTCTTTCCTGGGATATTTAAGGTGGAATGAAGTGGAGGTCCTTGTCAACAGAGCAGCCCTAAACTTTGGGGTGCCTGTGTCTTGCTGATTTTTCATTTTCCCAATTTATACCCCCATGAGTGGAAGTGCCCTATGCTCTCTAAGCTGTGTTTTTTAGATGTTTCAGGACTCACCGTACACTTCTCCAGAGTGGCTGTTGGCAATTTACATCCCGCCCATCAGTGTAGCAAGGCTCCCATTTCTCCATGGCCTGTCCTGCATTTCTGGTTTTGACACTTTTTTCAGCATGGCCCTTTTGACCGATGGGATGCGAGACTTCTTTGTAGCGCTGATTTGCCTTTCCAGGTTGCTTGGTTGGCCAAAAAGGGCGTATGCGTTTTTTCCTGAATATATTCAGGAAAAAACGCATACGCCCTTTTTGGCCAAGGGCATCATTGTCAACGTTTTGCCGCTTTTCATGTGCTTTAAAGGCGATTCGAATCTACCTCCTGAAATCTGTTTCCTGCAATTCTGCCTTGATTTCAAATCCTCTTCGTTGCCTTCCCTCAATATATTTGTGGACGAGAGTTATCATTTATAACTCTGCAGGTTTGTGAATTGCAGTGCCCTGAGCCTCCATTTTACAACTCGTGTTTTTGGGAGCTGGCCGCAAAAGCGCAGGATGGCTTCAGGCCCTGTTCTGGTTCCGGGGGGCGGGATGAGCCTGTGGTTAATTCTTCTTCCTGATGGGAAAATAGAGTGACCTGTGCCTTTCCCAACACCAAGAGCCAGTCTCTCATTGGTTCCCCGTCTTCCCGTTCATCGTCAGGAAAAATGGCAACCTGTACAGAACAGGAAGTTAAAGGTGCTGATGCTCCAAGGAGGGAGATTGCTAGTAAAGTGGCTGGAATGGCGAACCCGGGCACAAGGAGATGAGAAATGAGGTGCGTTTTAGAAACCTTTCCCCATCACACGGTGTACCATCTTCTGGGTTTCTCATGCATGTTTTCGATGTAGGAAGATGCCCTTGAACCTGGAGATTTGGGACCCATGCGATGGGTACCACGCAGTATTACTTTAAATGGTCTGCATTTGCTCACCCAACCTCACCAAACCTCTCAGCCCCAAGAGTGTCCACCCTTATGTCTCATCCAGCTGTGGGTCTAGATATGGTCAATCCAGGTTGCATCACAGCCCCTGAACGCATTGTGTAAGAATGTCTCTCTCTTTCACTGTCTTTCTTTCATGGGTTTTTCAAAGTAATTTATTTTCATAATGCAGTTTACCTGCTTTTCACTGCTGTGTTTATGCCGCTTTACCCCCACTTGACACACTAACAGAGAGATATCAATACATAGGTTTTAAGATTATTACTAGTCAGATCTATTCTTGTGCGGTGAATAGGGCGTGTTGAGTCCAGTTCTCTGAGCAAGGAGTAGGTCTTGTCTATTACATATTGGGTTTATGGAATGGTATCTGAGCTAATTTGAAACCCTTGTTTTATGTATCACCCCACCTCACCTTTCCCGTTAAGCAGCCATAGTGTGTTTTCTGCATGTGTGACTCTGTTCTGTTTTGTAATTCAGTTCATGTGTAACGGTTTTTACATTCCCTCTATCAGTGATACCTTATGAGAAGTGTCCTTTTCTGTGTGACTTATTTCACTTAGAATCGTCGTACCTAAATCCACTCATCATGCTGCTACTAGCCTTAGGACATTGATTTCATGGCTGAGTGATATTCCATTGTACATAAGGACCACAACTTCTTTACCCATTTTTCTCTTTCCTGGGATATTTAAGGTGGAATGAAGTGGAGGTCCTTGTCAACAGAGCAGCCCTAAACTTTGGGGTGCTTGTGTCTTGCTGATTTTTCATTTTCCCAATTTATACCCCCATGAGTGGAAGTGCCCTATGCTCTCTAAGTTGTGTTTTTTAGATGTTTCAGGACTCACCGTACACTTCATCAGAGTGGCTGTTGGCAATTTACATCCCACCCATCAGTGTAGCAAGGCTCCCATTTCTCCATAGCCTGTCCTGCATTTCTGGTTTGGACCCTTTTTTCAGCATGGCCCTTTTGACCGATGGGATGCGAGACTTCTTTGTAGCGCTGATTTGCCTTTCCAGGTTGCTTGGTTGGCCAAAAAGGGCGTATGCGTTTTTTCCTGAATATATTCAGGAAAAAACGCATACGCCCTTTTTGGCCAAGGGCATCATTGTCAACGTTTTGCCGCTTTTCATGTGCTTTAAAGGCGATTCGAATCTACCTCCTGAAATCTGTTTCCTGCAATTCTGCCTTGATTTCAAATCCTCTTCGTTGCCTTCCCTCAATATATTTCTGGACGAGAGTTATCATTTATAACTCTGCAGGTTTGTGAATTGCAGTGCCCTGAGCCTCCATTTTACAACTCGTGTTTTTGGGAGCTGGCCGCAAAAGCGCAGGATGGCTTCAGGCCCTGTTCTGGTTCCGGGGGGCGGGATGAGCCTGTGGTTAATTCTTCTTCCTGATGGGAAAATAGAGTGACCTGTGCCTTTCCCAACACCAAGAGCCAGTCTCTCATTGGTTCCCCGTCTTCCCGTTCATCGTCAGGAGAAATGGCAACCTGTACGGAACAGGAGGTTAAAGGTGCTGATGCTCCAAGTAGCGAGATTACTAGTAAAGCGGCTGGAATGGCGAACACGGGCACAAGGAGATGAGAAATGAGGTGCGTTTTAGAAAACTTTCCCCATCACATGGTGTACCATCTTCTGGGTTTCTCATGCATGTTTTCGATGTAGGAAGATGCCCTTGAACCTGGAGATTTGGGACCCATGCGATGGGTACCACGCAGTATTACTTTAAAGGGTCTGCGTTTGCTCACCCAACCTCACCAAACCTCTCAGCCCCAAGAGTGTCCACCCTTATGTCTCATCCAGCTGTGGGTCTAGATATGGTCAATCCAGGTTGCATCACAGCCCCTGAACGCATTGTGTAAGAATGTCTCTCTCTTTCACTGTCTTTCTTTCATGGGTTTGTCAAAGTAATTTATTTTCATAATGGGGTTTAGCTGCTTTTCACTGCTGTGTTTATGCCGCTTTACACCCACTTGACACACTAACAGAGAGATATCAATACAAAGGTTTTAAGATTATTAGTAGTCAGATATATTCTTGTGCGGTGAATAGGGCGTGTTGAGTCCAGTTCTCTGAGCAAGGAGTAGGTCTTGTCTATTACATATTGGGTTTATGGAACAGTATCTGAGCTAATTTGAAACCCTTGTTTTATGTATCACCCCACCTCACCTTTCCCGTTAAACAGCTATAGTGTGTTTTCTGCATGTGTTACTCTGTTCTGTTTTGTAATTCAGTTCAAGTGTAACGGTTTTTACATTCCCTCTATCAGTGATACCTTATGAGAAGTGTCCTTTTCTGTGTGACTTATTTCACTTAGAATCGTCGTACCTAAATCCACTCATCATGCTGCTACTAGCCTTAGGACATTGATTTCATGGCTGAGTGATATTCCATTGTACATAAGGACCACAACTTCTTTACCCATTTTTCTCTTTCCTGGGATATTTAAGGTGGAATGAAGTGGAGGTCCTTGTCAACAGAGCAGCTCTAAACTTTGGGGTGCTTGTGTCTTGCTGATTTTTCATTTTCCCAATTTATACCCCCATGAGTGGAAGTGCCCTATGCTCTCTAAGCTGTGTTTTTTAGATGTTTCAGGACTCACCGTACACTTCTCCAGAGTGGCTGTTGGCAATTTACATCCCGCCCATCAGTGTAGCAAGGCTCCCATTTCTCCATGGCCTGTCCTGCATTTCTGGTTTTGACACTTTTTTCAGCATGGCCCTTTTGACCGATGGGAAGCGAGACTTCTTTGTAGCGCTGATTTGCCTTTCCAGGTTGCTTGGTTGGCCAAAAAGGGCGTATGCGTTTTTTCCTGAATATATTCAGGAAAAAACGCATACGCCCTTTTTGGCCAAGGGCATCATTGTCAACGTTTTGCCGCTTTTCATGTGCTTTAAAGGCGATTCGAATCTACCTCCTGAAATCTGTTTCCTGCAATTCTGCCTTGATTTCAAATCCTCTTCGTTGCCTTCACTCAATATATTTGTGGACGAGAGTTATCATTTATAACTCTGCAGGTTTGTGAATTGCAGTGCCCTGAGCCTCCATTTTACAACTCGTGTTTTTGGGAGCTGGCCGCAAAAGCGCAGGATGGCTTCAGGCCCTGTTCTGGTTCCGGGGTGCGGGATGAGCGTGTGGTTAATTCTTCTTCCTGATGGGAAAATAGAGTGACCTGTGCCTTTCCCAACACCAAGAGCCAGTCTCTCATTGGTTCCCCGTCTTCCCGTTCATCGTCAGGAGAAATGGCAACCTGTGCGGAACAGGAGGTTAAAGGTGCTGATGCTCCAAGTAGGGAGATTACTAGTAAAGCGGCTGGAATGGCGAACACGGGCACAAGGAGATGAGAAATGAGGTGCGTTTTAGAAACCTTTCCCCATCACATGGTGTACCATCTTCTGGGTTTCTCATGCATGTTTTCGATGTAGGAAGATGCCCTTGAACCTGGAGATTTGGGACCCATGCGATGGGTACCACGCAGTATTACTTTAAATGGTCTGCGTTTGCTCACCCAACCTCACCAAACCTCTCAGCCCCAAGAGTGTCCACCCTTATGTCTCATCCAGCTGTGGGTCTAGATATGGTCAATCCAGGTTGCATCACAGCCCCTGAACGCATTGTGTAAGAATGTCTCTCTCTTTCACTGTCTTTCTTTCATGGGTTTTTCAAAGTAATTTATTTTCATAATGGGGTTTAGCTGCTTTTCACTGCTGTGTTTATGCCGCTTTACACCCACTTGACACACTAAAAGAGAGATATCAATACATAGGTTTTAAGATTATTACTAGTCAGATATATTCTTGTGCGGTGAATAGGGCGTGTTGAGTCCAGTTCTCTGAGCAAGGAGTAGGTCTTGTCTATTACATATTGGGTTTATGGAACGGTATCTGAGCTAATTTGAAACCCTTGTTTGATGTATCACCCCACCTCACCTTTCCCGTTAAGCAGCCATAGTGTGTTTTCTGCATGTGTGACTCTGTTCTGTTTTGTAATTCAGTACATGTGTAACGGTTTTTACATTCCCTCTATCAGTGATACCTTATGAGAAGTGTCCTTTTCTGTGTGACTTATTTCACTTAGAATCGTCGTACCTAAATCCACTCATCATGCTGCTACTAGCCTTAGGACATTGATTTCATGGCTGAGTGATATTCCATTGTACATAAGGAACACAACTTCTTTACCCATTTTTCTCTTTCCTGGGATATTTAAGGTGGAATGAAGTGGAGGTCCTTGTCAACAGAGCAGCCGTAAACTTTGGGGTGCCTGTGTCTTGCTGATTTTTCATTTTCCCAATTTATACCCCCATGAGTGGAAGTGCCCTATGCTCTCTAAGCTGTGTTTTTTACATGTTTCAGGACTCACCGTACACTTCTCCAGAGTGGCTGTTGGCAATTTACATCCCGCCCATCAGTGTAGCAAGGCTCCCATTTCTCCATGGCCTGTCCTGCATTTCTGGTTTTGACACTTTTTTCAGCATGGCCCTTTTGACCGATGGGATGCGAGACTTCTTTGTAGCGCTGATTTGCCTTTCCAGGTTGCTTGGTTGGCCAAAAAGGGCGTATGCGTTTTTTCCTGAATATATTCAGGAAAAAACGCATACGCCCTTTTTGGCCAAGGGCATCATTGTCAACGTTTTGCCGCTTTTCATGTGCTTTAAAGGCGATTCGAATCTACCTCCTGAAATCTGTTTCCTGCAATTCTGCCTTGATTTCAAATCCTCTTCGTTGCCTTCCCTCAATATATTTGTGGACGAGAGTTATCATTTATAACTCTGCAGGTTTGTGAATTGCAGTGCCCTGAGCCTCCATTTTACAACTCGTGTTTTTGGGAGCTGGCCGCAAAAGCGCAGGATGGCTTCAGGCCCTGTTCTGGTTCCGGGGGGCGGGATGAGCCTGTGGTTAATTCTTCTTCCTGATGGGAAAATAGAGTGACCTGTGCCTTTCCCAACACCAAGAGCCAGTCTCTCATTGGTTCCCCGTCTTCCCGTTCATCGTCAGGAAAAATGGCAACCTGTACAGAACAGGAAGTTAAAGGTGCTGATGCTCCAAGGAGGGAGATTGCTAGTAAAGCGGCTGGAATGGCGAACCCGGGCACAAGGAGATGAGAAATGAGGTGCGTTTTAGAAACCTTTCCCCATCACACGGTGTACCATCTTCTGGGTTTCTCATGCATGTTTTCGATGTAGGAAGATGCCCTTGAACCTGGAGATTTGGGACCCATGCGATGGGTACCACGCAGTATTACTTTAAATGGTCTGCGTTTGCTCACCCAACCTCACCAAACCTCTCAGCCACAATAGTGTCCACCCTTATGTCTCATCCAGCTGTGGGTCTAGATATGGTCAATCCAGGTTGCATCACAGCCCCTGAACGCATTGTGTAAGAATGTCTCTCTCTTTCACTGTCTTTCTTTCATGGGTTTTTCAAAGTAATTTATTTTCATAATGCAGTTTACCTGCTTTTCACTGCTGTGTTTATGCCGCTTTACACCCACTTGACACACTAACAGAGAGATATCAATACATAGGTTTTAAGATTATTACTAGTCAGATATATTCTTGTGCGGTGAATAGGGCGTGTTGAGTCCAGTTCTCTGAGCAAGGAGTAGGTCTTGTCTATTACATATTGGGTTTATGGAACGGTATCTGAGCTAATTTGAAACCCTTGTTTGATGTATCACCCCACCTCACCTTTCCCGTTAAGCAGCCATAGTGTGTTTTCTGCATGTGTGACTCTGTTCTGTTTTGTAATTCAGTTCATGTGTAACGGTTTTTACATTCCCTCTATCAGTGATACCTTATGAGAAGTGTCCTTTTCTGTGTGACTTATTTCACTTAGAATCGTCGTACCTAAATCCACTCATCATGCTGCTACTAGCCTTAGGACATTGATTTCATGGCTGAGTGATATTCCATTGTACATAAGGACCACAACTTCTTTATCCATTTTTCTCTTTCCTGGGATATTTAAGGTGGAATGAAGTGGAGGTCCTTGTCAACAGAGCAGCCCTAAACTTTGGGGTGCTTGTGTCTTGCTGATTTTTCATTTTCCCAATTTATACCCCCATGAGTGGAAGTGCCCTATGCTCTCTAAGTTGTGTTTTTTAGATGTTTCAGGACTCACCGTACACTTCATCAGAGTGGCTGTTGGCAATTTACATCCCACCCATCAGTGTAGCAAGGCTCCCATTTCTCCATAGCCTGTCCTGCATTTCTGGTTTGGACCCTTTTTTCAGCATGGCCCTTTTGACCGATGGGATGCGAGACTTCTTTGTAGCGCTGATTTGCCTTTCCAGGTTGCTTGGTTGGCCAAAAAGGGCGTATGCGTTTTTTCCTGAATATATTCAGGAAAAAACGCATACGCCCTTTTTGGCCAAGGGCATCATTGTCAACGTTTTGCCGCTTTTCATGTGCTTTAAAGGCGATTCGAATCTACCTCCTGAAATCTGTTTCCTGCAATTCTGCCTTGATTTCAAATCCTCTTCGTTGCCTTCCCTCAATATATTTCTGGACGAGAGTTATCATTTATAACTCTGCAGGTTTGTGAATTGCAGTGCCCTGAGCCTCCATTTTACAACTCGTGTTTTTGGGAGCTGGCCGCAAAAGCGCAGGATGGCTTCAGGCCCTGTTCTGGTTCCGGGGGGCGGGATGAGCCTGTGGTTAATTCTTCTTCCTGATGGGAAAATAGAGTGACCTGTGCCTTTCCCAACACCAAGAGCCAGTCTCTCATTGGTTCCCCGTCTTCCCGTTCATCGTCAGGAGAAATGGCAACCTGTGCGGAACAGGAGGTTAAAGGTGCTGATGCTCCAAGTAGGGAGATTACTAGTAAAGCGGCTGGAATGGCGAACACGGGCACAAGGAGATGAGAAATGAGGTGCGTTTTAGAAACCTTTCCCCATCACATGGTGTACCATCTTCTGGGTTTCTCATGCATGTTTTCGATGTAGGAAGATGCCCTTGAACCTGGAGATTTGGGACCCATGCGATGGGTACCACGCAGTATTACTTTAAAGGGTCTGCGTTTGCTCACCCAACCTCACCAAACCTCTCAGCCCCAAGAGTGTCCACCCTTATGTCTCATCCAGCTGTGGGTCTAGATATGGTCAATCCAGGTTGCATCACAGCCCCTGAACGCATTGTGTAAGAATGTCTCTCTCTTTCACTGTCTTTCTTTCATGGGTTTTTCAAAGTAATTTATTTTCATAATGGGGTTTAGCTGCTTTTCACTGCTGTGTTTATGCCGCTTTACACCCACTTGACACACTAACAGAGAGATATCAATACAAAGGTTTTAAGATTATTAGTAGTCAGATATATTCTTCTGCGGTGAATAGGGCGTGTTGAGTCCAGTTCTCTGAGCAAGGAGTAGGTCTTGTCTATTACATATTGGGTTTATGGAACAGTATCTGAGCTAATTTGAAACCCTTGTTTTATGTATCACCCCACCTCACCTTTCCCGTTAAACAGCCATAGTGTGTTTTCTGCATGTGTTACTCTGTTCTGTTTTGTAATTCAGTTCAAGTGTAACGGTTTTTACATTCCCTCTATCAGTGATACCTTATGAGAAGTGTCCTTTTCTGTGTGACTTATTTCACTTAGAATCGTCGTACCTAAATCCACTCATCATGCTGCTACTAGCCTTAGGACATTGATTTCATGGCTGAGTGATATTCCATTGTACATAAGGACCACAACTTCTTTACCCATTTTTCTCTTTCCTGGGATATTTAAGGTGGAATGAAGTGGAGGTCCTTGTCAACAGAGCAGCTCTAAACTTTGGGGTGCTTGTGTCTTGCTGATTTTTCATTTTCCCAATTTATACCCCCATGAGTGGAAGTGCCCTATGCTCTCTAAGCTGTGTTTTTTAGATGTTTCAGGACTCACCGTACACTTCTCCAGAGTGGCTGTTGGCAATTTACATCCCGCCCATCAGTGTAGCAAGGCTCCCATTTCTCCATGGCCTGTCCTGCATTTCTGGTTTTGACACTTTTTTCAGCATGGCCCTTTTGACCGATGGGAAGCGAGACTTCTTTGTAGCGCTGATTTGCCTTTCCAGGTTGCTTGGTTGGCCAAAAAGGGCGTATGCGTTTTTTCCTGAATATATTCAGGAAAAAACGCATACGCCCTTTTTGGCCAAGGGCATCATTGTCAACGTTTTGCCGCTTTTCATGTGCTTTAAAGGCGATTCGAATCTACCTCCTGAAATCTGTTTCCTGCAATTCTGCCTTGATTTCAAATCCTCTTCGTTGCCTTCACTCAATATATTTGTGGACGAGAGTTATCATTTATAACTCTGCAGGTTTGTGAATTGCAGTGCCCTGAGCCTCCATTTTACAACTCGTGTTTTTGGGAGCTGGCCGCAAAAGCGCAGGATGGCTTCAGGCCCTGTTCTGGTTCCGGGGTGCGGGATGAGCGTGTGGTTAATTCTTCTTCCTGATGGGAAAATAGAGTGACCTGTGCCTTTCCCAACACCAAGAGCCAGTCTCTCATTGGTTCCCCGTCTTCCCGTTCATCGTCAGGAGAAATGGCAACCTGTGCGGAACAGGAGGTTAAAGGTGCTGATGCTCCAAGTAGGGAGATTACTAGTAAAGCGGCTGGAATGGCGAACACGGGCACAAGGAGATGAGAAATGAGGTGCATTTTAGAAACCTTTCCCCATCACATGGTGTTCCATCTTCTGGGTTTCTCATGCATGTTTTCGATGTAGGAAGATGCCCTTGAACCTGGAGATTTGGGACCCATGCGATGGGTACCACGCAGTATTACTTTAAATGGTCTGCGTTTGCTCACCCAACCTCACCAAACCTCTCAGCCCCAAGAGTGTCCACCCTTATGTCTCATCCAGCTGTGGGTCTAGATATGGTCAATCCAGGTTGCATCACAGCCCCTGAACGCATTGTGTAAGAATGTCTCTCTCTTTCACTGTCTTTCTTTCATGGGTTTTTCAAAGTAATTTATTTTCATAATGGGGTTTAGCTGCTTTTCACTGCTGTGTTTATGCCGCTTTACACCCACTTGACACACTAAAAGAGAGATATCAATACATAGGTTTTAAGATTATTACTAGTCAGATATATTCTTGTGCGGTGAATAGGGCGTGTTGAGTCCAGTTCTCTGAGCAAGGAGTAGGTCTTGTCTATTACATATTGGGTTTATGGAACGGTATCTGAGCTAATTTGAAACCCTTGTTTGATGTATCACCCCACCTCACCTTTCCCGTTAAGCAGCCATAGTGTGTTTTCTGCATGTGTGACTCTGTTCTGTTTTGTAATTCAGTTCAAGTGTAACGGTTTTTACATTCCCTCTATCAGTGATACCTTATGAGAAGTGTCCTTTTCTGTGTGACTTATTTCACTTAGAATCGTCGTACCTAAATCCACTCATCATGCTGCTACTAGCCTTAGGACATTGATTTCATGGCTGAGTGATATTCCATTGTACATAAGGAACACAACTTCTTTACCCATTTTTCTCTTTCCTGGGATATTTAAGGTGGAATGAAGTGGAGGTCCTTGTCAACAGAGCAGCCGTAAACTTTGGGGTGCCTGTGTCTTGCTGATTTTTCATTTTCCCAATTTATACCCCCATGAGTGGAAGTGCCCTATGCTCTCTAAGCTGTGTTTTTTACATGTTTCAGGACTCACCGTACACTTCTCCAGAGTGGCTGTTGGCAATTTACATCCCGCCCATCAGTGTAGCAAGGCTCCCATTTCTCCATGGCCTGTCCTGCATTTCTGGTTTTGACACTTTTTTCAGCATGGCCCTTTTGACCGATGGGATGCGAGACTTCTTTGTAGCGCTGATTTGCCTTTCCAGGTTGCTTGGTTGGCCAAAAAGGGCGTATGCGTTTTTTCCTGAATATATTCAGGAAAAAACGCATACGCCCTTTTTGGCCAAGGGCATCATTGTCAACGTTTTGCCGCTTTTCATGTGCTTTAAAGGCGATTCGAATCTACCTCCTGAAATCTGTTTCCTGCAATTCTGCCTTGATTTCAAATCCTCTTCGTTGCCTTCCCTCAATATATTTCTGGACGAGAGTTATCATTTATAACTCTGCAGGTTTGTGAATTGCAGTGCCCTGAGCCTCCATTTTACAACTCGTGTTTTTGGGAGCTGGCCGCAAAAGCGCAGGATGGCTTCAGGCCCTGTTCTGGTTCCGGGGGGCGGGATGAGCCTGTGGTTAATTCTTCTTCCTGATGGGAAAATAGAGTGACCTGTGCCTTTCCCAACACCAAGAGCCAGTCTCTCATTGGTTCCCCGTCTTCCCGTTCATCGTCAGGAAAAATGGCAACCTGTACAGAACAGGAAGTTAAAGGTGCTGATGCTCCAAGGAGGGAGATTGCTAGTAAAGCGGCTGGAATGGCGAACCCGGGCACAAGGAGATGAGAAATGAGGTGCGTTTTAGAAACCTTTCCCCATCACACGGTGTACCATCTTCTGGGTTTCTCATGCATGTTTTCGATGTAGGAAGATGCCCTTGAACCTGGAGATTTGGGACCCATGCGATGGGTACCACGCAGTATTACTTTAAATGGTCTGCGTTTGCTCACCCAACCTCACCAAACCTCTCAGCCACAATAGTGTCCACCCTTATGTCTCATCCAGCTGTGGGTCTAGATATGGTCAATCCAGGTTGCATCACAGCCCCTGAACGCATTGTGTAAGAATGTCTCTCTCTTTCACTGTCTTTCTTTCATGGGTTTTTCAAAGTAATTTATTTTCATAATGCAGTTTACCTGCTTTTCACTGCTGTGTTTATGCCGCTTTACACCCACTTGACACACTAACAGAGAGATATCAATACATAGGTTTTAAGATTATTACTAGTCAGATATATTCTTGTGCGGTGAATAGGGCGTGTTGAGTCCAGTTCTCTGAGCAAGGAGTAGGTCTTGTCTATTACATATTGGGTTTATGGAACGGTATCTGAGCTAATTTGAAACCCTTGTTTGATGTATCACCCCACCTCACCTTTCCCGTTAAGCAGCCATAGTGTGTTTTCTGCATGTGTGACTCTGTTCTGTTTTGTAATTCAGTTCATGTGTAACGGTTTTTACATTCCCTCTATCAGTGATACCTTATGAGAAGTGTCCTTTTCTGTGTGACTTATTTCACTTAGAATCGTCGTACCTAAATCCACTCATCATGCTGCTACTAGCCTTAGGACATTGATTTCATGGCTGAGTGATATTCCATTGTACATAAGGACCACAACTTCTTTACCCATTTTTCTCTTTCCTGGGATATTTAAGGTGGAATGAAGTGGAGGTCCTGGTCAACAGAGCAGCCCTAAACTTTGGGGTGCTTGTGTCTTGCTGATTTTTCATTTTCCCAATTTATACCCCCATGAGTGGAAGTGCCCTATGCTCTCTAAGTTGTGTTTTTTAGATGTTTCAGGACTCACCGTACACTTCATCAGAGTGGCTGTTGGCAATTTACATCCCACCCATCAGTGTAGCAAGGCTCCCATTTCTCCATAGCCTGTCCTGCATTTCTGGTTTGGACCCTTTTTTCAGCATGGCCCTTTTGACCGATGGGATGCGAGACTTCTTTGTAGCGCTGATTTGCCTTTCCAGGTTGCTTGGTTGGCCAAAAAGGGCGTATGCGTTTTTTCCTGAATATATTCAGGAAAAAACGCATACGCCCTTTTTGGCCAAGGGCATCATTGTCAACGTTTTGCCGCTTTTCATGTGCTTTAAAGGCGATTCGAATCTACCTCCTGAAATCTGTTTCCTGCAATTCTGCCTTGATTTCAAATCCTCTTCGTTGCCTTCCCTCAATATATTTCTGGACGAGAGTTATCATTTATAACTCTGCAGGTTTGTGAATTGCAGTGCCCTGAGCCTCCATTTTACAACTCGTGTTTTTGGGAGCTGGCCGCAAAAGCGCAGGATGGCTTCAGGCCCTGTTCTGGTTCCGGGGGGCGGGATGAGCCTGTGGTTAATTCTTCTTCCTGATGGGAAAATAGAGTGACCTGTGCCTTTCCCAACACCAAGAGCCAGTCTCTCATTGGTTCCCCGTCTTCCCGTTCATCGTCAGGAGAAATGGCAACCTGTACGGAACAGGAGGTTAAAGGTGCTGATGCTCCAAGTAGGGAGATTACTAGTAAAGCGGCTGGAATGGCGAACACGGGCACAAGGAGATGAGAAATGAGGTGCGTTTTAGAAAACTTTCCCCATCACATGGTGTACCATCTTCTGGGTTTCTCATGCATGTTTTCGATGTAGGAAGATGCCCTTGAACCTGGAGATTTGGGACCCATGCGATGGGTACCACGCAGTATTACTTTAAAGGGTCTGCGTTTGCTCACCCAACCTCACCAAACCTCTCAGCCCCAAGAGTGTCCACCCTTATGTCTCATCCAGCTGTGGGTCTAGATATGGTCAATCCAGGTTGCATCACAGCCCCTGAACGCATTGTGTAAGAATGTCTCTCTCTTTCACTGTCTTTCTTTCATGGGTTTGTCAAAGTAATTTATTTTCATAATGGGGTTTAGCTGCTTTTCACTGCTGTGTTTATGCCGCTTTACACCCACTTGACACACTAACAGAGAGATATCAATACAAAGGTTTTAAGATTATTAGTAGTCAGATATATTCTTGTGCGGTGAATAGGGCGTGTTGAGTCCAGTTCTCTGAGCAAGGAGTAGGTCTTGTCTATTACATATTGGGTTTATGGAACAGTATCTGAGCTAATTTGAAACCCTTGTTTGATGTATCACCCCACCTCACCTTTCCCGTTAAGCAGCCATAGTGTGTTTTCTGCATGTGTGACTCTGTTCTGTTTTGTAATTCAGTTCATGTGTAACGGTTTTTACATTCCCTCTATCAGTGATACCTTATGAGAAGTGTCCTTTTCTGTGTGACTTATTTCACTTAGAATCGTCGTACCTAAATCCACTCATCATGCTGCTACTAGCCTTAGGACATTGATTTCATGGCTGAGTGATATTCCATTGTACATAAGGACCACAACTTCTTTATCCATTTTTCTCTTTCCTGGGATATTTAAGGTGGAATGAAGTGGAGGTCCTTGTCAACAGAGCAGCCCTAAACTTTGGGGTGCTTGTGTCTTGCTGATTTTTCATTTTCCCAATTTATACCCCCATGAGTGGAAGTGCCCTATGCTCTCTAAGTTGTGTTTTTTAGATGTTTCAGGACTCACCGTACACTTCATCAGAGTGGCTGTTGGCAATTTACATCCCACCCATCAGTGTAGCAAGGCTCCCATTTCTCCATAGCCTGTCCTGCATTTCTGGTTTGGACCCTTTTTTCAGCATGGCCCTTTTGACCGATGGGATGCGAGACTTCTTTGTAGCGCTGATTTGCCTTTCCAGGTTGCTTGGTTGGCCAAAAAGGGCGTATGCGTTTTTTCCTGAATATATTCAGGAAAAAACGCATACGCCCTTTTTGGCCAAGGGCATCATTGTCAACGTTTTGCCGCTTTTCATGTGCTTTAAAGGCGATTCGAATCTACCTCCTGAAATCTGTTTCCTGCAATTCTGCCTTGATTTCAAATCCTCTTCGTTGCCTTCCCTCAATATATTTCTGGACGAGAGTTATCATTTATAACTCTGCAGGTTTGTGAATTGCAGTGCCCTGAGCCTCCATTTTACAACTCGTGTTTTTGGGAGCTGGCCGCAAAAGCGCAGGATGGCTTCAGGCCCTGTTCTGGTTCCGGGGGGCGGGATGAGCCTGTGGTTAATTCTTCTTCCTGATGGGAAAATAGAGTGACCTGTGCCTTTCCCAACACCAAGAGCCAGTCTCTCATTGGTTCCCCGTCTTCCCGTTCATCGTCAGGAGAAATGGCAACCTGTACGGAACAGGAGGTTAAAGGTGCTGATGCTCCAAGTAGGGAGATTACTAGTAAAGCGGCTGGAATGGCGAACCCGGGCACAAGGAGATGAGAAATGAGGTGCGTTTTAGAAACCTTTCCCCATCACACGGTGTACCATCTTCTGGGTTTCTCATGCATGATTTCGATGTAGGAAGATGCCCTTGAACCTGGAGATTTGGGACCCATGCGATGGGTACCACGCAGTATGACTTTAAAGGGTCTGCGTTTGCTCACCCAACCTCACCAAACCTCTCAGCCCCAAGAGTGTCCACCCTTATGTCTCATCCAGCTGTGGGTCTAGATATGGTCAATCCAGGTTGCATCACAGCCCCTGAACGCATTGTGTAAGAATGTCTCTCTCTTTCACTGTCTTTCTTTCATGGGTTTGTCAAAGTAATTTATTTTCATAATGGGGTTTAGCTGCTTTTCACTGCTGTGTTTATGCCGCTTTACACCCACTTGACACACTAACAGAGAGATATCAATACAAAGGTTTTAAGATTATTAGTAGTCAGATATATTCTTGTGCGGTGAATAGGGCGTGTTGAGTCCAGTTCTCTGAGCAAGGAGTAGGTCTTGTCTATTACATTTTGGGTTTATGGAACAGTATCTGAGCTAATTTGAAACCCTTGTTTTATGTATCACCCCACCTCACCTTTCCCGTTAAACAGCCATAGTGTGTTTTCTGCATGTGTTACTCTGTTCTGTTTTGTAATTCAGTTCAAGTGTAACGGTTTTTACATTCCCTCTATCAGTGATACCTTATGAGAAGTGTCCTTTTCTGTGTGACTTATTTCACTTAGAATCGTCGTACCTAAATCCACTCATCATGCTGCTACTAGCCTTAGGACATTGATTTCATGGCTGAGTGATATTCCATTGTACATAAGGACCACAACTTCTTTACCCATTTTTCTCTTTCCTGGGATATTTAAGGTGGAATGAAGTGGAGGTCCTTGTCAACAGAGCAGCTCTAAACTTTGGGGTGCTTGTGTCTTGCTGATTTTTCATTTTCCCAATTTATACCCCCATGAGTGGAAGTGCCCTATGCTCTCTAAGCTGTGTTTTTTAGATGTTTCAGGACTCACCGTACACTTCTCCAGAGTGGCTGTTGGCAATTTACATCCCGCCCATCAGTGTAGCAAGGCTCCCATTTCTCCATGGCCTGTCCTGCATTTCTGGTTTTGACACTTTTTTCAGCATGGCCCTTTTGACCGATGGGAAGCGAGACTTCTTTGTAGCGCTGATTTGCCTTTCCAGGTTGCTTGGTTGGCCAAAAAGGGCGTATGCGTTTTTTCCTGAATATATTCAGGAAAAAACGCATACGCCCTTTTTGGCCAAGGACATCATTGTCAACGTTTTGCCGCTTTTCATGTGCTTTAAAGGCGATTCGAATCTACCTCCTGAAATCTGTTTCCTGCAATTCTGCCTTGATTTCAAATCCTCTTCGTTGCCTTCACTCAATATATTTGTGGACGAGAGTTATCATTTATAACTCTGCAGGTGTGTGAATTGCAGTGCCCTGAGCCTCCATTTTACAACTCGTGTTTTTGGGAGCTGGCCGCAAAAGCGCAGGATGGCTTCAGGCCCTGTTCTGGTTCCGGGGTGCGGGATGAGCGTGTGGTTAATTCTTCTTCCTGATGGGAAAATAGAGTGACCTGTGCCTTTCCCAACACCAAGAGCCAGTCTCTCATTGGTTCCCCGTCTTCCCGTTCATCGTCAGGAGAAATGGCAACCTGTGCGGAACAGGAGGTTAAAGGTGCTGATGCTCCAAGTAGGGAGATTACAAGTAAAGCGGCTGGAATGGCGAACACGGGCACAAGGAGATGAGAAATGAGGTGCGTTTTAGAAACCTTTCCCCATCACATGGTGTTCCATCTTCTGGGTTTCTCATGCATGTTTTCGATGTAGGAAGATGCCCTTGAACCTGGAGATTTGGGACCCATGCGATGGGTACCACGCAGTATTACTTTAAATGGTCTGCGTTTGCTCACCCAACCTCACCAAACCTCTCAGCCCCAAGAGTGTCCACCCTTATGTCTCATCCAGCTGTGGGTCTAGATATGGTCAATCCAGGTTGCATCACAGCCCCTGAACGCATTGTGTAAGAATGTCTCTCTCTTTCACTGTCTTTCTTTCATGGGTTTTTCAAAGTAATTTATTTTCATAATGGGGTTTAGCTGCTTTTCACTGCTGTGTTTATGCCGCTTTACACCCACTTGACACACTAAAAGAGAGATATCAATACATAGGTTTTAAGATTATTACTAGTCAGATATATTCTTGTGCGGTGAATAGGGCGTGTTGAGTCCAGTTCTCTGAGCAAGGAGTAGGTCTTGTCTATTACATATTGGGTTTATGGAACGGTATCTGAGCTAATTTGAAACCCTTGTTTGATGTATCACCCCACCTCACCTTTCCCGTTAAGCAGCCATAGTGTGTTTTCTGCATGTGTGACTCTGTTCTGTTTTGTAATTCAGTTCATGTGTAACGGTTTTTACATTCCCTCTATAAGTGATACCTTATGAGAAGTGTCCTTTTCTGTGTGACTTATTTCACTTAGAATCGTCGTACCTAAATCCACTCATCATGCTGCTACTAGCCTTAGGACATTGATTTCATGGCTGAGTGATATTCCATTCTACATAAGGAACACAACTTCTTTACCCATTTGTCTCTTTCCTGGGATATTTAAGGTGGAATGAAGTGGAGGTCCTTGTCAACAGAGCAGCCGTAAACTTTGGGGTGCCTGTGTCTTGCTGATTTTTCATTTTCCCAATTTATACCCCCATGAGTGGAAGTGCCCTATGCTCTCTAAGCTGTGTTTTTTACATGTTTCTGGACTCACCGTACACTTCTCCAGAGTGGCTGTTGGCAATTTACATCCCGCCCATCAGTGTAGCAAGGCTCCCATTTCTCCATGGCCTGTCCTGCATTTCTGGTTTTGACACTTTTTTCAGCATGGCCCTTTTGACCGATGGGATGCGAGACTTCTTTGTAGCGCTGATTTGCCTTTCCAGGTTGCTTGGTTGGCCAAAAAGGGCGTATGCGTTTTTTCCTGAATATATTCAGGAAAAAACGCATACGCCCTTTTTGGCCAAGGGCATCATTGTCAACGTTTTGCCGCTTTTCATGTGCTTTAAAGGCGATTCGAATCTACCTCCTGAAATCTGTTTCCTGCAATTCTGCCTTGATTTCAAATCCTCTTCGTTGCCTTCCCTCAATATATTTGTGGACGAGAGTTATCATTTATAACTCTGCAGGTTTGTGAATTGCAGTGCCCTGAGCCTCCATTTTACAACTCGTGTTTTTGGGAGCTGGCCGCAAAAGCGCAGGATGGCTTCAGGCCCTGTTCTGGTTCCGGGGGGCGGGATGAGCCTGTGGTTAATTCTTCTTCCTGATGGGAAAATAGAGTGACCTGTGCCTTTCCCAACACCAAGAGCCAGTCTCTCATTGGTTCCCCGTCTTCCCGTTCATCCTCAGGAAAAATGGCAACCTGTACAGAACAGGAAGTTAAAGGTGCTGATGCTCCAAGGAGGGAGATTGCTAGTAAAGCGGCTGGAATGGCGAACCCGGGCACAAGGAGATGAGAAATGAGGTGCGTTTTAGAAACCTTTCCCCATCACACGGTGTACCATCTTCTGGGTTTCTCATGCATGTTTTTGATGTAGGAAGATGCCCTTGAACCTGGAGATTTGGGACCCATGCGATGGGTACCACGCAGTATTACTTTAAATGGTCTGCGTTTGCTCACCCAACCTCACCAAACCTCTCAGCCACAATAGTGTCCACCCTTATGTCTCATCCAGCTGTGGGTCTAGATATGGTCAATCCAGGTTGCATCACAGCCCCTGAACGCATTGTGTAAGAATGTCTCTCTCTTTCACTGTCTTTCTTTCATGGGTTTTTCAAAGTAATTTATTTTCATAATGCAGTTTACCTGCTTTTCACTGCTGTGTTTATGCCGCTTTACACCCACTTGACACACTAACAGAGAGATATCAATACATAGGTTTTAAGATTATTACTAGTCAGATATATTCTTGTGCGGTGAATAGGGCGTGTTGAGTCCAGTTCTCTGAGCAAGGAGTAGGTCTTGTCTATTACATATTGGGTTTATGGAACGGTATCTGAGCTAATTTGAAACCCTTGTTTTATGTATCACCCCACCTCACCTTTCCCGTTAAGCAGCCATAGTGTGTTTTCTGCATGTGTGACTCTGTTCTGTTTTGTAATTCAGTTCATGTGTAACGGTTTTTACATTCCCTCTATCAGTGATACCTTATGAGAAGTGTCCTTTTCTGTGTGACTTATTTCACTTAGAATCGTCGTACCTAAATCCACTCATCATGCTGCTACTAGCCTTAGGACATTGATTTCATGGCTGAGTGATATTCCATTGTACATAAGGACCACAACTTCTTTATCCATTTTTCTCTTTCCTGGGATATTTAAGGTGGAATGAAGTGGAGGTCCTTGTCAACAGAGCAGCCCTAAACTTTGGGGTGCTTGTGTCTTGCTGATTTTTCATTTTCCCAATTTATACCCCCATGAGTGGAAGTGCCCTATGCTCTCTAAGTTGTGTTTTTTAGATGTTTCAGGACTCACCGTACACTTCATCAGAGTGGCTGTTGGCAATTTACATCCCACCCATCAGTGTAGCAAGGCTCCCATTTCTCCATAGCCTGTCCTGCATTTCTGGTTTGGACCCTTTTTTCAGCATGGCCCTTTTGACCGATGGGATGCGAGACTTCTTTGTAGCGCTGATTTGCCTTTCCAGGTTGTTTGGTTGGCCAAAAAGGGCGTATGCGTTTTTTCCTGAATATATTCAGGAAAAAACGCATACGCCCTTTTTGGCCAAGGGCATCATTGTCAACGTTTTGCCGCTTTTCATGTGCTTTAAAGGCGATTCGAATCTACCTCCTGAAATCTGTTTCCTGCAATTCTGCCTTGATTTCAAATCCTCTTCGTTGCCTTCCCTCAATATATTTCTGGACGAGAGTTATCATTTATAACTCTGCAGGTTTGTGAATTGCAGTGCCCTGAGCCTCCATTTTACAACTCGTGTTTTTGGGAGCTGGCCGCAAAAGCGCAGGATGGCTTCAGGCCCTGTTCTGGTTCCGGGGGGCGGGATGAGCCTGTGGTTAATTCTTCTTCCTGATGGGAAAATAGAGTGACCTGTGCCTTTCCCAACACCAAGAGCCAGTCTCTCATTGGTTCCCCGTCTTCCCGTTCATCGTCAGGAGAAATGGCAACCTGTACGGAACAGGAGGTTAAAGGTGCTGATGCTCCAAGTAGGGAGATTACTAGTAAAGCGGCTGGAATGGCGAACACGGGCACAAGGAGATGAGAAATGAGGTGCGTTTTAGAAAACTTTCCCCATCACATGGTGTACCATCTTCTGGGTTTCTCATGCATGTTTTCGATGTAGGAAGATGCCCTTGAACCTGGAGATTTGGGACCCATGCGATGGGTACCACGCAGTATTACTTTAAAGGGTCTGCGTTTGCTCACCCAACCTCACCAAACCTCTCAGCCCCAAGAGTGTCCACCCTTATGTCTCATCCAGCTGTGGGTCTAGATATGGTCAATCCAGGTTGCATCACAGCCCCTGAACGCATTGTGTAAGAATGTCTCTCTCTTTCACTGTCTTTCTTTCATGGGTTTGTCAAAGTAATTTATTTTCATAATGGGGTTTAGCTGCTTTTCACTGCTGTGTTTATGCCGCTTTACACCCACTTGACACACTAACAGAGAGATATCAATACAAAGGTTTTAAGATTATTAGTAGTCAGATATATTCTTGTGCGGTGAATAGGGCGTGTTGAGTCCAGTTCTCTGAGCAAGGAGTAGGTCTTGTCTATTACATATTGGGTTTATGGAACAGTATCTGAGCTAATTTGAAACCCTTGTTTTATGTATCACCCCACCTCACCTTTCCCGTTAAACAGCCATAGTGTGTTTTCTGCATGTGTTACTCTGTTCTGTTTTGTAATTCAGTTCAAGTGTAACGGTTTTTACATTCCCTCTATCAGTGATACCTTATGAGAAGTGTCCTTTTCTGTGTGACTTATTTCACTTAGAATCGTCGTACCTAAATCCACTCATCATGCTGCTACTAGCCTTAGGACATTGATTTCATGGCTGAGTGATATTCCATTGTACATAAGGACCAGAACTTCTTTACCCATTTTTCTCTTTCCTGGGATATTTAAGGTGGAATGAAGTGGAGGTCCTTGTCAACAGAGCGGCTCTAAACTTTGGGGTGCTTGTGTCTTGCTGATTTTTCATTTTCCCAATTTATACCCCCATGAGTGGAAGTGCCCTATGCTCTCTAAGCTGTGTTTTTTAGATGTTTCAGGACTCACCGTACACTTCTCCAGAGTGGCTGTTGGCAATTTACATCCCGCCCATCAGTGTAGCAAGGCTCCCATTTCTCCATGGCCTGTCCTGCATTTCTGGTTTTGACACTTTTTTCAGCATGGCCCTTTTGACCGATGGGAAGCGAGACTTCTTTGTAGCGCTGATTTGCCTTTCCAGGTTGCTTGGTTGGCCAAAAAGGGCGTATGCGTTTTTTCCTGAATATATTCAGGAAAAAACGCATACGCCCTTTTTGGCCAAGGGCATCATTGTCAACGTTTTGCCGCTTTTCATGTGCTTTAAAGGCGATTCGAATCTACCTCCTGAAATCTGTTTCCTGCAATTCTGCCTTGATTTCAAATCCTCTTCGTTGCCTTCCCTCAATATATTTGTGGACGAGAGTTATCATTTATAACTCTGCAGGTTTGTGAATTGCAGTGCCCTGAGCCTCCATTTTACAACTCGTGTTTTTGGGAGCTGGCCGCAAAAGCGCAGGATGGCTTCAGGCCCTGTTCTGGTTCTGGGGTGCGGGATGAGCGTGTGGTTAATTCTTCTTCCTGATGGGAAAATAGAGTGACCTGTGCCTTTCCCAACACCAAGAGCCAGTCTCTCATTGGTTCCCCGTCTTCCCGTTCATCGTCAGGAGAAATGGCAACCTGTGCGGAACAGGAGGTTAAAGGTGCTGATGCTCCAAGTAGGGAGATTACTAGTAAAGCGGCTGGAATGGCGAACACGGGCACAAGGAGATGAGAAATGAGGTGCGTTTTAGAAACCTTTCCCCATCACATGGTGTTCCATCTTCTGGGTTACTCATGCATGTTTTCGATGTAGGAAGATGCCCTTGAACCTGGTGATTTGGGACCCATGCGATGGGTACCACGCAGTATTACTTTAAATGGTCTGCGTTTGCTCACCCAACCTCACCAAACCTCTCAGCCCCAAGAGTGTCCACCCTTATGTCTCATCCAGCTGTGGGTCTAGATATGGTCAATCCAGGTTGCATCACAGCCCCTGAACGCATTGTGTAAGAATGTCTCTCTCTTTCACTGTCTTTCTTTCATGGGTTTTTCAAAGTAATTTATTTTCATAATGGGGTTTAGCTGCTTTTCACTGCTGTGTTTATGCCGCTTTACACCCACTTGACACACTAAAAGAGAGATATCAATACATAGGTTTTAAGATTATTACTAGTCAGATATATTCTTGTGCGGTGAATAGGGCGTGTTGAGTCCAGTTCTCTGAGCAAGGAGTAGGTCTTGTCTATTACATATTGGGTTTATGGAACGGTATCTGAGCTAATTTGAAACCCTTGTTTGATGTATCACCCCACCTCACCTTTCCCGTTAAGCAGCCATAGTGTGTTTTCTGCATGTGTGACTCTGTTCTGTTTTGTAATTCAGTTCATGTGTAACGGTTTTTACATTCCCTCTATAAGTGATACCTTATGAGAAGTGTCCTTTTCTGTGTGACTTATTTCACTTAGAATCGTCGTACCTAAATCCACTCATCATGCTGCTACTAGCCTTAGGACATTGATTTCATGGCTGAGTGATATTCCATTGTACATAAGGAACACAACTTCTTTACCCATTTTTCTCTTTCCTGGGATATTTAAGGTGGAATGAAGTGGAGGTCCTTGTCAACAGAGCAGCCCTAAACTTTGGGGTGCCTGTGTCTTGCTGATTTTTCATTTTCCCAATTTATACCCCCATGAGTGGAAGTGCCCTATGCTCTCTAAGCTGTGTTTTTTAGATGTTTCAGGACTCACCGTACACTTCTCCAGAGTGGCTGTTGGCAATTTACATCCCGCCCATCAGTGTAGCAAGGCTCCCATTTCTCCATGGCCTGTCCTGCATTTCTGGTTTTGACACTTTTTTCAGCATGGCCCTTTTGACCGATGGGATGCGAGACTTCTTTGTAGCGCTGATTTGCCTTTCCAGGTTGCTTGGTTGGCCAAAAAGGGCGTATGCGTTTTTTCCTGAATATATTCAGGAAAAAACGCATACGCCCTTTTTGGCCAAGGGCATCATTGTCAACGTTTTGCCGCTTTTCCTGTGCTTTAAAGGCGATTCGAATCTACCTCCTGAAATCTGTTTCCTGCAATTCTGCCTTGATTTCAAATCCTCTTCGTTGCCTTCCCTCAATATATTTGTGGACGAGAGTTATCATTTATAACTCTGCAGGTTTGTGAATTGCAGTGCCCTGAGCCTCCATTTTACAACTCGTGTTTTTGGGAGCTGGCCGCAAAAGCGCAGGATGGCTTCAGGCCCTGTTCTGGTTCCGGGGGGCGGGATGAGCCTGTGGTTAATTCTTCTTCCTGATGGGAAAATAGAGTGACCTGTGCCTTTCCCAACACCAAGAGCCAGTCTCTCATTGGTTCCCCGTCTTCCCGTTCATCGTCAGGAAAAATGGCAACCTGTACAGAACAGGAAGTTAAAGGTGCTGATGCTCCAAGGAGGGAGATTGCTAGTAAAGCGGCTGGAATGGCGAACCCGGGCACAAGGAGATGAGAAATGAGGTGCGTTTTAGAAACCTTTCCCCATCACACGGTGTACCATCTTCTGGGTTTCTCATGCATGTTTTCGATGTAGGAAGATGCCCTTGAACCTGGAGATTTGGGACCCATGCGATGGGTACCACGCAGTATTACTTTAAATGGTCTGCGTTTGCTCACCCAACCTCACCAAACCTCTCAGCCACAATAGTGTCCACCCTTATGTCTCATCCAGCTGTGGGTCTAGATATGGTCAATCCAGGTTGCATCACAGCCCCTGAACGCATTGTGTAAGAATGTCTCTCTCTTTCACTGTCTTTCTTTCATGGGTTATTCAAAGTAATTTATTTTCATAATGGGGTTTAGCTGCTTTTCACTGCTGTGTTTATGCCGCTTTACACCCACTTGACACACTAACAGAGAGATATCAATACATAGGTTTTAAGATTATTACTAGTCAGATATATTCTTGTGCGGTGAATAGGGCGTGTTGAGTCCAGTTCTCTGAGCAAGGAGTAGGTCTTGTCTATTACATATTGGGTTTATGGAACGGTATCTGAGCTAATTTGAAACCCTTCTTTGATGTATCACCCCACCTCACCTTTCCCGTTAAGCAGCCATAGTGTGTTTTCTGCATGTGTGACTCTGTTCTGTTTTGTAATTCAGTTCATGTGTAACGGTTTTTACATTCCCTCTATAAGTGATACCTTATGAGAAGTGTCCTTTTCTGTGTGACTTATTTCACTTAGAATCGTCGTACCTAAATCCACTCATCATGCTGCTACTAGCCTTAGGACATTGATTTCATGGCTGAGTGATATTCCATTGTACATAAGGAACACAACTTCTTTACCCATTTTTCTCTTTCCTGGGATATTTAAGGTGGAATGAAGTGGAGGTCCTTGTCAACAGAGCAGCCCTAAACTTTGGGGTGCCTGTGTCTTGCTGATTTTTCATTTTCCCAATTTATACCCCCATGAGTGGAAGTGCCCTATGCTCTCTAAGCTGTGTTTTTTAGATGTTTCAGGACTCACCGTACACTTCTCCAGAGTGGCTGTTGGCAATTTACATCCCGCCCATCAGTGTAGCAAGGCTCCCATTTCTCCATGGCCTGTCCTGCATTTCTGGTTTTGACACTTTTTTCAGCATGGCCCTTTTGACCGATGGGATGCGAGACTTCTTTGTAGCGCTGATTTGCCTTTCCAGGTTGCTTGGTTGGCCAAAAAGGGCGTATGCGTTTTTTCCTGAATATATTCAGGAAAAAACGCATACGCCCTTTTTGGCCAAGGGCATCATTGTCAACGTTTTGCCGCTTTTCATGTGCTTTAAAGGCGATTCGAATCTACCTCCTGAAATCTGTTTCCTGCAATTCTGCCTTGATTTCAAATCCTCTTCGTTGCCTTCCCTCAATATATTTGTGGACGAGAGTTATCATTTATAACTCTGCAGGTTTGTGAATTGCAGTGCCCTGAGCCTCCATTTTACAACTCGTGTTTTTGGGAGCTGGCCGCAAAAGCGCAGGATGGCTTCAGGCCCTGTTCTGGTTCCGGGGGGCGGGATGAGCCTGTGGTTAATTCTTCTTCCTGATGGGAAAATAGAGTGACCTGTGCCTTTCCCAACACCAAGAGCCAGTCTCTCATTGGTTCCCCGTCTTCCCGTTCATCGTCAGGAAAAATGGCAACCTGTACAGAACAGGAAGTTAAAGGTGCTGATGCTCCAAGGAGGGAGATTGCTAGTAAAGCGGCTGGAATGGCGAACCCGGGCACAAGGAGATGAGAAATGAGGTGCGTTTTAGAAACCTTTCCCCATCACACGGTGTACCATCTTCTGGGTTTCTCATGCATGTTTTCGATGTAGGAAGATGCCCTTGAACCTGGAGATTTGGGACCCATGCGATGGGTACCACGCAGTATTACTTTAAATGGTCTGCGTTTGCTCACCCAACCTCACCAAACCTCTCAGCCACAATAGTGTCCACCCTTATGTCTCATCCAGCTGTGGGTCTAGATATGGTCAATCCAGGTTGCATCACAGCCCCTGAACGCATTGTGTAAGAATGTCTCTCTCTTTCACTGTCTTTCTTTCATGGGTTATTCAAAGTAATTTATTTTCATAATGGGGTTTAGCTGCTTTTCACTGCTGTGTTTATGCCGCTTTACACCCACTTGACACACTAACAGAGAGATATCAATACATAGGTTTTAAGATTATTACTAGTCAGATATATTCTTGTGCGGTGAATAGGGCGTGTTGAGTCCAGTTCTCTGAGCAAGGAGTAGGTCTTGTCTATTACATATTGGGTTTATGGAACGGTATCTGAGCTAATTTGAAACCCTTGTTTTATGTATCACCCCACCTCCCCTTTCCCGTTAAGCAGCCATAGTGTGTTTTCTGCATGTGTGACTCTGTTCTGTTTTGTAATTCAGTTCATGTGTAACGGTTTTTACATTCCCTCTATCAGTGATACCTTATGAGAAGTGTCCTTTTCTGTGTGACTTATTTCACTTAGAATCGTCGTACCTAAATCCACTCATCATGCTGCTACTAGCCTTAGGACATTGATTTCATGGCTGAGTGATATTCCATTGTACATAAGGACCACAACTTCTTTATCCATTTTTCTCTTTCCTGGGATATTTAAGGTGGAATGAAGTGGAGGTCCTTGTCAACAGAGCAGCCCTAAACTTTGGGGTGCTTGTGTCTTGCTGATTTTTCATTTTCCCAATTTATACCCCCATGAGTGGAAGTGCCCTATGCTCTCTACGTTGTGTTTTTTAGATGTTTCAGGACTCACCGTACACTTCATCAGAGTGGCTGTTGGCAATTTACATCCCACCCATCAGTGTAGCAAGGCTCCCATTTCTCCATAGCCTGTCCTGCATTTCTGGTTTGGACCCTTTTTTCAGCATGGCCCTTTTGACCGATGGGATGCGAGACTTCTTTGTAGCGCTGATTTGCCTTTCCAGGTTGCTTGGTTGGCCAAAAAGGGCGTATGCGTTTTTTCCTGAATATATTCAGGAAAAAACGCATACGCCCTTTTTGGCCAAGGGCATCATTGTCAACGTTTTGCCGCTTTTCATGTGCTTTAAAGGCGATTCGAATCTACCTCCTGAAATCTGTTTCCTGCAATTCTGCCTTGATTTCAAATCCTCTTCGTTGCCTTCCCTCAATATATTTCTGGACGGGAGTTATCATTTATAACTCTGCAGGTTTGTGAATTGCAGTGCCCTGAGCCTCCATTTTACAACTCGTGTTTTTGGGAGCTGGCCGCAAAAGCGCAGGATGGCTTCAGGCCCTGTTCTGGTTCCGGGGTGCGGGATGAGCCTGTGGTTAATTCTTCTTCCTGATGGGAAAATAGAGTGACCTGTGCCTTTCCCAACACCAAGAGCCAGTCTCTCATTGGTTCCCCGTCTTCCCGTTCATCGTCAGGAGAAATGGCAACCTGTACGGAACAGGAGGTTAAAGGTGCTGATGCTCCAAGTAGGGAGATTACTAGTAAAGCGGCTGGAATGGCGAACACGGGCACAAGGAGATGAGAAATGAGGTGCGTTTTAGAAAACTTTCCCCATCACATGGTGTACCATCTTCTGGGTTTCTCATGCATGTTTTCGATGTAGGAAGATGCCCTTGAACCTGGAGATTTGGGACCCATGCGATGGGTACCACGCAGTATGACTTTAAAGGGTCTGCGTTTGCTCACCCAACCTCACCAAACCTCTCAGCCCCAAGAGTGTCCACCCTTATGTCTCATCCAGCTGTGGGTCTAGATATGGTCAATCCAGGTTGCATCACAGCCCCTGAACGCATTGTGTAAGAATGTCTCTCTCTTTCACTGTCTTTCTTTCATGGGTTTGTCAAAGTAATTTATTTTCATAATGGGGTTTAGCTGCTTTTCACTGCTGTGTTTATGCCGCTTTACACCCACTTGACACACTAACAGAGAGATATCAATACAAAGGTTTTAAGATTATTAGTAGTCAGATATATTCTTGTGCGGTGAATAGGGCGTGTTGAGTCCAGTTCTCTGAGCAAGGAGTAGGTCTTGTCTATTACATATTGGGTTTATGGAACAGTATCTGAGCTAATTTGAAACCCTTGTTTTATGTATCACCCCACCTCACCTTTCCCGTTAAACAGCCATAGTGTGTTTTCTGCATGTGTTACTCTGTTCTGTTTTGTAATTCAGTTCAAGTGTAACGGTTTTTACATTCCCTCTATCAGTGATACCTTATGAGAAGTGTCCTTTTCTGTGTGACTTATTTCACTTAGAATCGTCGTACCTAAATCCACTCATCATGCTGCTACTAGCCTTAGGACATTGATTTCATGGCTGAGTGATATTCCATTGTACATAAGGACCACAACTTCTTTACCCATTTTTCTCTTTCCTGGGATATTTAAGGTGGAATGAAGTGGAGGTCCTTGTCAACAGAGCAGCTCTAAACTTTGGGGTGCTTGTGTCTTGCTGATTTTTCATTTTCCCAATTTATACCCCCATGAGTGGAAGTGCCCTATGCTCTCTAAGCTGTGTTTTTTAGATGTTTCAGGACTCACCGTACACTTCTCCAGAGTGGCTGTTGGCAATTTACATCCCGCCCATCAGTGTAGCAAGGCTCCCATTTCTCCATGGCCTGTCCTGCATTTCTGGTTTTGACACATTTTTCAGCATGGCCCTTTTGACCGATGGGAAGCGAGACTTCTTTGTAGCGCTGATTTGCCTTTCCAGGTTGCTTGGTTGGCCAAAAAGGGCGTATGCGTTTTTTCCTGAATATATTCAGGAAAAAACGCATACGCCCTTTTTGGCCAAGGGCATCATTGTCAACGTTTTGCCGCTTTTCATGTGCTTTAAAGGCGATTCGAATCTACCTCCTGAAATCTGTTTCCTGCAATTCTGCCTTGATTTCAAATCCTCTTCGTTGCCTTCACTCAATATATTTGTGGACGAGAGTTATCATTTATAACTCTGCAGGTGTGTGAATTGCAGTGCCCTGAGCCTCCATTTTACAACTCGTGTTTTTGGGAGCTGGCCGCAAAAGCGCAGGATGGCTTCAGGCCCTGTTCTGGTTCCGGGGTGCGGGATGAGCGTGTGGTTAATTCTTCTTCCTGATGGGAAAATAGAGTGACCTGTGCCTTTCCCAACACCAAGAGCCAGTCTCTCATTGGTTCCCCGTCTTCCCGTTCATCGTCAGGAGAAATGGCAACCTGTGCGGAACAGGAGGTTAAAGGTGCTGATGCTCCAAGTAGGGAGATTACTAGTAAAGCGGCTGGAATGGCGAACACGGGCACAAGGAGATGAGAAATGAGGTGCGTTTTAGAAACCTTTCCCCATCACATGGTGTTCCATCTTCTGGGTTTCTCATGCATGTTTTCGATGTAGGAAGATGCCCTTGAACCTGGAGATTTGGGACCCATGCGATGGGTACCACGCAGTATTACTTTAAATGGTCTGCGTTTGCTCACCCAACCTCACCAAACCTCTCAGCCCCAAGAGTGTCCACCCTTATGTCTCATCCAGCTGTGGGTCTAGATATGGTCAATCCAGGTTGCATCACAGCCCCTGAACGCATTGTGTAAGAATGTCTCTCTCTTTCACTGTCTTTCTTTCATGGGTTTGTCAAAGTAATTTATTTTCATAATGGGGTTTAGCTGCTTTTCACTGCTGTGTTTATGCCGCTTTACACCCACTTGACACACTAACAGAGAGATATCAATACAAAGGTTTTAAGATTATTAGTAGTCAGATATATTCTTGTGCGGTGAATAGGGCGTGTTGAGTCCAGTTCTCTGAGCAAGGAGTAGGTCTTGTCTATTACATATTGGGTTTATGGAACAGTATCTGAGCTAATTTGAAACCCTTGTTTTATGTATCACCCCACCTCACCTTTCCCGTTAAACAGCCATAGTGTGTTTTCTGCATGTGTTACTCTGTTCTGTTTTGTAATTCAGTTCAAGTGTAACGGTTTTTACATTCCCTCTATCAGTGATACCTTATGAGAAGTGTCCTTTTCTGTGTGACTTATTTCACTTAGAATCGTCGTACCTAAATCCACTCATCATGCTGCTACTAGCCTTAGGACATTGATTTCATGGCTGAGTGATATTCCATTGTACATAAGGACCACAACTTCTTTACCCATTTTTCTCTTTCCTGGGATATTTAAGGTGGAATGAAGTGGAGGTCCTTGTCAACAGAGCAGCTCTAAACTTTGGGGTGCTTGTGTCTTGCTGATTTTTCATTTTCCCAATTTATACCCCCATGAGTGGAAGTGCCCTATGCTCTCTAAGCTGTGTTTTTTAGATGTTTCAGGACTCACCGTACACTTCTCCAGAGTGGCTGTTGGCAATTTACATCCCGCCCATCAGTGTAGCAAGGCTCCCATTTCTCCATGGCCTGTCCTGCATTTCTGGTTTTGACACTTTTTTCAGCATGGCCCTTTTGACCGATGGGAAGCGAGACTTCTTTGTAGCGCTGATTTGCCTTTCCAGGTTGCTTGGTTGGCCAAAAAGGGCGTATGCGTTTTTTCCTGAATATATTCAGGAAAAAACGCATACGCCCTTTTTGGCCAAGGGCATCATTGTCAACGTTTTGCCGCTTTTCATGTGCTTTAAAGGCGATTCGAATCTACCTCCTGAAATCTGTTTCCTGCAATTCTGCCTTGATTTCAAATCCTCTTCGTTGCCTTCACTCAATATATTTGTGGACGAGAGTTATCATTTATAACTCTGCAGGTGTGTGAATTGCAGTGCCCTGAGCCTCCATTTTACAACTCGTGTTTTTGGGAGCTGGCCGCAAAAGCGCAGGATGGCTTCAGGCCCTGTTCTGGTTCCGGGGTGCGGGATGAGCGTGTGGTTAATTCTTCTTCCTGATGGGAAAATAGAGTGACCTGTGCCTTTCCCAACACCAAGAGCCAGTCTCTCATTGGTTCCCCGTCTTCCCGTTCATCGTCAGGAGAAATGGCAACCTGTGCGGAACAGGAGGTTAAAGGTGCTGATGCTCCAAGTAGGGAGATTACTAGTAAAGCGGCTGGAATGGCGAACACGGGCACAAGGAGATGAGAAATGAGGTGCGTTTTAGAAACCTTTCCCCATCACATGGTGTTCCATCTTCTGGGTTTCTCATGCATGTTTTCGATGTAGGAAGATGCCCTTGAACCTGGAGATTTGGGACCCATGCGATGGGTACCACGCAGTATTACTTTAAATGGTCTGCGTTTGCTCACCCAACCTCACCAAACCTCTCAGCCCCAAGAGTGTCCACCCTTATGTCTCATCCAGCTGTGGGTCTAGATATGGTCAATCCAGGTTGCATCACAGCCCCTGAACGCATTGTGTAAGAATGTCTCTCTCTTTCACTGTCTTTCTTTCATGGGTTTTTCAAAATAATTTATTTTCATAATGCAGTTTACCTGCTTTTCACTGCTGTGTTTATGCCGCTTTACACCCACTTGACACACTAACAGAGAGATATCAATACATAGGTTTTAAGATTATTACTAGTCAGATATATTCTTGTGCGGTGAATAGGGCGTGTTGAGTCCAGTTCTCTGAGCAAGGAGTAGGTCTTGTCTATTACATATTGGGTTTATGGAACGGTATCTGAGCTAATTTGAAACCCTTGTTTTATGTATCACCCCACCTCACCTTTCCCGTTAAGCAGCCATAGTGTGTTTTCTGCATGTGTGACTCTGTTCTGTTTTGTAATTCAGTTCATGTGTAACGGTTTTTACATTCCCTCTATAAGTGATACCTTATGAGAAGTGTCCTTTTCTGTGTGACTTATTTCACTTAGAATCGTGGTACCTAAATCCACTCATCATGCTGCTACTAGCCTTAGGACATTGATTTCATGGCTGAGTGATATTCCATTGTACATAAGGAACACAACTTCTTTACCCATTTGTCTCTTTCCTGGGATATTTAAGGTGGAATGAAGTGGAGGTCCTTGTCAACAGAGCAGCCGTAAACTTTGGGGTACCTGTGTCTTGCTGATTTTTCATTTTCCCAATTTATACCCCCATGAGTGGAAGTGCCCTATGCTCTCTAAGCTGTGTTTTTTACATGTTTCAGGACTCACCGTACACTTCTCCAGAGTGGCTGTTGGCAATTTACATCCCGCCCATCAGTGTAGCAAGGCTCCCATTTCTCCATGGCCTGTCCTGCATTTCTGGTTTTGACACTTTTTTCAGCATGGCCCTTTTGACCGATGGGATGCGAGACTTCTTTGTAGCGCTGATTTGCCTTTCCAGGTTGCTTGGTTGGCCAAAAAGGGCGTATGCGTTTTTTCCTGAATATATTCAGGAAAAAACGCATACGCCCTTTTTGGCCAAGGGCATCATTGTCAACGTTTTGCCGCTTTTCATGTGCTTTAAAGGCGATTTGAATCTACCTCCTGAAATCTGTTTCCTGCAATTCTGCCTTGATTTCAAATCCTCTTCGTTGCCTTCCCTCAATATATTTGTGGACGAGAGTTATCATTTATAACTCTGCAGGTTTGTCAATTGCAGTGCCCTGAGCCTCCATTTTACAACTCGTGTTTTTGGGAGCTGGCCGCAAAAGCGCAGGATGGCTTCAGGCCCTGTTCTGGTTCCGGGGGGCGGGATGAGCCTGTGGTTAATTCTTCTTCCTGATGGGAAAATAGAGTGACCTGTGCCTTTCCCAACACCAAGAGCCAGTCTCTCATTGGTTCCCCGTCTTCCCGTTCATCGTCAGGAAAAATGGCAACCTGTACAGAACAGGAAGTTAAAGGTGCTGATGCTCCAAGGAGGGAGATTGCTAGTAAAGCGGCTGGAATGGCGAACCCGGGCACAAGGAGATGAGAAATGAGGTGCGTTTTAGAAACCTTTCCCCATCACACGGTGTACCATCTTCTGGGTTTCTCATGCATGTTTTCGATGTAGGAAGATGCCCTTGAACCTGGAGATTTGGGACCCATGCGATGGGTACCACGCAGTATTACTTTAAATGGTCTGCGTTTGCTCACCCAACCTCACCAAACCTCTCAGCCACAATAGTGTCCACCCTTATGTCTCATCCAGCTGTGGGTCTAGATATGGTCAATCCAGGTTGCATCACAGCCCCTGAACGCATTGTGTAAGAATGTCTCTCTCTTTCACTGTCTTTCTTTCATGGGTTATTCAAAGTAATTTATTTTCATAATGGGGTTTAGCTGCTTTTCACTGCTGTGTTTATGCCGCTTTACACCCACTTGACACACTAACAGAGAGATATCAATACATAGGTTTTAAGATTATTACTAGTCAGATATATTCTTGTGCGGTGAATAGGGCGTGTTGAGTCCAGTTCTCTGAGCAAGGAGTAGGTCTTGTCTATTACATATTGGGTTTATGGAACGGTATCTGAGCTAATTTGAAACCCTTGTTTTATGTATCACCCCACCTCACCTTTCCCGTTAAGCAGCCATAGTGTGTTTTCTGCATGTGTGACTCTGTTCTGTTTTGTAATTCAGTTCATGTGTAACGGTTTTTACATTCCCTCTATCAGTGATACCTTATGAGAAGTGTCCTTTTCTGTGTGACTTATTTCACTTAGAATCGTCGTACCTAAATCCACTCATCATGCTGCTACTAGCCTTAGGACATTGATTTCATGGCTGAGTGATATTCCATTGTACATAAGGACCACAACTTCTTTATCCATTTTTCTCTTTCCTGGGATATTTAAGGTGGAATGAAGTGGAGGTCCTTGTCAACAGAGCAGCCCTAAACTTTGGGGTGCTTGTGTCTTGCTGATTTTTCATTTTCCCAATTTATACCCCCATGAGTGGAAGTGCCCTATGCTCTCTAAGTTGTGTTTTTTAGATGTTTCAGGACTCACCGTACACTTCATCAGAGTGGCTGTTGGCAATTTACATCCCACCCATCAGTGTAGCAAGGCTCCCATTTCTCCATAGCCTGTCCTGCATTTCTGGTTTGGACCCTTTTTTCAGCATGGCCCTTTTGACCGATGGGATGCGAGACTTCTTTGTAGCGCTGATTTGCCTTTCCAGGTTGCTTGGTTGGCCAAAAAGGGCGTATGCGTTTTTTCCTGAATATATTCAGGAAAAAACGCATACGCCCTTTTTGGCCAAGGGCATCATTGTCAACATTTTGCCGCTTTTCATGTGCTTTAAAGGCGATTCGAATCTACCTCCTGAAATCTGTTTCCTGCAATTCTGCCTTGATTTCAAATCCTCTTCGTTGCCTTCCCTCAATATATTTCTGGACGAGAGTTATCATTTATAACTCTGCAGGTATGTGAATTGCAGTGCCCTGAGCCTCCATTTTACAACTCGTGTTTTTGGGAGCTGGCCGCAAAAGCGCAGGATGGCTTCAGGCCCTGTTCTGGTTCCGGGGGGCGGGATGAGCCTGTGGTTAATTCTTCTTCCTGATGGGAAAATAGAGTGACCTGTGCCTTTCCCAACACCAAGAGCCAGTCTCTCATTGGTTCCCCGTCTTCCCGTTCATCGTCAGGAGAAATGGCAACCTGTATGGAACAGGAGGTTAAAGGTGCTGATGCTCCAAGTAGGGAGATTACTAGTAAAGCGGCTGGAATGGCGAACACGGGCACAAGGAGATGAGAAATGAGGTGCGTTTTAGAAAACTTTCCCCATCACATGGTGTACCATCTTCTGGGTTTCTCATGCATGTTTTCGATGTAGGAAGATGCCCTTGAACCTGGAGATTTGGGACCCATGCGATGGGTACCACGCAGTATGACTTTAAAGGGTCTGCGTTTGCTCACCCAACCTCACCAAACCTCTCAGCCCCAAGAGTGTCCACCCTTATGTCTCATCCAGCTGTGGGTCTAGATATGGTCAATCCAGGTTGCATCACAGCCCCTGAACGCATTGTGTAAGAATGTCTCTCTCTTTCACTGTCTTTCTTTCATGGGTTTGTCAAAGTAATTTATTTTCATAATGGGGTTTAGCTGCTTTTCACTGCTGTGTTTATGCCGCTTTACACCCACTTGACACACTAACAGAGAGATATCAATACAAAGGTTTTAAGATTATTAGTAGTCAGATATATTCTTGTGCGGTGAATAGGGCGTGTTGAGTCCAGTTCTCTGAGCAAGGAGTAGGTCTTGTCTATTACATATTGGGTTTATGGAACAGTATCTGAGCTAATTTGAAACCCTTGTTTTATGTATCACCCCACCTCACCTTTCCCGTTAAACAGCCATAGTGTGTTTTCTGCATGTGTTACTCTGTTCTGTTTTGTAATTCAGTTCAAGTGTAACGGTTTTTACATTCCCTCTATCAGTGATACCTTATGAGAAGTGTCCTTTTCTGTGTGACTTATTTCACTTAGAATCGTCGTACCTAAATCCACTCATCATGCTGCTACTAGCCTTAGGACATTGATTTCATGGCTGAGTGATATTCCATTGTACATAAGGACCACAACTTCTTTACCCATTTTTCTCTTTCCTGGGATATTTAAGGTGGAATGAAGTGGAGGTCCTTGTCAACAGAGCAGCTCTAAACTTTGGGGTGCTTGTGTCTTGCTGATTTTTCATTTTCCCAATTTATACCCCCATGAGTGGAAGTGCCCTATGCTCTCTAAGCTGTGTTTTTTAGATGTTTCAGGACTCACCGTACACTTCTCCAGAGTGGCTGTTGGCAATTTACATCCCGCCCATCAGTGTAGCAAGGCTCCCATTTCTCCATGGCCTGTCCTGCATTTCTGGTTTTGACACTTTTTTCAGCATGGCCCTTTTGACCGATGGGAAGCGAGACTTCTTTGTAGCGCTGATTTGCCTTTCCAGGTTGCTTGGTTGGCCAAAAAGGGCGTATGCGTTTTTTCCTGAATATATTCAGGAAAAAACGCATACGCCCTTTTTGGCCAAGGGCATCATTGTCAACGTTTTGCCGCTTTTCATGTGCTTTAAAGGCGATTCGAATCTACCTCCTGAAATCTGTTTCCTGCAATTCTGCCTTGATTTCAAATCCTCTTCGTTGCCTTCACTCAATATATTTGTGGACGAGAGTTATCATTTATAACTCTGCAGGTGTGTGAATTGCAGTGCCCTGAGCCTCCATTTTACAACTCGTGTTTTTGGGAGCTGGCCGCAAAAGCGCAGGATGGCTTCAGGCCCTGTTCTGGTTCCGGGGTGCGGGATGAGCGTGTGGTTAATTCTTCTTCCTGATGGGAAAATAGAGTGACCTGTGCCTTTCCCAACACCAAGAGCCAGTCTCTCATTGGTTCCCCGTCTTCCCGTTCATCGTCAGGAGAAATGGCAACCTGTGAGGAACAGGAGGTTAAAGGTGCTGATGCTCCAAGTAGGGAGATTACTAGTAAAGCGGCTGGAATGGCGAACACGGGCACAAGGAGATGAGAAATGAGGTGCGTTTTAGAAACCTTTCCCCATCACATGGTGTTCCATCTTCTGGGTTTCTCATGCATGTTTTCGATGTAGGAAGATGCCCTTGAACCTGGAGATTTGGGACCCATGCGATGGGTACCACGCAGTATTACTTTAAATGGTCTGCGTTTGCTCACCCAACCTCACCAAACCTCTCAGCCCCAAGAGTGTCCACCCTTATGTCTCATCCAGCTGTGGGTCTAGATATGGTCAATCCAGGTTGCATCACAGCCCCTGAACGCATTGTGTAAGAATGTCTCTCTCTTTCACTGTCTTTCTTTCATGGGTTTTTCAAAATAATTTATTTTCATAATGCAGTTTACCTGCTTTTCACTGCTGTGTTTATGCCGCTTTACACCCACTTGACACACTAACAGAGAGATATCAATACATAGGTTTTAAGATTATTACTAGTCAGATATATTCTTGTGCGGTGAATAGGGCGTGTTGAGTCCAGTTCTCTGAGCAAGGAGTAGGTCTTGTCTATTACATATTGGGTTTATGGAACGGTATCTGAGCTAATTTGAAACCCTTGTTTTATGTATCACCCCGCCTCACCTTTCCCGTTAAGCAGCCATAGTGTGTTTTCTGCATGTGTGACTCTGTTCTGTTTTGTAATTCAGTTCATGTGTAACGGTTTTTACATTCCCTCTATCAGTGATACCTTATGAGAAGTGTCCTTTTCTGTGTGACTTATTTCACTTAGAATCGTCATACCTAAATCCACTCATCATGCTGCTACTAGCCTTAGGACATTGATTTCATGGCTGAGTGATATTCCATTGTACATAAGGAACACAACTTCTTTACCCATTTGTCTCTTTCCTGGGATATTTAAGGTGGAATGAAGTGGAGGTCCTTGTCAACAGAGCAGCCCTAAACTTTGGGGTGCCTGTGTCTTGCTGATTTTTCATTTTCCCAATTTATACCCCCATGAGTGGAAGTGCCCTATGCTCTCTAAGCTGTGTTTTTTACATGTTTCAGGACTCACCGTACACTTCTCCAGAGTGGCTGTTGGCAATTTACATCCCGCCCATCAGTGTAGCAAGGCTCCCATTTCTCCATGGCCTGTCCTGCATTTCTGGTTTTGACACTTTTTTCAGCATGGCCCTTTTGACCGATGGGATGCGAGACTTCTTTGTAGCGCTGATTTGCCTTTCCAGGTTGCTTGGTTGGCCAAAAAGGGCGTATGCGTTTTTTCCTGAATATATTCAGGAAAAAACGCATACGCCCTTTTTGGCCAAGGGCATCATTGTCAACGTTTTGCCGCTTTTCATGTGCTTTAAAGGCGATTCGAATCTACCTCCTGAAATCTGTTTCCTGCAATTCTGCCTTGATTTCAAATCCTCTTCGTTGCCTTCCCTCAATATATTTGTGGACGAGAGTTATCATTTATAACTCTGCAGGTTTGTGAATTGCAGTGCCCTGAGCCTCCATTTTACAACTCGTGTTTTTGGGAGCTGGCCGCAAAAGCGCAGGATGGCTTCAGGCCCTGTTCTGGTTCCGGGGGGCGGGATGAGCCTGTGGTTAATTCTTCTTCCTGATGGGAAAATAGAGTGACCTGTGCCTTTCCCAACACCAAGAGCCAGTCTCTCATTGGTTCCCCGTCTTCCCGTTCATCGTCAGGAAAAATGGCAACCTGTACAGAACAGGAAGTTAAAGGTGCTGATGCTCCAAGGAGGGAGATTGCTAGTAAAGCGGCTGGAATGGCGAACCCGGGCACAAGGAGATGAGAAATGAGGTGCGTTTTAGAAACCTTTCCCCATCACACGGTGTACCATCTTCTGGGTTTCTCATGCATGTTTTCGATGTAGGAAGATGCCCTTGAACCTGGAGATTTGGGACCCATGCGATGGGTACCACGCAGTATTACTTTAAATGGTCTGCGTTTGCTCACCCAACCTCACCAAACCTCTCAGCCACAATAGTGTCCACCCTTATGTCTCATCCAGCTGTGGGTCTAGATATGGTCAATCCAGGTTGCATCACAGCCCCTGAACGCATTGTGTAAGAATGTCTCTCTCTTTCACTGTCTTTCTTTCATGGGTTTTTCAAAGTAATTTATTTTCATAATGCAGTTTACCTGCTTTTCACTGCTGTGTTTATGCCGCTTTACACCCACTTGACACACTAACAGAGAGATATCAATACATAGGTTTTAAGATTATTACTAGTCAGATATATTCTTGTGCGGTGAATAGGGCGTGTTGAGTCCAGTTCTCTGAGCAAGGAGTAGGTCTTGTCTATTACATATTGGGTTTATGGAACGGTATCTGAGCTAATTTGAAACCCTTGTTTTATGTATCACCCCACCTCACCTTTCCCGTTAAGCAGCCATAGTGTGTTTTCTGCATGTGTGACTCTGTTCTGTTTTGTAATTCAGTTCATGTGTAACGGTTTTTACATTCCCTCTATCAGTGATACCTTATGAGAAGTGTCCTTTTCTGTGTGACTTATTTCACTTAGAATCGTCGTACCTAAATCCACTCATCATGCTGCTACTAGCCTTAGGACATTGATTTCATGGCTGAGTGATATTCCATTGTACATAAGGACCACAACTTCTTTATCCATTTTTCTCTTTCCTGGGATATTTAAGGTGGAATGAAGTGGAGGTCCTTGTCAACAGAGCAGCCCTAAACTTTGGGGTGCTTGTGTCTTGCTGATTTTTCATTTTCCCAATTTATACCCCCATGAGTGGAAGTGCCCTATGCTCTCTAAGTTGTGTTTTTTAGATGTTTCAGGACTCACCGTACACTTCATCAGAGTGGCTGTTGGCAATTTACATCCCACCCATCAGTGTAGCAAGGCTCCCATTTCTCCATAGCCTGTCCTGCATTTCTGGTTTGGACCCTTTTTTCAGCATGGCCCTTTTGACCGATGGGATGCGAGACTTCTTTGTAGCGCTGATTTGCCTTTCCAGGTTGCTTGGTTGGCCAAAAAGGGCGTATGCGTTTTTTCCTGAATATATTCAGGAAAAAACGCATACGCCCTTTTTGGCCAAGGGCATCATTGTCAACGTTTTGCCGCTTTTCATGTGCTTTAAAGGCGATTCGAATCTACCTCCTGAAATCTGTTTCCTGCAATTCTGCCTTGATTTCAAATCCTCTTCGTTGCCTTCCCTCAATATATTTCTGGACGAGAGTTATCATTTATAACTCTGCAGGTTTGTGAATTGCAGTGCCCTGAGCCTCCATTTTACAACTCGTGTTTTTGGGAGCTGGCCGCAAAAGCGCAGGATGGCTTCAGGCCCTGTTCTGGTTCCGGGGGGCGGGATGAGCCTGTGGTTAATTCTTCTTCCTGATGGGAAAATAGAGTGACCTGTGCCTTTCCCAACACCAAGAGCCAGTCTCTCATTGGTTCCCCGTCTTCCCGTTCATCGTCAGGAGAAATGGCAACCTGTACGGAACAGGAGGTTAAAGTGCTGATGCTCCAAGTAGGGAGATTACTAGTAAAGCGGCTGGAATGGCGAACACGGGCACAAGGAGATGAGAAATGAGGTGCGTTTTAGAAAACTTTCCCCATCACATGGTGTACCATCTTCTGGGTTTCTCATGCATGTTTTCGATGTAGGAAGATGCCCTTGAACCTGGAGATTTGGGACCCATGCGATGGGTACCACGCAGTATTACTTTAAAGGGTCTGCGTTTGCTCACCCAACCTCACCAAACCTCTCAGCCCCAAGAGTGTCCACCCTTATGTCTCATCCAGCTGTGGGTCTAGATATGGTCAATCCAGGTTGCATCACAGCCCCTGAACGCATTGTGTAAGAATGTCTCTCTCTTTCACTGTCTTTCTTTCATGGGTTTGTCAAAGTAATTTATTTTCATAATGGGGTTTAGCTGCTTTTCACTGCTGTGTTTATGCCGCTTTACACCCACTTGACACACTAACAGAGAGATATCAATACAAAGGTTTTAAGATTATTAGTAGTCAGATATATTCTTGTGCGGTGAATAGGGCGTGTTGAGTCCAGTTCTCTGAGCAAGGAGTAGGTCTTGTCTATTACATATTGGGTTTATGGAACAGTATCTGAGCTAATTTGAAACCCTTGTTTTATGTATCACCCCACCTCACCTTTCCCGTTAAACAGCCATAGTGTGTTTTCTGCATGTGTTACTCTGTTCTGTTTTGTAATTCAGTTCAAGTGTAACGGTTTTTACATTCCCTCTATCAGTGATACCTTATGAGAAGTGTCCTTTTCTGTGTGACTTATTTCACTTAGAATCGTCGTACCTAAATCCACTCATCATGCTGCTACTAGCCTTAGGACATTGATTTCATGGCTGAGTGATATTCCATTGTACATAAGGACCACAACTTCTTTACCCATTTTTCTCTTTCCTGGGATATTTAAGGTGGAATGAAGTGGAGGTCCTTGTCAACAGAGCAGCTCTAAACTTTGGGGTGCTTGTGTCTTGCTGATTTTTCATTTTCCCAATTTATACCCCCATGAGTGGAAGTGCCCTATGCTCTCTAAGCTGTGTTTTTTAGATGTTTCAGGACTCACCGTACACTTCTCCAGAGTGGCTGTTGGCAATTTACATCCCGCCCATCAGTGTAGCAAGGCTCCCATTTCTCCATGGCCTGTCCTGCATTTCTGGTTTTGACAGTTTTTTCAGCATGGCCCTTTTGACCGATGGGAAGCGAGACTTCTTTGTAGCGCTGATTTGCCTTTCCAGGTTGCTTGGTTGGCCAAAAAGGGCGTATGCGTTTTTTCCTGAATATATTCAGGAAAAAACGCATACGCCCTTTTTGGCCAAGGGCATCATTGTCAACGTTTTGCCGCTTTTCATGTGCTTTAAAGGCGATTCGAATCTACCTCCTGAAATCTGTTTCCTGCAATTCTGCCTTGATTTCAAATCCTCTTCGTTGCCTTCACTCAATATATTTGTGGACGAGAGTTATCATTTATAACTCTGCAGGTTTGTGAATTGCAGTGCCCTGAGCCTCCATTTTACAACTCGTGTTTTTGGGAGCTGGCCGTAAAAGCGCAGGATGGCTTCAGGCCCTGTTCTGGTTCTGGGGTGCGGGATGAGCGTGTGGTTAATTCTTCTTCCTGATGGGAAAATAGAGTGACCTGTGCCTTTCCCAACACCAAGAGCCAGTCTCTCATTGGTTCCCCGTCTTCCCGTTCATCGTCAGGAGAAATGGCAACCTGTGCGGAACAGGAGGTTAAAGGTGCTGATGCTCCAAGTAGGGAGATTACTAGTAAAGCGGCTGGAATGGCGAACACGGGCACAAGGAGATGAGAAATGAGGTGCGTTTTAGAAACCTTTCCCCATCACATGGTGTTCCATCTTCTGGGTTTCTCATGCATGTTTTCGATGTAGGAAGATGCCCTTGAACCTGGAGATTTGGGACCCATGCGATGGGTACCACGCAGTATTACTTTAAATGGTCTGCGTTTGCTCACCCAACCTCACCAAACCTCTCAGCCCCAAGAGTGTCCACCCTTATGTCTCATCCAGCTGTGGGTCTAGATATGGTCAATCCAGGTTGCATCACAGCCCCTGAACGCATTGTGTAAGAATGTCTCTCTCTTTCACTGTCTTTCTTTCATGGGTTTTTCAAAGTAATTTATTTTCATAATGGGGTTTAGCTGCTTTTCACTGCTGTGTTTATGCCGCTTTACACCCACTTGACACACTAAAAGAGAGATATCAATACATAGGTTTTAAGATTATTACTAGTCAGATATATTCTTGTGCGGTGAATAGGGCGTGTTGAGTCCAGTTCTCTGAGCAAGGAGTAGGTCTTGTCTATTACATATTGGGTTTATGGAACGGTATCTGAGCTAATTTGAAACCCTTGTTTGATGTATCACCCCACCTCACCTTTCCCGTTAAGCAGCCATAGTGTGTTTTCTGCATGTGTGACTCTGTTCTGTTTTGTAATTCAGTTCATGTGTAACGGTTTTTACATTCCCTCTATAAGTGATACCTTATGAGAAGTGTCCTTTTCTGTGTGACTAATTTCACTTAGAATCGTCATACCTAAATCCACTCATCATGCTGCTACTAGCCTTAGGACATTGATTTCATGGCTGAGTGATATTCCATTGTACATAAGGAACACAACTTCTTTACCCATTTGTCTCTTTCCTGGGATATTTAAGGTGGAATGAAGTGGAGGTCCTTGTCAACAGAGCAGCCGTAAACTTTGGGGTGCCTGTGTCTTGCTGATTTTTCATTTTCCCAATTTATACCCCCATGAGTGGAAGTGCCCTATGCTCTCTAAGCTGTGTTTTTTACATGTTTCAGGACTCACCGTACACTTCTCCAGAGTGGCTGTTGGCAATTTACATCCCGCCCATCAGTGTAGCAAGGCTCCCATTTCTCCATGGCCTGTCCTGCATTTCTGGTTTTGACACTTTTTTCAGCATGGCCCTTTTGACCGATGGGATGCGAGACTTCTTTGTAGCGCTGATTTGCCTTTCCAGGTTGCTTGGTTGGCCAAAAAGGGCGTATGCGTTTTTTCCTGAATATATTCAGGAAAAAACGCATACGCCCTTTTTGGCCAAGGGCATCATTGTCAACGTTTTGCCGCTTTTCATGTGCTTTAAAGGCGATTCGAATCTACCTCCTGAAATCTGTTTCCTGCAATTCTGCCTTGATTTCAAATCCTCTTCGTTGCCTTCCCTCAATATATTTGTGGATGAGAGTTATCATTTATAACTCTGCAGGTTTGTGAATTGCAGTGCCCTGAGCCTCCATTTTACAACTCGTGTTTTTGGGAGCTGGCCGCAAAAGCGCAGGATGGCTTCAGGCCCTGTTCTGGTTCCGGGGGGCGGGATGAGCCTGTGGTTAATTCTTCTTCCTGATGGGAAAATAGAGTGACCTGTGCCTTTCCCAACACCAAGAGCCAGTCTCTCATTGGTTCCCCGTCTTCCCGTTCATCGTCAGGAAAAATGGCAACCTGTACAGAACAGGAAGTTAAAGGTGCTGATGCTCCAAGGAGGGAGATTGCTAGTAAAGCGGCTGGAATGGCGAACCCGGGCACAAGGAGATGAGAAATGAGGTGCGTTTTAGAAACCTTTCCCCATCACACGGTGTACCATCTTCTGGGTTTCTCATGCATGTTTTCGATGTAGGAAGATGCCCTTGAACCTGGAGATTTGGGACCCATGCGATGGGTACCACGCAGTATTACTTTAAATGGTCTGCGTTTGCTCACCCAACCTCACCAAACCTCTCAGCCACAATAGTGTCCACCCTTATGTCTCATCCAGCTGTGGGTCTAGATATGGTCAATCCAGGTTGCATCACAGCCCCTGAACGCATTGTGTAAGAATGTCTCTCTCTTTCACTGTCTTTCTTTCATGGGTTTTTCAAAGTAATTTATTTTCATAATGCAGTTTACCTGCTTTTCACTGCTGTGTTTATGCCGCTTTACACCCACTTGACACACTAACAGAGAGATATCAATACATAGGTTTTAAGATTATTACTAGTCAGATATATTCTTGTGCGGTGAATAGGGCGTGTTGAGTCCAGTTCTCTGAGCAAGGAGTAGGTCTTGTCTATTACATATTGGGTTTATGGAACGGTATCTGAGCTAATTTGAAACCCTTGTTTTATGTATCACCCCACCTCACCTTTCCCGTTAAGCAGCCATAGTGTGTTTTCTGCATGTGTGACTCTGTTCTGTTTTGTAATTCAGTTCATGTGTAACGGTTTTTACATTCCCTCTATCAGTGATACCTTATGAGAAGTGTCCTTTTCTGTGTGACTTATTTCACTTAGAATCGTCGTACCTAAATCCACTCATCATGCTGCTACTAGCCTTAGGACATTGATTTCATGGCTGAGTGATATTCCATTGTACATAAGGACCACAACTTCTTTATCCATTTTTCTCTTTCCTGGGATATTTAAGGTGGAATGAAGTGGAGGTCCTTGTCAACAGAGCAGCCCTAAACTTTGGGGTGCTTGTGTCTTGCTGATTTTTCATTTTCCCAATTTATACCCCCATGAGTGGAAGTGCCCTATGCTCTCTAAGTTGTGTTTTTTAGATGTTTCAGGACTCACCGTACACTTCATCAGAGTGGCTGTTGGCAATTTACATCCCACCCATCAGTGTAGCAAGGCTCCCATTTCTCCATAGCCTGTCCTGCATTTCTGGTTTGGACCCTTTTTTCAGCATGGCCCTTTTGACCGATGGGATGCGAGACTTCTTTGTAGCGCTGATTTGCCTTTCCAGGTTGCTTGGTTGGCCAAAAAGGGCGTATGCGTTTTTTCCTGAATATATTCAGGAAAAAACGCATACGCCCTTTTTGGCCAAGGGCATCATTGTCAACGTTTTGCCGCTTTTCATGTGCTTTAAAGGCGATTCGAATCTACCTCCTGAAATCTGTTTCCTGCAATTCTGCCTTGATTTCAAATCCTCTTCGTTGCCTTCCCTCAATATATTTCTGGACGAGAGTTATCATTTATAACTCTACAGGTTTGTGAATTGCAGTGCCGTGAGCCTCCATTTTACAACTCGTGATTTTGGGAGCTGGCCGCAAAAGCGCAGGATGGCTTCCGGCCCTGTTCTGGTTCCGGGGTGCGGGATGAGCCTGTTGTTAATTCTTCTTCCTGATGGGAAAATAGACTGACCTGTGCTTTTCCCAACACCAAGAGCCAGTCTCTCATTGGTTACCCGTCTTCCCGTTCATCGTCAGGAAAAATTGCAACCTGTACGGAACAGGAGGTTAAAGGTGCTGATGCTCCAAGGAGGGAGATTGCTAGTAAATCGGCTGGAATGGCGAACACGGGCACAAGGAGATGAGAAATGAGGTGCGTTTTAGAAACCTTTCCCCATCACACGGTGTACCATCTTCTGGGTTTCTCATGCATGTTTTCGATGTAGGAAGATGCCCTTGAACCTGGAGATTTGGGACCCATGCGATGGGTACCACGCAGTATTACTTTAAATGGTCTGCGTTTGCTCACCCAACCTCACCAAACCTCTCAGCCCCAAGAGTGTCTACCCTTAGGTCTCATCCAGCTGTGGGTCTAGATATGGTCAATCCAGGTTGCATCACAGCCCCTGAACGCATTGTGTAAGAATGTCTCTCTCTTTCACTGTCTTTCTTTCATGGGTTTTTCAAAGTAATTTATTTTCATAATGGGGTTTAGCTGCTTTTCACTGCTGTGTTTATGCCGCTTTACACCCACTTGACACACTAACAGAGAGATATCAATACATAGGTTTTAAGATTATTACTAGTCAGATATATTCTTGTGCGGTGAATAGGGCGTGTTGAGTCCAGTTCTCTGAGCAAGGAGTAGGTCTTGTCTATTACATATTGGGTTTATGGAACGGTATCTGAGCTAATTTGAAACCCTTGTTTTATGTATCACCCCACCTCACCTTTCCCGTTAAGCAGCCATAGTGTGTTTTCTGCATGTGTGACTCTGTTCTGTTTTGTAATTCAGTTCATGTGTAACGGTTTTTACATTCCCTCTATCAGTGATACCTTATGAGAAGTGTCCTTTTCTGTGTGACTTATTTCACTTAGAATCGTACCTAAATCCACTCATCATGCTGCTACTAGCCTTAGGACATTGATTTCATGGCTGAGTGATATTCCATTGTACATAAGGAACACAACTTCTTTACCCATTTTTCTCTTTCCTGGGATATTTAAGGTGGAATGAAGTGGAGGTCCTTGTCAACAGAGCAGCCCTAAACTTTGGGGTGCTTGTGTCTTGCTGATTTTTCATTTTCCCAATTTATACCCCCATGAGTGGAAGTGCCCTATGCTCTCTAAGCTGTGTTTTTTAGATGTTTCAGGACTCACCGTACACTTCTCCAGAGTGGCTGTTGGCAATTTACATCCCGCCCATCAGTGTAGCAAGGCTCCCATTTCTCCATGGCCTGTCCTGCATTTCTGGTTTTGACACTTTTTTCAGCATGGCCCTTTTGACCGATGGGAAGCGAGACTTCTTTGTAGCGCTGATTTGCCTTTCCAGGTTGCTTGGTTGGCCAAAAAGGGCGTATGCGTTTTTTCCTGAATATATTCAGGATAAAACGCATACGCCCTTTTTGGCCAAGGGCATCATTGTCAACGTTTTGCCGCTTTTCATGTGCTTTAAAGGCGATTCGAATCTACCTCCTGAAATCTGTTTCCTGCAATTCTGCCTTGATTTCAAATCCTCTTCGTTGCCTTCCCTCAATATATTTCTGGACGAGAGTTATCATTTATAACTCTGCAGGTTTGTGAATTGCAGTGCCCTGAGCCTCCATTTTACAACTCGTGATTTTGGGAGCTGGCCGCAAAAGTGCAGGATGGCTTCAGGCCCTGTTCAGGTTCCGGGGGGCGGGATGAGCCTGTTGTTAATTCTTCTTCCTGATGGGAAAATAGAGTGACCTGTGCCTGTCCCAACACCAAGAGCCAGTCTCTCATTGGTTCCCCGTCTTCCCGTTCATCCTCAGGAAAAATTGCAACCTGTACGGAACAGGAGGTTAAAGGTGCTGATGCTCCAAGGAGGGAGATTGCTAGTAAATCGGCTGGAATGGCGAACACGGGCACAAGGAGATGAGAAATGAGGTGCGTTTTAGAAACCTTTCCCCATCACACGGTGTACCATCTTCTGGGTTTCTCATGCATGTTTTCGATGTAGGAAGATGCCCTTGAACCTGGAGATTTGGGACCCATGCGATGGGTACCACGCAGTATTACTTTAAAAGGTCTGCATTTGCTCACCCAACCTCACCAAACCTCTCAGCCCCAAGAGTGTCTACCCTTAGGTCTCATCCAGCTGTGGGTCTAGATATGGTCAATCCAGGTTGCATCACAGCCCCTGAACGCATTGTGTAAGAATGTCTCTCTCTTTCACTGCCTTTCTTTCATGGGTTTTTCAAAGTAATTTATTTTCATAATGGGGTTTAGCTGCTTTTCACTGCTGTGTTTATGCCGCTTTACACCCACTTGACACACTAACAGAGAGATATCAATACATAGGTTTTAAGATTATTACTAGTCAGATATATTCTTGTGCAGTGAATAGGGCGTGTTGAGTCCAGTTCTCTGAGCAAGGAGTAGGTCTTGTCTATTACATATTGGGTTTATGGAACGGTATCTGAGCTAATTTGAAACCCTTGTTTTATGTATCACCCCACCTCCCCTTTCCCGTTAAGCAGCCATAGTGTGTTTTCTGCATGTGTGACTCTGTTCTGTTTTGTAATTCAGTTCAAGTGTAACGGTTTTTACATTCCCTCTATCAGTGATACCTTATGAGAAGTGTCCTTTTCTGTGTGACTTATTTCACTTAGAATCGTCGTACCTAAATCCACTCATCATGCTGCTACTAGCCTTAGGACATTGATTTCATGGCTGAGTGATATTCCATTGTACATAAGGAACACAACTTCTTTACCCATTTTTCTCTTTCCTGGGATATTTAAGGTGGAATGAAGTGGAGGTCCTTGTCAACAGAGCAGCCCTAAACTTTGGGGTGCTTGTGTCTTGCTGATTTTTAATTTTCCCAATTTATACCCCCATGAGTGGAAGTGCCCTATGCTCTCTAAGCTGTGTTTTTTAGATGTTTCAGGACTCACCGTACACTTCTCCAGAGTGGCTGTTGGCAATTTACATCCCGCCCATCAGTGTAGCAAGGCTCCCATTTCTCCATGGCCTGTCCTGCATTTCTGGTTTTGACACTTTTTTCAGCATGGCCCTTTTGACCGATGGGAAGCGAGACTTCTTTGTAGCGCTGATTTGCCTTTCCAGGTTGCTTGGTTGGCCAAAAAGGGCGTATGCGTTTTTTCCTGAATATATTCAGGAAAAAACGCATACGCCCTTTTTGGCCAAGGGCATCATTGTCAACGTTTTGCCGCTTTTCATGTGCTTTAAAGGCGATTCGAACCTACCTCCTGAAATCTGTTTCCTGCAATTCTGCCTTGATTTCAAATCCTCTTCTTTGCCTTCCCTCAATATATTTGTGGACGAGAGTTATCATTTATAACTCTGCAGGTTTGTGAATTGCAGTGCCCTGAGCCTCCATTTTACAACTCGTGTTTTTGGGAGCTGGCCGCAAAAGCGCAGGATGGCTTCCGGCCCTGTTCTGGTTCCGGGGTGCGGGATGAGCCTGTGGTTAATTCTTCTTCCTGATGGGAAAATAGAGTGACCTGTGCCTTTCCCAACACGAAGAGCCAGTCTCTCATTGGTTCCCCGTCTTCCCGTTCATTGTCAGGAGAAATGGCAACCTGTACGGAACAGGAGGTTAAAGGTGCTGATGCTCCAAGTAGGGAGATTGCTAGTAAAGCGGCTGGAATGGCGAACCCGGACACAAGGAGATGAGAAATGAGGTGCGTTTTAGAAACCTTTCCCCATCACACGGTGTACCATCTTCTGGGTTTCTCATGCATGTTTTCGATGTAGGAAGATGCCCTTGAACCTGGAGATTTGGGACCCATGCGATGGGTACAACGCAGTATTACTTTAAAGGGTCTGCGTTTGCTCACCCAACCTCACCAAACCTCTCAGCCCCAAGAGTGTCCACCCTTAGGTCTCATCCAGCTGTGGGTCTAGATATGGTCAATCCAGGTTGCATCACAGCCCCTGAACGCATTGTGTAAGAATGTCTCTCTCTTTCACTGTCTTTCTTTCATGGGTTTTTCAAAGTAATTTATTTTCATAATGGGGTTTAGCTGCTTTTCACTGCTGTGTTTATGCCGCTTTACACCCACTTGACACACTAACAGAGAGATATCAATACATAGGTTTTAAGATTATTAGTAGTCAGATATATTCTTGTGCGGTGAATAGGGCGTGTTGAGTCCAGTTCTCTGAGCAAGGAGTAGGTCTTGTCTATTACATATTGGGTTTATGGAACGGTATCTGAGCTAATTTGAAACCCTTGTTTTATGTATCACCCCACCTCCCCTTTCCCGTTAAGCAGCCATAGTGTGTTTTCTGCATGTGTGACTCTGCTCTGTTTTGTAATTCAGTTCAAGTGTAACGGTTTTTACATTCCCTCTATCAGTGATACCTTATGAGAAGTGTCCTTTTCTGTGTGACTTATTTCACGTAGGATCCTCGTACCTAAATCCACTCATCATGCTGCTACTAGCCTTAGGACATTGATTTCATGGCTGAGTGATATTCCATTGTACATAAGGACCACAACTTCTTTACCCATTTTTCTCTTTCCTGGGATATTTAAGGTGGAATGAAGTGGAGGTCCTTGTCAACAGAGCAGCCCTAAACTTTGGGGTGCTTGTGTCTTGCTGATTTTTCATTTTCCCAATTTATACCCCCATGAGTGGAAGTGCCCTATGGTCTCTAAGCTGTGTTTTTTAGATGTTTCAGGACTCACCGTACACTTCTCCAGAGTGGCTGTTGGCAATTTACATCCCGCCCATCAGTGTAGCAAGGCTCCCATTTCTCCATGGCCTGTCCTGCATTTCTGGTTTTGACACTTTTTTCAGCATGGCCCTTTTGACCGATGGGAAGCGAGACTTCTTTGTAGCGCTGATTTGCCTTTCCAGGTTGCTTGGTTGGCCAAAAAGGGCGTATGCGTTTTTTCCTGAATATATTCAGGAAAAAACGCATACGCCCTTTTTGGCCAAGGGCATCATTGTCAACGTTTTGCCGCTTTTCATGTGCTTTAAAGGCGATTCGAATCTACCTCCTGAAATCTGTTTCCTGCAATTCAGCCTTGATTTCAAATCCTCTTCGTTGCCTTCCCTCAATATATTTCTGGACGAGAGTTATCATTTATAACTCTGCAGGTTTGTGAATTGCAGTGCCCTGAGCCTCCATTTTACAACTCGTGATTTTGGGAGCTGGCCGCAAAAGCGCAGGATGGCTTCAGGCCCTGTTCAGGTTCCGGGGGGCGGGATGAGCCTGTTGTTAATTCTTCTTCCTGATGGGAAAATAGAGTGACCTGTGCCTGTCCCAACACCAAGAGCCAGTCTCTCATTGGTTCCCCGTCTTCCCGTTCATCCTCAGGAAAAATTGCAACCTGTACGGAACGGGAGGTTAAAGGTGCTGATGCTCCAAGTAGGGAGATTGCTAGTAAAGCGGCTGGAATGGCAAACCCGGGCACAAGGAGATGAGAAATGAGGTGCGTTTTAGAAACCTTTCCCCATCACACGGTGTACCATCTTCTGGGTTTCTCATGCATGTTTTCGATGTAGGAAGATGCCCTTGAATCTGGAGATTTGGGACCCATGCGATGGGTACCACGCAGTATTACTTTAAATGGTCTGCGTTTGCTCACCCAACCTCACCAAACCTCTCAGCCCCAAGAGTGTCCACCCTTATGTCTCATCCAGCTGTGGGTCTAGATATGGTCAATCCAGGTTGCATCACAGCCCCTGAACGCATTGTGTAAGAATGTCTCTCTCTTTCACTGTCTTTCTTTCATGGGTTTTTCAAAGTAATTTATTTTCATAATGGGGTTTAGCTGCTTTTCACTGCTGTGTTTATGCCGCTTTACACCCACTTGACACACTAACAGAGAGATATCAATACATAGGTTTTAAGATTATTACTAGTCAGATATATTCTTGTGCGGTGAATAGGGCGTGTTGAGTCCAGTTCTCTGAGCAAGGAGTAGGTCTTGTCTATTACATATTGGGTTTATGGAACGGTATCTGAGCTAATTTGAAACCCTTGTTTTATGTATCACCCCACCTCCCCTTTCCCGTTAAGCAGCCATAGTGTGTTTTCTGCATGTGTGACTCTGTTCTGTTTTGTAATTCAGTTCAACTGTAACGGTTTTTACATTCCCTCTATAAGTGATACCTTATGAAAAGTGTCCTTTTCTGTGTGATTTATTTCACTTAGAATCGTCGTACCTAAATCCACTGATCATGCTGCTACTAGCCTTATGACATTGATTTCATGGCTGAGTGATATTCCATTGTACATAAGGACCACAACTTCTTTACCCATTTTTCTCTTTCCTGGGATATTTAAGGTGGAATGAAGTGGAGGTCCTTGTCAACAGAGCAGCTCTAAACTTTGGGGTGCTTGTGTCTTGCTGATTTTTCATTTTCCCAATTTATACCCCCATGAGTGGAAGTGCCCTATGCTCTCTAAGCTGTGTTTTTTAGATGTTTCAGGACTCACCGTACACTTCTCCAGAGTGGCTGTTGGCAATTTACATCCCGCCCATCAGTGTAGCAAGGCTCCCATTTCTCCATGGCCTGTCCTGCATTTCTGGTTTTGACACTTTTTTCAGCATGGCCCTTTTGACCGATGGGAAGCGAGACTTCTTTGTAGCGCTGATTTGCCTTTCCAGGTTGCTTGGTTGGCCAAAAAGGGCGTATGCGTTTTTTCCTGAATATATTCAGGAAAAAACGCATACGCCCTTTTTGGCCAAGGGCATCATTGTCAACGTTTTGCCGCTTTTCATGTGCTTTAAAGGCGATTCGAATCTACCTCCTGAAATCTGTTTCCTGCAATTCTGCCTTGATTTCAAATCCTCTTCGTTGCCTTCACTCAATATATTTGTGGACGAGAGTTATCATTTATAACTCTGCAGGTTTGTGAATTGCAGTGCCCTGAGCCTCCATTTTACAACTCGTGTTTTTGGGAGCTGGCCGCAAAAGCGCAGGATGGCTTCAGGCCCTGTTCTGGTTCCGGGGTGCGGGATGAGCGTGTGGTTAATTCTTCTTCCTGATGGGAAAATAGAGTGACCTGTGCCTTTCCCAACACCAAGAGCCAGTCTCTCATTGGTTCCCCGTCTTCCCGTTCATCGTCAGGAGAAATGGCATCCTGTGCGGAACAGGAGGTTAAAGGTGCTGATGCTCCAAGTAGGGAGATTACTAGTAAAGCGGCTGGAATGGCGAACACGGGCACAAGGAGATGAGAAATGAGGTGCGTTTTAGAAACCTTTCCCCATCACACGGTGTACCATCTTCTGGGTTTCTCATGCATGTTTTCGATGTAGGAAGATGCCCTTGAACCTGGAGATTTGGGACCCATGCGATGGGTACCATGCAGTATTACTTTAAATGGTCTGCGTTTGCTCACCCAACCTCACCAAACCTCTCAGCCCCAAGAGTGTCCACCCTTAGGTCTCATCCAGCTGTGGGTCTAGATATGGTCAATCCAGGTTGCATCACAGCCCCTGAACGCATTGTGTAAGAATGTCTCTCTCTTTCACTGTCTTTCTTTCATGGGTTTTTCAAAGTAATTTATTTTCATAATGGGGTTTAGCTGCTTTTCACTGCTGTGTTTATGCCGCTTTACACCCACTTGACACACTAACAGAGAGATATCAATACATAGGTTTTAAGATTATTAGTAGTCAGATATATTCTTGTGCGGTGAATAGGGCGTGTTGAGTCCAGTTCTCTGAGCAAGGAGTAGGTCTTGTCTATTACATATTGGGTTTATGGAACGGTATCTGAGCTAATTTGAAACCCTTGTTTTATGTATCACCCCACCTCCCCTATCCCGTTAAGCAGCCATAGTGTGTTTTCTGCATGTGTGACTCTGCTCTGTTTTGTAATTCAGTTCAAGTGTAACGGTTTTTACATTCCCTCTATCAGTGATACCTTATGAGAAGTGTCCTTTTCTGTGTGACTTATTTCACGTAGGATCCTCGTACCTAAATCCACTCATCATGCTGCTACTAGCCTTAGGACATTGATTTCATGGCTGAGTGATATTCCATTGTACATAAGGACCACAACTTCTTTACCCATTTTTCTCTTTCCTGGGATATTTAAGGTGGAATGAAGTGGAGGTCCTTGTCAACAGAGCAGCCCTAAACTTTGGGGTGCTTGTGTCTTGCTGATTTTTCATTTTCCCAATTTATACCCCCATGAGTGGAAGTGCCCTATGCTCTCTAAGCTGTGTTTTTTAGATGTTTCAGGACTCACCGTACACTTCTCCAGAGTGGCTGTTGGCAATTTACATCCCGCCCATCAGTGTAGCAAGGCTCCCATTTCTCCATGGCCTGTCCTGCATTTCTGGTTTTGACACTTTTTTCAGCATGGCCCTTTTGACCGATGGGAAGCGAGACTTCTTTGTAGCGCTGATTTGCCTTTCCAGGTTGCTTGGTTGGCCAAAAAGGGCGTATGCGTTTTTTCCTGAATATATTCAGGAAAAAACGCATACGCCCTTTTTGGCCAAGGGCATCATTGTCAACGTTTTGCCGCTTTTCATGTGCTTTAAAGGCGATTCGAATCTACCTCCTGAAATCTGTTTCCTGCAATTCTGCCTTGATTTCAAATCCTCTTCTTTGCCTTCCCTCAATATATTTCTGGACGAGAGTTATCATTTATAACTCTGCAGGTTTGTGAATTGCAGTGCCCTGAGCCTCCATTTTACAACTCGTGATTTTGGGAGCTGGCCGCAAAAGCGCAGGATGGCTTCAGGCCCTGTTCAGGTTCCGGGGGGCGGGATGAGCCTGTTGTTAATTCTTCTTCCTGATGGGAAAATAGAGTGACCTGTGCCTGTCCCAACACCAAGAGCCAGTCTCTCATTGGTTCCCCGTCTTCCCGTTCATCCTCAGGAAAAATTGCAACCTGTACGGGACAGGAGGTTAAAGGTGCTGATGCTCCAAGTAGGGAGATTGCTAGTAAAGCGGCTGGAATGGCAAACCCGGGCACAAGGAGATGAGAAATGAGGTGCGTTTTAGAAACCTTTCCCCATCACACGGTGTACCATCTTCTGGGTTTCTCATGCATGTTTTCGATGTAGGAAGATGCCCTTGAACCTGGAGATTTGGGACCCATGCGATGGGTACCACGCAGTATTACTTTAAAAGGTCTGCATTTGCTCACCCAACCTCACCAAACCTCTCAGCCCCAAGAGTGTCTACCCTTAGGTCTCATCCAGCTGTGGGTCTAGATATGGTCAATCCAGGTTGCATCACAGCCCCTGAACGCATTGTGTAAGAATGTCTCTCTCTTTCACTGCCTTTCTTTCATGGGTTTTTCAAAGGAATTTATTTTCATAATGGGGTTTAGCTGCTTTTCACTGCTGTGTTTATGCCGCTTTACACCCACTTGACACACTAAAAGAGAGATATCAATACATAGGTTTTAAGATTATTACTAGTCAGATATATTCTTGTGCGGTGAATAGGGCGTGTTGAGTCCAGTTCTCTGAGCAAGGAGTAGGTCTTGTCTATTACATATTGGGTTTATGGAACGGTATCTGAGCTAATTTGAAACCCTTGTTTGATGTATCACCCCACCTCACCTTTCCCGTTAAGCAGCCATAGTGTGTTTTCTGCATGTGTGACTCTGTTCTGTTTTGTAATTCAGTTCATGTGTAACGGTTTTTACATTCCCTCTATAAGTGATACCTTATGAGAAGTGTCCTTTTCTGTGTGACTTATTTCACTTAGAATCGTCGTACCTAAATCCACTCATCATGCTGCTACTAGCCTTAGGACATTGATTTCATGGCTGAGTGATATTCCATTGTACATAAGGAACACAACTTCTTTACCCATTTGTCTCTTTCCTGGGATATTTAAGGTGGAATGAAGTGGAGGTCCTTGTCAACAGAGCAGCCGTAAACTTTGGGGTGCCTGTGTCTTGCTGATTTTTCATTTTCCCAATTTATACCCCCATGAGTGGAAGTGCCCTATGCTCTCTAAGCTGTGTTTTTTACATGTTTCAGGACTCACCGTACACTTCTCCAGAGTGGCTGTTGGCAATTTACATCCCGCCCATCAGTGTAGCAAGGCTCCCATTTCTCCATGGCCTGTCCTGCATTTCTGGTTTTGACACTTTTTTCAGCATGGCCCTTTTGACCGATGGGATGCGAGACTTCTTTGTAGCGCTGATTTGCCTTTCCAGGTTGCTTGGTTGGCCAAAAAGGGCGTATGCGTTTTTTCCTGAATATATTCAGGAAAAAACGCATACGCCCTTTTTGGCCAAGGGCATCATTGTCAACGTTTTGCCGCTTTTCATGTGCTTTAAAGGCGATTCGAATCTACCTCCTGAAATCTGTTTCCTGCAATTCTGCCTTGATTTCAAATCCTCTTCGTTGCCTTCCCTCAATATATTTGTGGACGAGAGTTATCATTTATAACTCTGCAGGTTTGTGAATTGCAGTGCCCTGAGCCTCCATTTTACAACTCGTGTTTTTGGGAGCTGGCCGCAAAAGCGCAGAATGGCTTCAGGCCCTGTTCTGGTTCCGGGGGGCGGGATGAGCCTGTGGTTAATTCTTCTTCCTGATGGGAAAATAGAGTGACCTGTGCCTTTCCCAACACCAAGGGCCAGTCTCTCATTGGTTCCCCGTCTTCCCGTTCATCGTCAGGAGAAATGGCAACCTGTACAGAACAGGAAGTTAAAGGTGCTGATGCTCCAAGGAGGGAGATTGCTAGTAAAGCGGCTGGAATGGCGAACCCGGGCAAAAGGAGATGAGAAATGAGGTGCGTTTTAGAAACCTTTCCCCATCACACGGTGTACCATCTTCTGGGTTTCTCATGCATGTTTTCGATGTAGGAAGATGCCCTTGAACCTGGAGATTTGGGACCCATGCGATGGGTACCACGCAGTATTACTTTAAATGGTCTGCGTTTGCTCACCCAACCTCACCAAACCTCTCAGCCACAATAGTGTCCACCCTTATGTCTCATCCAGCTGTGGGACTGGATATGGTCAATCCAGGTTGCATCACAGCCCCTGAACGCATTGTGTAAGAATGTCTCTCTCTTTCACTGTCTTTCTTTCATGGGTTTTTCAAAGTAATTTATTTTCATAATGCAGTTTACCTGCTTTTCACTGCTGTGTTTATGCCGCTTTACACCCACTTGACACACTAACAGAGAGATATCAATACATAGGTTTTAAGATTATTACTAGTCAGATATATTCTTGTGCGGTGAATAGGGCGTGTTGAGTCCAGTTCTCTGAGCAAGGAGTAGGTCTTGTCTATTACATATTGGGTTTATGGAATGGTATCTGAGCTAATTTGATACCCTTGTTTTATGTATCACCCCACCTCACCTTTCCCGTTAAGCAGCCATAGTGTGTTTTCTGCATGTGTGACTCTGTTCTGTTTTGTAATTCAGTTCATGTGTAACGGTTTTTACATTCCCTCTATCAGTGATACCTTATGAGAAGTGTCCTTTTCTGTGTGACTTATTTCACTTAGAATCGTCGTACCTAAATCCACTCATCATGCTGCTACTAGCCTTAGGACATTGATTTCATGGCTGAGTGATATTGCATTGTACATAAGGACCACAACTTCTTTATCCATTTTTCTCTTTCCTGGGATATTTAAGGTGGAATGAAGTGGAGGTCCTTGTCAACAGAGCAGCCCTAAACTTTGGGGTGCTTGTGTCTTGCTGATTTTTCATTTTCCCAATTTATACCCCCATGAGTGGAAGTGCCCTATGCTCTCTAAGTTGTGTTTTTTAGATGTTTCAGGACTCACCGTACACTTCATCAGAGTGGCTGTTGGCAATTTACATCCCACCCATCAGTGTAGCAAGGCTCCCATTTCTCCATAGCCTGTCCTGCATTTCTGGTTTGGACCCTTTGTTCGCATGGTCCTTTTGACCGATGGGATGCGAGACTTCTTTGTAGCGCTGATTTGCCTTTCCAGGTTGCTTGGTTGGCCAAAAAGGGCGTATGCGTTTTTTCCTGAATATATTCAGGAAAAAACGCATACGCCCTTTTTGGCCAAGGGCATCATTGTCAACGTTTTGCCGCTTTTCATGTGCTTTAAAGGCGATTCGAATCTACCTCCTGAAATCTGTTTCCTGCAATTCTGCCTTGATTTCAAATCCTCTTCGTTGCCTTCCCTCAATATATTTCTGGACGAGAGTTATCATTTATAACTCTACAGGTTTGTGAATTGCAGTGCCCTGAGCCTCCATTTTACAACTCGTGATTTTGGGAGCTGGCCGCAAAAGCGCAGGATGGCTTCAGGCCCTGTTCTGGTTCCGGGAGGCGGGATGAGCCTGTTGTTAATTCTTCTTCCTGATGGGAAAATAGACTGACCTGTGCCTTTCCCAACACCAAGAGCCAGTCTCTCATTGGTTCCCCGTCTTCCCGTTCATCGTCAGGAGAAATGGCAACCTGTACGGAACAGGAGATTAAAGGTGCTGATGCTCCAAGTAGGGAGAATACTAGTAAAGCGGCTGGAATGGCGAACACGGGCACAAGGAGATGAGAAATGAGGTGCGTTTTAGAAAACTTTCCCCATCACATGGTGTACCATCTTCTGGGTTTCTCATGCATGTTTTCGATGTTGGAAGATGCCCTTGAACCTGGAGATTTGGGACCCATGCGATGGGTACCACGCAGTATTACTTTAAAGGGTCTGCGTTTGCTCACCCAACCTCACCAAACCTCTCAGCCCCAAGAGTGTCCACCCTTATGTCTCATCCAGCTGTGGGTCTAGATATGGTCAATCCAGGTTGCATCACAGCCCCTGAACGCATTGTGTAAGAATGTCTCTCTCTTTCACTGTCTTTCTTTCATGGGTTTGTCAAAGTAATTTATTTTCATAATGGGGTTTAGCTGCTTTTCACTGCTGTGTTTATGCCGCTTTACACCCACTTGACACACTAACAGAGAGATATCAATACAAAGGTTTTAAGATTATTAGTAGTCAGATATATTCTTGTGCGGTGAATAGGGCGTGTTGAGTCCAGTTCTCTGAGCAAGGAGTAGGTCTTGTCTATTACATATTGGGTTTATGGAACAGTATCTGAGCTAATTTGAAACCCTTGTTTTATGTATCACCCCACCTCACCATTCCCGTTAAACAGCCATAGTGTGTTTTCTGCATGTGTTACTCTGTTCTGTTTTGTAATTCAGTTCAAGTGTAACGGTTTTTACATTCCCTCTATCAGTGATACCTTATGAGAAGTGTCCTTTTCTGTGTGACTTATTTCACTTAGAATCGTCGTACCTAAATCCACTCATCATGCTGCTACTAGCCTTAGGACATTGATTTCATGGCTGAGTGATATTCCATTGTACATAAGGACCACAACTTCTTTACCCATTTTTCTCTTTCCTGGGATATTTAAGGTGGAATGAAGTGGAGGTCCTTGTCAACAGAGCAGCTCTAAACTTTGGGTTGCTTGTGTCTTGCTGATTTTTCATTTTCCCAATTTATACCCCCATGAGTGGAAGTGCCCTATGCTCTCTAAGCTGTGTTTTTTAGATGTTTCAGGACTCACCGTACACTTCTCCAGAGTGGCTGTTGGCAATTTACATCCCGCCCATCAGTGTAGCAAGGCTCCCATTTCTCCATGGCCTGTCCTGCATTTCTGGTTTTGACACTTTTTTCAGCATGGCCCTTTTGACCGATGGGAAGCGAGACTTCTTTGTAGCGCTGATTTGCCTTTCCAGGTTGCTTGGTTGGCCAAAAAGGGCGTATGCGTTTTTTCCTGAATATATTCAGGAAAAAACGCATACGCCCTTTTTGGCCAAGGGCATCATTGTCAACGTTTTGCCGCTTTTCATGTGCTTTAAAGGCGATTCGAATCTACCTCCTGAAATCTGTTTCCTGCAATTCTGCCTTGATTTCAAATCCTCTTCGTTGCCTTCACTCAATATATTGTGGACGAGAGTTATCATTTATAACTCTGCAGGTTTGTGAATTGCAGTGCCCTGAGCCTCCATTTTACAACTCGTGTTTTTGGGAGCTGGCCGCAAAAGCGCAGGATGGCTTCAGGCCCTGTTCTGGTTCCGGGGTGCGGGATGAGCGTGTGGTTAATTCTTCTTCCTGATGGGAAAATAGACTGACCTGTGCCTTTCCCAACACCAAGAGCCAGTCTCTCATTGGTTACCCGTCTTCCCGTTCATCGTCAGGAAAAATTGCAACCTGTACGGAACAGGAGGTTAAAGGTGCTGATGCTCCAAGGAGGGAGATTGCTAGTAAATCGGCTGGAATGGCGAACACGGGCACAAGGAGATGAGAAATGAGGTGCGTTTTAGAAACCTTTCCCCATCACACGGTGTACCATCTTCTGGGTTTCTCATGCATGTTTTCGATGTAGGAAGATGCCCTTGAACCTGGAGATTTGGGACCCATGCGATGGGTACCACGCAGTATTACTTTAAATGGTCTGCGTTTGCTCACCCAACCTCACCAAACCTCTCAGCCCCAAGAGTGTCTACCCTTAGGTCTCATCCAGCTGTGGGTCTAGATATGGTCAATCCAGGTTGCATCACAGCCCCTGAACGCATTGTGTAAGAATGTCTCTCTCTTTCACTGTCTTTCTTTCATGGGTTTTTCAAAGTAATTTATTTTCATAATGGGGTTTAGCTGCTTTTCACTGCTGTGTTTATGCCGCTTTACACCCACTTGACACACTAACAGAGAGATATCAATACATAGGTTTTAAGATTATTACTAGTCAGATATATTCTTGTGCGGTGAATAGGGCGTGTTGAGTCCAGTTCTCTGAGCAAGGAGTAGGTCTTGTCTATTACATATTGGGTTTATGGAACGGTATCTGAGCTAATTTGAAACCCTTGTTTTATGTATCACCCCACCTCACCTTTCCCGTTAAGCAGCCATAGTGTGTTTTCTGCATGTGTGACTCTGTTCTGTTTTGTAATTCAGTTCATGTGTAACGGTTTTTACATTCCCTCTATCAGTGATACCTTATGAGAAGTGTCCTTTTCTGTGTGACTTATTTCACTTAGAATCGTCGTACCTAAATCCACTCATCATGCTGCTACTAGCCTTAGGACATTGATTTCATGGCTGAGTGATATTCCATTGTACATAAGGAACACAACTTCTTTACCCATTTTTCTCTTTCCTGGGATATTTAAGGTGGAATGAAGTGGAGGTCCTTGTCAACAGAGCAGCCCTAAACTTTGGGGTGCTTGTGTCTTGCTGATTTTTCATTTTCCCAATTTATACCCCCATGAGTGGAAGTGCCCTATGCTCTCTAAGTTGTGTTTTTTAGATGTTTCAGGACTCACCGTACACTTCATCAGAGTGGCTGTTGGCAATTTACATCCCACCCATCAGTGTAGCAAGGCTCCCATTTCTCCATAGCCTGTCCTGCATTTCTGGTTTGGACCCTTTTTTCAGCATGGCCCTTTTGACCGATGGGATGCGAGACTTCTTTGTAGCGCTGATTTGCCTTTCCAGGTTGCTTGGTTGGCCAAAAAGGGCGTATGCGTTTTTTCCTGAATATATTCAGGAAAAAACGCATACGCCCTTTTTGGCCAAGGGCATCATTGTCAACGTTTTGCCGCTTTTCATGTGCTTTAAAGGCGATTCGAATCTACCTCCTGAAATCTGTTTCCTGCAATTCTGCCTTGATTTCAAATCCTCTTCGTTGCCTTCCCTCAATATATTTCTGGACGAGAGTTATCATTTATAACTCTACAGGTTTGTGAATTGCAGTGCCCTGAGCCTCCATTTTACAACTCGTGATTTTGGGAGCTGGCCGCAAAAGCGCAGGATGGCTTCAGGCCCTGTTCTGGTTCCGGGGGGCGGGATGAGCCTGTTGTTAATTCTTCTTCCTGATGGGAAAATAGACTGACCTGTGCCTTTCCCAACACCAAGAGCCAGTCTCTCATTGGTTACCCGTCTTCCCGTTCATCGTCAGGAAAAATTGCAACCTGTACGGAACAGGAGGTTAAAGGTGCTGATGCTCCAAGGAGGGAGATTGCTAGTAAATCGGCTGGAATGGCGAACACGGGCACAAGGAGATGAGAAATGAGGTGCGTTTTAGAAACCTTTCCCCATCACACGGTGTACCATCTTCTGGGTTTCTCATGCATGTTTTCGATGTAGGAAGATGCCCTTGAACCTGGAGATTTGGGACCCATGCGATGGGTACCACGCAGTATTACTTTAAAAGGTCTGCGTTTGCTCACCCAACCTCACCAAACCTCTCAGCCCCAAGAGTGTCTACCCTTAGGTCTCATCCAGCTGTGGGTCTAGATATGGTCAATCCAGGTTGCATCACAGCCCCTGAACGCATTGTGTAAGAATGTCTCTCTCTTTCACTGCCTTTCTTTCATGGGTTTTTCAAAGTAATTTATTTTCATAATGGGGTTTAGCTGCTTTTCACTGCTGTGTTTATGCCGCTTTACACCCACTTGACACACTAACAGAGAGATATCAATACATAGGTTTTAAGATTATTACTAGTCAGATATATTCTTGTGCGGTGAATAGGGCGTGTTGAGTCCAGTTCTCTGAGCAAGGAGTAGGTCTTGTCTATTACATATTGGGTTTATGGAACGGTATCTGAGCTAATTTGAAACCCTTGTTTTATGTATCACCCCACCTCCCCTTTCCCGTTAAGCAGCCATAGTGTGTTTTCTGCATGTGTGACTCTGTTCTGTTTTGTAATTCAGTTCAAGTGTAACGGTTTTTACATTCCCTCTATCAGTGATACCTTATGAGAAGTGTCCTTTTCTGTGTGACTTATTTCACTTAGAATCGTCGTACCTAAATCCACTCATCATGCTGCTCCTAGCCTTATGACATTGATTTCATGGCTGAGTGATATTCCATTGTACATAAGGACCACAACTTCTTTACCCATTTTTCTCTTTCCTGGGATATTTAAGGTGGAATGAAGTGGAGGTCCTTGTCAACAGAGCAGCCCTAAACTTTGGGGTGCTTGTGTCTTGCTGATTTTTTATTTTCCTAATTTATACCCCCATGAGTGGAAGTGCCCTATGCTCTCTAAGCTGTGTTTTTTAGATGTTTCAGGACTCACCGTACACTTCTCCAGAGTGGCTGTTGGCAATTTACATCCCGCCCATCAGTGTAGCAAGGCTCCCATTTCTCCATGGCCTGTCCTGCATTTCTGGTTTTGACACTTTTTTCAGCATGGCCCTTTTGACCGATGGGAAGCGAGACTTCTTTGTAGCGCTGATTTGCCTTTCCAGGTTGCTTGGTTGGCCAAAAAGGGCGTATGCGTTTTTTCCTGAATATATTCAGGAAAAAACGCATACGCCCTTTTTGGCCAAGGGCATCATTGTCAACGTTTTGCCGCTTTTCATGTGCTTTAAAGGCGATTCGAACCTACCTCCTGAAATCTGTTTCCTGCAATTCTGCCTTGATTTCAAATCCTCTTCGTTGCCTTCCCTCAATATATTTGTGGACGAGAGTTATCATTTATAACTCTGCAGGTTTGTGAATTGCAGTGCCCTGAGCCTCCATTTTACAACTCGTGTTTTTGGGAGCTGGCCGCAAAAGCGCAGGATGGCTTCCGGCCCTCTTCTGGTTCCGGGGTGCGGGATGAGCCTGTGGTTAATTCTTCTTCCTGATGGGAAAATAGAGTGACCTGTGCCTTTCCCAACACCAAGAGCCAGTCTCTCATTGGTTCCCCGTCTTCCCGTTCATTGTCAGGAGAAATGGCAACCTGTACGGAACAGGAGGTTAAAGGTGCTGATGCTCCAAGTAGGGAGATTGCTAGTAAAGCGGCTGGAATGGCGAACCCGGACACAAGGAGATGAGAAATGAGGTGCGTTTTAGAAACCTTTCCCCATCACACGGTGTACCATCTTCTGGGTTTCTCATGCATGTTTTCGATGTAGGAAGATGCCCTTGAACCTGGAGATTTGGGACCCATGCGATGGGTACCATGCAGTATTACTTTAAATGGTCTGCGTTTGCTCACCCAACCTCACCAAACCTCTCAGCCCCAAGAGTGTCCACCCTTAGGTCTCATCCAGCTGTGGGTCTAGATATGGTCAATCCAGGTTGCATCACAGCCCCTGAACGCATTGTGTAAGAATGTCTCTCTCTTTCACTGTCTTTCTTTCATGGGTTTTTCAAAGTAATTTATTTTCATAATGGGGTTTAGCTGCTTTTCACTGCTGTGTTTATGCCGCTTTACACCCACTTGACACACTAACAGAGAGATATCAATACATAGGTTTTAAGATTATTAGTAGTCAGATATATTCTTGTGCGGTGAATAGGGCGTGTTGAGTCCAGTTCTCTGAGCAAGGAGTAGGTCTTGTCTATTACATATTGGGTTTATGGAACGGTATCTGAGCTAATTTGAAACCCTTGTTTTATGTATCACCCCACCTCCCCTTTCCCGTTAAGCAGCCATAGTGTGTTTTCTGCATGTGTGACTCTGCTCTGTTTTGTAATTCAGTTCAAGTGTAACGGTTTTTACATTCCCTCTATCAGTGATACCTTATGAGAAGTGTCCTTTTCTGTGTGACTTATTTCACGTAGAATCCTCGTACCTAAATCCACTCATCATGCTGCTACTAGCCTTAGGACATTGATTTCATGGCTGAGTGATATTCCATTGTACATAAGGACCACAACTTCTTTACCCATTTTTCTCTTTCCTGGGATATTTAAGGTGGAATGAAGTGGAGGTCCTTGTCAACAGAGCAGCCCTAAACTTTGGGGTGCTTGTGTCTTGCTGATTTTTCATTTTCCCAATTTATACCCCCATGAGTGGAAGTGCCCTATGGTCTCTAAGCTGTGTTTTTTAGAAGTTTCAGGACTCACCGTACACTTCTCCAGAGTGGCTGTTGGCAATTTACATCCCGCCCATCAGTGTAGCAAGGCTCCCATTTCTCCATGGCCTGTCCTGCATTTCTGGTTTTGACACTTTTTTCAGCATGGCCCTTTTGACCGATGGGAAGCGAGACTTCTTTGTAGCGCTGATTTGCCTTTCCAGGTTGCTTGGTTGGCCAAAAAGGGCGTATGCGTTTTTTCCTGAATATATTCAGGAAAAAACGCATACGCCCTTTTTGGCCAAGGGCATCATTGTCAACGTTTTGCCGCTTTTCATGTGCTTTAAAGGCGATTCGAATCTACCTCCTGAAATCTGTTTCCTGCAATTCTGCCTTGATTTCAAATCCTCTTCGTTGCCTTCCCTCAATATATTTCTGGACGAGAGTTATCATTTATAACTCTGCAGGTTTGTGAATTGCAGTGCCCTGAGCCTCCATTTTACAACTCGTGATTTTGGGAGCTGGCCGCAAAAGCGCAGGATGGCTTCAGGCCCTGTTCAGGTTCCGGGGGGCGGGATGAGCCTGTTGTTAATTCTTCTTCCTGATGGGAAAATAGAGTGACCTGTGCCTGTCCCAACACCAAGAGCCAGTCTCTCATTGGTTCCCCTTCTTCCCGTTCATCCTCAGGAAAAATTGCAACCTGTACGGAACAGGAGGTTAAAGGTGCTGATGCTCCAAGTAGGGAGATTGCTAGTAAAGCGGCTGGAATGGCAAACCCGGGCACAAGGAGATGAGAAATGAGGTGCGTTTTAGAAACCTTTCCCCATCACACGGTGTACCATCTTCTGGGTTTCTCATGCATGTTTTCGATGTAGGAAGATGCCCTTGAATCTGGAGATTTGGGACCCATGCGATGGGTACCACGCAGTATTACTTTAAATGGTCTGCGTTTGCTCACCCAACCTCACCAAACCTCTCAGCCCCAAGAGTGTCCACCCTTATGTCTCATCCAGCTGTGGGTCTAGATATGGTCAATCCAGGTTGCATCACAGCCCCTGAACGCATTGTGTAAGAATGTCTCTCTCTTTCACTGTCTTTCTTTCATGGGTTTTTCAAAGTAATTTATTTTCATAATGGGGTTTAGCTGCTTTTCACTGCTGTGTTTATGCCGCTTTACACCCACTTGACACACTAACAGAGAGATATCAATACATAGGTTTTAAGATTATTACTAGTCAGATATATTCTTGTGCGGTGAATAGGGCGTGTTGAGTCCAGTTCTCTGAGCAAGGAGTAGGTCTTGTCTATTACATATTGGGTTTATGGAACGGTATCTGAGCTAATTTGAAACCCTTGTTTTATGTATCACCCCACCTCCCCTTTCCCGTTAAGCAGCCATAGTGTGTTTTCTGCATGTGTGACTCTGTTCTGTTTTGTAATTCAGTTCAACTGTAACGGTTTTTACATTCCCTCTATAAGTGATACCTTATGAAAAGTGTCCTTTTCTGTGTGATTTATTTCACTTAGAATCGTCGTACCTAAATCCACTGATCATGCTGCTACTAGCCTTATGACATTGATTTCATGGCTGAGTGATATTCCATTGTACATAAGGACCACAACTTCTTTACCCATTTTTCTCTTTCCTGGGATATTTAAGGTGGAATGAAGTGGAGGTCCTTGTCAACAGAGCAGCTCTAAACTTTGGGGTGCTTGTGTCTTGCTGATTTTTCATTTTCCCAATTTATACCCCCATGAGTGGAAGTGCCCTATGCTCTCTAAGCTGTGTTTTTTAGATGTTTCAGGACTCACCGTACACTTCTCCAGAGTGGCTGTTGGCAATTTACATCCCGCCCATCAGTGTAGCAAGGCTCCCATTTCTCCATGGCCTGTCCTGCATTTCTGGTTTTGACACTTTTTTCAGCATGGCCCTTTTGACCGATGGGAAGCGAGACTTCTTTGTAGCGCTGATTTGCCTTTCCAGGTTGCTTGGTTGGCCAAAAAGGGCGTATGCGTTTTTTCCTGAATATATTCAGGAAAAAACGCATACGCCCTTTTTGGCCAAGGGCATCATTGTCAACGTTTTGCCGCTTTTCATGTGCTTTAAAGGCGATTCGAATCTACCTCCTGAAATCTGTTTCCTGCAATTCTGCCTTGATTTCAAATCCTCTTCGTTGCCTTCACTCAATATATTTGTGGACGAGAGTTATCATTTATAACTCTGCAGGTTTGTGAATTGCAGTGCCCTGAGCCTCCATTTTACAACTCGTGTTTTTGGGAGCTGGCCGCAAAAGCGCAGGATGGCTTCAGGCCCTGTTCTGGTTCCGGGGTGCGGGATGAGCGTGTGGTTAATTCTTCTTCCTGATGGGAAAATAGAGTGACCTGTGCCTTTCCCAACACCAAGAGCCAGTCTCTCATTGGTTCCCCGTCTTCCCGTTCATCGTCAGGAGAAATGGCATCCTGTGCGGAACAGGAGGTTAAAGGTGCTGATGCTCCAAGTAGGGAGATTACTAGTAAAGCGGCTGGAATGGCGAACACGGGCACAAGGAGATGAGAAATGAGGTGCGTTTTAGAAACCTTTCCGCATCACATGGTGTACCATCTTCTGGGTTTCTCATGCATGTTTTCGATGTAGGAAGATGCCCTTGAACCTGGAGATTTGGGACCCATGCGATGGGTACCACGCAGTATTACTTTAAATGGTCTGCGTTTGCTCACCCAACCTCACCAAACCTCTCAGCCCCAAGAGTGTCCACCCTTATGTCTCATCCAGCTGTGGGTCTAGATATGGTCAATCCAGGTTGCATCACAGCCCCTGAACGCATTGTGTAAGAATGTCTCTCTCTTTCACTGTCTTTCTTTCATGGGTTTTTCAAAGTAATTTATTTTCATAATGGGGTTTAGCTGCTTTTCACTGCTGTGTTTATGCCGCTTTACACCCACTTGACACACTAAAAGAGAGATATCAATACATAGGTTTTAAGATTATTACTAGTCTGATATATTCTTGTGCGGTGAATAGGGCGTGTTGAGTCCAGTTCTCTGAGCAAGGAGTAGGTCTTGTCTATTACATATTGGGTTTATGGAACGGTATCTGAGCTAATTTGAAACCCTTGTTTGATGTATCACCCCACCTCACCTTTCCCGTTAAGCAGCCATAGTGTGTTTTCTGCATGTGTGACTCTGTTCTGTTTTGTAATTCAGTTCATGTGTAACGGTTTTTACATTCCCTCTATCAGTGATACCTTATGAGAAGTGTCCTTTTCTGTGTGACTTATTTCACTTAGAATCGTCGTACCTAAATCCACTCATCATGCTGCTACTAGCCTTAGGACATTGATTTCATGGCTGAGTGATATTGCATTGTACATAAGGACCACAACTTCTTTATCCATTTTTCTCTTTCCTGGGATATTTAAGGTGGAATGAAGTGGAGGTCCTTGTCAACAGAGCAGCCCTAAACTTTGGGGTGCTTGTGTCTTGCTGATTTTTCATTTTCCCAATTTATACCCCCATGAGTGGAAGTGCCCTATGCTCTCTAAGTTGTGTTTTTTAGATGTTTCAGGACTCACCGTACACTTCATCAGAGTGGCTGTTGGCAATTTACATCCCACCCATCAGTGTAGCAAGGCTCCCATTTCTCCATAGCCTGTCCTGCATTTCTGGTTTGGACCCTTTGTTCGCATGGTCCTTTTGACCGATGGGATGCGAGACTTCTTTGTAGCGCTGATTTGCCTTTCCAGGTTGCTTGGTTGGCCAAAAAGGGCGTATGCGTTTTTTCCTGAATATATTCAGGAAAAAACGCATACGCCCTTTTTGGCCAAGGGCATCATTGTCAACGTTTTGCCGCTTTTCATGTGCTTTAAAGGCGATTCGAATCTACCTCCTGAAATCTGTTTCCTGCAATTCTGCCTTGATTTCAAATCCTCTTCGTTGCCTTCCCTCAATATATTTCTGGACGAGAGTTATCATTTATAACTCTACAGGTTTGTGAATTGCAGTGCCCTGAGCCTCCATTTTACAACTCGTGATTTTGGGAGCTGGCCGCAAAAGCGCAGGATGGCTTCAGGCCCTGTTCTGGTTCCGGGAGGCGGGATGAGCCTGTTGTTAATTCTTCTTCCTGATGGGAAAATAGACTGACCTGTGCCTTTCCCAACACCAAGAGCCAGTCTCTCATTGGTTCCCCGTCTTCCCGTTCATCGTCAGGAGAAATGGCAACCTGTACGGAACAGGAGATTAAAGGTGCTGATGCTCCAAGTAGGGAGAATACTAGTAAAGCGGCTGGAATGGCGAACACGGGCACAAGGAGATGAGAAATGAGGTGCGTTTTAGAAAACTTTCCCCATCACATGGTGTACCATCTTCTGGGTTTCTCATGCATGTTTTCGATGTTGGAAGATGCCCTTGAACCTGGAGATTTGGGACCCATGCGATGGGTACCACGCAGTATTACTTTAAAGGGTCTGCGTTTGCTCACCCAACCTCACCAAACCTCTCAGCCCCAAGAGTGTCCACCCTTATGTCTCATCCAGCTGTGGGTCTAGATATGGTCAATCCAGGTTGCATCACAGCCCCTGAACGCATTGTGTAAGAATGTCTCTCTCTTTCACTGTCTTTCTTTCATGGGTTTGTCAAAGTAATTTATTTTCATAATGGGGTTTAGCTGCTTTTCACTGCTGTGTTTATGCCGCTTTACACCCACTTGACACACTAACAGAGAGATATCAATACAAAGGTTTTAAGATTATTAGTAGTCAGATATATTCTTGTGCGGTGAATAGGGCGTGTTGAGTCCAGTTCTCTGAGCAAGGAGTAGGTCTTGTCTATTACATATTGGGTTTATGGAACAGTATCTGAGCTAATTTGAAACCCTTGTTTTATGTATCACCCCACCTCACCATTCCCGTTAAACAGCCATAGTGTGTTTTCTGCATGTGTTACTCTGTTCTGTTTTGTAATTCAGTTCAAGTGTAACGGTTTTTACATTCCCTCTATCAGTGATACCTTATGAGAAGTGTCCTTTTCTGTGTGACTTATTTCACTTAGAATCGTCGTACCTAAATCCACTCATCATGCTGCTACTAGCCTTAGGACATTGATTTCATGGCTGAGTGATATTCCATTGTACATAAGGACCACAACTTCTTTACCCATTTTTCTCTTTCCTGGGATATTTAAGGTGGAATGAAGTGGAGGTCCTTGTCAACAGAGCAGCTCTAAACTTTGGGTTGCTTGTGTCTTGCTGATTTTTCATTTTCCCAATTTATACCCCCATGAGTGGAAGTGCCCTATGCTCTCTAAGCTGTGTTTTTTAGATGTTTCAGGACTCACCGTACACTTCTCCAGAGTGGCTGTTGGCAATTTACATCCCGCCCATCAGTGTAGCAAGGCTCCCATTTCTCCATGGCCTGTCCTGCATTTCTGGTTTTGACACTTTTTTCAGCATGGCCCTTTTGACCGATGGGAAGCGAGACTTCTTTGTAGCGCTGATTTGCCTTTCCAGGTTGCTTGGTTGGCCAAAAAGGGCGTATGCGTTTTTTCCTGAATATATTCAGGAAAAAACGCATACGCCCTTTTTGGCCAAGGGCATCATTGTCAACGTTTTGCCGCTTTTCATGTGCTTTAAAGGCGATTCGAATCTACCTCCTGAAATCTGTTTCCTGCAATTCTGCCTTGATTTCAAATCCTCTTCGTTGCCTTCACTCAATATATTGTGGACGAGAGTTATCATTTATAACTCTGCAGGTTTGTGAATTGCAGTGCCCTGAGCCTCCATTTTACAACTCGTGTTTTTGGGAGCTGGCCGCAAAAGCGCAGGATGGCTTCAGGCCCTGTTCTGGTTCCGGGGTGCGGGATGAGCGTGTGGTTAATTCTTCTTCCTGATGGGAAAATAGACTGACCTGTGCCTTTCCCAACACCAAGAGCCAGTCTCTCATTGGTTACCCGTCTTCCCGTTCATCGTCAGGAAAAATTGCAACCTGTACGGAACAGGAGGTTAAAGGTGCTGATGCTCCAAGGAGGGAGATTGCTAGTAAATCGGCTGGAATGGCGAACACGGGCACAAGGAGATGAGAAATGAGGTGCGTTTTAGAAACCTTTCCCCATCACACGGTGTACCATCTTCTGGGTTTCTCATGCATGTTTTCGATGTAGGAAGATGCCCTTGAACCTGGAGATTTGGGACCCATGCGATGGGTACCACGCAGTATTACTTTAAATGGTCTGCGTTTGCTCACCCAACCTCACCAAACCTCTCAGCCCCAAGAGTGTCTACCCTTAGGTCTCATCCAGCTGTGGGTCTAGATATGGTCAATCCAGGTTGCATCACAGCCCCTGAACGCATTGTGTAAGAATGTCTCTCTCTTTCACTGTCTTTCTTTCATGGGTTTTTCAAAGTAATTTATTTTCATAATGGGGTTTAGCTGCTTTTCACTGCTGTGTTTATGCCGCTTTACACCCACTTGACACACTAACAGAGAGATATCAATACATAGGTTTTAAGATTATTACTAGTCAGATATATTCTTGTGCGGTGAATAGGGCGTGTTGAGTCCAGTTCTCTGAGCAAGGAGTAGGTCTTGTCTATTACATATTGGGTTTATGGAACGGTATCTGAGCTAATTTGAAACCCTTGTTTTATGTATCACCCCACCTCACCTTTCCCGTTAAGCAGCCATAGTGTGTTTTCTGCATGTGTGACTCTGTTCTGTTTTGTAATTCAGTTCATGTGTAACGGTTTTTACATTCCCTCTATCAGTGATACCTTATGAGAAGTGTCCTTTTCTGTGTGACTTATTTCACTTAGAATCGTCGTACCTAAATCCACTCATCATGCTGCTACTAGCCTTAGGACATTGATTTCATGGCTGAGTGATATTCCATTGTACATAAGGAACACAACTTCTTTACCCATTTTTCTCTTTCCTGGGATATTTAAGGTGGAATGAAGTGGAGGTCCTTGTCAACAGAGCAGCCCTAAACTTTGGGGTGCTTGTGTCTTGCTGATTTTTCATTTTCCCAATTTATACCCCCATGAGTGGAAGTGCCCTATGCTCTCTAAGTTGTGTTTTTTAGATGTTTCAGGACTCACCGTACACTTCATCAGAGTGGCTGTTGGCAATTTACATCCCACCCATCAGTGTAGCAAGGCTCCCATTTCTCCATAGCCTGTCCTGCATTTCTGGTTTGGACCCTTTTTTCAGCATGGCCCTTTTGACCGATGGGATGCGAGACTTCTTTGTAGCGCTGATTTGCCTTTCCAGGTTGCTTGGTTGGCCAAAAAGGGCGTATGCGTTTTTTCCTGAATATATTCAGGAAAAAACGCATACGCCCTTTTTGGCCAAGGGCATCATTGTCAACGTTTTGCCGCTTTTCATGTGCTTTAAAGGCGATTCGAATCTACCTCCTGAAATCTGTTTCCTGCAATTCTGCCTTGATTTCAAATCCTCTTCGTTGCCTTCCCTCAATATATTTCTGGACGAGAGTTATCATTTATAACTCTACAGGTTTGTGAATTGCAGTGCCCTGAGCCTCCATTTTACAACTCGTGATTTTGGGAGCTGGCCGCAAAAGCGCAGGATGGCTTCAGGCCCTGTTCTGGTTCCGGGGGGCGGGATGAGCCTGTTGTTAATTCTTCTTCCTGATGGGAAAATAGACTGACCTGTGCCTTTCCCAACACCAAGAGCCAGTCTCTCATTGGTTACCCGTCTTCCCGTTCATCGTCAGGAAAAATTGCAACCTGTACGGAACAGGAGGTTAAAGGTGCTGATGCTCCAAGGAGGGAGATTGCTAGTAAATCGGCTGGAATGGCGAACACGGGCACAAGGAGATGAGAAATGAGGTGCGTTTTAGAAACCTTTCCCCATCACACGGTGTACCATCTTCTGGGTTTCTCATGCATGTTTTCGATGTAGGAAGATGCCCTTGAACCTGGAGATTTGGGACCCATGCGATGGGTACCACGCAGTATTACTTTAAAAGGTCTGCGTTTGCTCACCCAACCTCACCAAACCTCTCAGCCCCAAGAGTGTCTACCCTTAGGTCTCATCCAGCTGTGGGTCTAGATATGGTCAATCCAGGTTGCATCACAGCCCCTGAACGCATTGTGTAAGAATGTCTCTCTCTTTCACTGCCTTTCTTTCATGGGTTTTTCAAAGTAATTTATTTTCATAATGGGGTTTAGCTGCTTTTCACTGCTGTGTTTATGCCGCTTTACACCCACTTGACACACTAACAGAGAGATATCAATACATAGGTTTTAAGATTATTACTAGTCAGATATATTCTTGTGCGGTGAATAGGGCGTGTTGAGTCCAGTTCTCTGAGCAAGGAGTAGGTCTTGTCTATTACATATTGGGTTTATGGAACGGTATCTGAGCTAATTTGAAACCCTTGTTTTATGTATCACCCCACCTCCCCTTTCCCGTTAAGCAGCCATAGTGTGTTTTCTGCATGTGTGACTCTGTTCTGTTTTGTAATTCAGTTCAAGTGTAACGGTTTTTACATTCCCTCTATCAGTGATACCTTATGAGAAGTGTCCTTTTCTGTGTGACTTATTTCACTTAGAATCGTCGTACCTAAATCCACTCATCATGCTGCTCCTAGCCTTATGACATTGATTTCATGGCTGAGTGATATTCCATTGTACATAAGGACCACAACTTCTTTACCCATTTTTCTCTTTCCTGGGATATTTAAGGTGGAATGAAGTGGAGGTCCTTGTCAACAGAGCAGCCCTAAACTTTGGGGTGCTTGTGTCTTGCTGATTTTTTATTTTCCTAATTTATACCCCCATGAGTGGAAGTGCCCTATGCTCTCTAAGCTGTGTTTTTTAGATGTTTCAGGACTCACCGTACACTTCTCCAGAGTGGCTGTTGGCAATTTACATCCCGCCCATCAGTGTAGCAAGGCTCCCATTTCTCCATGGCCTGTCCTGCATTTCTGGTTTTGACACTTTTTTCAGCATGGCCCTTTTGACCGATGGGAAGCGAGACTTCTTTGTAGCGCTGATTTGCCTTTCCAGGTTGCTTGGTTGGCCAAAAAGGGCGTATGCGTTTTTTCCTGAATATATTCAGGAAAAAACGCATACGCCCTTTTTGGCCAAGGGCATCATTGTCAACGTTTTGCCGCTTTTCATGTGCTTTAAAGGCGATTCGAACCTACCTCCTGAAATCTGTTTCCTGCAATTCTGCCTTGATTTCAAATCCTCTTCGTTGCCTTCCCTCAATATATTTGTGGACGAGAGTTATCATTTATAACTCTGCAGGTTTGTGAATTGCAGTGCCCTGAGCCTCCATTTTACAACTCGTGTTTTTGGGAGCTGGCCGCAAAAGCGCAGGATGGCTTCCGGCCCTCTTCTGGTTCCGGGGTGCGGGATGAGCCTGTGGTTAATTCTTCTTCCTGATGGGAAAATAGAGTGACCTGTGCCTTTCCCAACACCAAGAGCCAGTCTCTCATTGGTTCCCCGTCTTCCCGTTCATTGTCAGGAGAAATGGCAACCTGTACGGAACAGGAGGTTAAAGGTGCTGATGCTCCAAGTAGGGAGATTGCTAGTAAAGCGGCTGGAATGGCGAACCCGGACACAAGGAGATGAGAAATGAGGTGCGTTTTAGAAACCTTTCCCCATCACACGGTGTACCATCTTCTGGGTTTCTCATGCATGTTTTCGATGTAGGAAGATGCCCTTGAACCTGGAGATTTGGGACCCATGCGATGGGTACCATGCAGTATTACTTTAAATGGTCTGCGTTTGCTCACCCAACCTCACCAAACCTCTCAGCCCCAAGAGTGTCCACCCTTAGGTCTCATCCAGCTGTGGGTCTAGATATGGTCAATCCAGGTTGCATCACAGCCCCTGAACGCATTGTGTAAGAATGTCTCTCTCTTTCACTGTCTTTCTTTCATGGGTTTTTCAAAGTAATTTATTTTCATAATGGGGTTTAGCTGCTTTTCACTGCTGTGTTTATGCCGCTTTACACCCACTTGACACACTAACAGAGAGATATCAATACATAGGTTTTAAGATTATTAGTAGTCAGATATATTGTTGTGCGGTGAATAGGGCGTGTTGAGTCCAGTTCTCTGAGCAAGGAGTAGGTCTTGTCTATTACATATTGGGTTTATGGAACGGTATCTGAGCTAATTTGAAACCCTTGTTTTATGTATCACCCCACCTCCCCTTTCCCGTTAAGCAGCCATAGTGTGTTTTCGGCATGTGTGACTCTGCTCTGTTTTGTAATTCAGTTCAAGTGTAACGGTTTTTACATTCCCTCTATCAGTGATACCTTATGAGAAGTGTCCTTTTCTGTGTGACTTATTTCACGTAGAATCCTCGTACCTAAATCCACTCATCATGCTGCTACTAGCCTTAGGACATTGATTTCATGGCTGAGTGATATTCCATTGTACATAAGGACCACAACTTCTTTACCCATTTTTCTCTTTCCTGGGATATTTAAGGTGGAATGAAGTGGAGGTCCTTGTCAACAGAGCAGCCCTAAACTTTGGGGTGCTTGTGTCTTGCTGATTTTTCATTTTCCCAATTTATACCCCCATGAGTGGAAGTGCCCTATGGTCTCTAAGCTGTGTTTTTTAGAAGTTTCAGGACTCACCGTACACTTCTCCAGAGTGGCTGTTGGCAATTTACATCCCGCCCATCAGTGTAGCAAGGCTCCCATTTCTCCATGGCCTGTCCTGCATTTCTGGTTTTGACACTTTTTTCAGCATGGCCCTTTTGACCGATGGGAAGCGAGACTTCTTTGAAGCGCTGATTTGCCTTTCCAGGTTGCTTGGTTGGCCAAAAAGGGCGTATGCGTTTTTTCCTGAATATATTCAGGAAAAAACGCATACGCCCTTTTTGGCCAAGGGCATCATTGTCAACGTTTTGCCGCTTTTCATGTGCTTTAAAGGCGATTCGAATCTACCTCCTGAAATCTGTTTCCTGCAATTCTGCCTTGATTTCAAATCCTCTTCGTTGCCTTCCCTCAATATATTTCTGGACGAGAGTTATCATTTATAACTCTGCAGGTTTGTGAATTGCAGTGCCCTGAGCCTCCATTTTACAACTCGTGATTTTGGGAGCTGGCCGCAAAAGCGCAGGATGGCTTCAGGCCCTGTTCAGGTTCCGGGGGGCGGGATGAGCCTGTTGTTAATTCTTCTTCCTGATGGGAAAATAGAGTGACCTGTGCCTGTCCCAACACCAAGAGCCAGTCTCTCATTGGTTCCCCTTCTTCCCGTTCATCCTCAGGAAAAATTGCAACCTGTACGGAACAGGAGGTTAAAGGTGCTGATGCTCCAAGTAGGGAGATTGCTAGTAAAGCGGCTGGAATGGCAAACCCGGGCACAAGGAGATGAGAAATGAGGTGCGTTTTAGAAACCTTTCCCCATCACACGGTGTACCATCTTCTGGGTTTCTCATGCATGTTTTCGATGTAGGAAGATGCTCTTGAACCTGGAGATTTGGGACCCATGCGATGGGTACCACGCAGTGTTACTTTAAATGGTCTGCGTTTGCTCACCCAACCTCACCAAACCTCTCAGCCCCAAGAGTGTCCACCCTTATGTCTCATCCAGCTGTGGGTCTAGATATGGTCAATCCAGGTTGCATCACAGCCCCTGAACGCATTGTGTAAGAATGTCTCTCTCTTTCACTGTCTTTCTTTCATGGGTTTTTCAAAGTAATTTATTTTCATAATGGGGTTTAGCTGCTTTTCACTGCTGTGTTTATGCCGCTTTACACCCACTTGACACACTAACAGAGAGATATCAATACATAGGTTTTAAGATTATTACTAGTCAGATATATTCTTGTGCGGTGAATAGGGCGTGTAGAGTCCAGTTCTCTGAGCAAGGAGTAGGTCTTGTCTATTACATATTGGGTTTATGGAACGGTATCTGAGCTAATTTGAAACCCTTGTTTTATGTATCACCCCACCTCCCTTTTCCCGTTAAGCAGCCATAGTGTGTTTTCTGCATGTGTGACTCTGTTCTGTTTTGTAATTCAGTTCAACTGTAACGGTTTTTACATTCCCTCTATAAGTGATACCTTATGAAAAGTGTCCTTTTCTGTGTGATTTATTTCACTTAGAATCGTCGTCCCTAAATCCACTGATCATGCTGCTACTAGCCTTATGACATTGATTTCATGGCTGAGTGATATTCCATTGTACATAAGGACCACAAATTGTTTATCCATTTTTCTCTTTCCTGGGATATTTAAGGTGGAATGAAGTGGAGGTCCTTGTCAACAGAGCAGCCCTAAGCTTTGGGGTGCTTGTGTCTTGCTGATTTTTCATTTTCCCAATTTATACCCCCATGAGTGGAAGTGCCCTATGCTCTCTAAGCTGTGTTTTTTAGATGTTTCAGGACTCACCGTACACTTCTCCAGAGTGGCTGTTGGCAATTTACATCCCACCCATCAGTGTAGCAAGGCTCCCATTTCTCCATAGCCTGTCCTGCATTTCTGGTTTTGACACTTTTTTCAGCATGGCCCTTTTGACCGATGGGATGTGAGACTTCTTTGTAGCGCTGATTTGCCTTTCCAGGTTGCTTGGTTGGCCAAAAAGGGCGTATGCGTTTTTTCCTGAATATATTCAGGAAAAAACGCATACGCCCTTTTTGGCCAAGGGCATCATTGTCAACGTTTTGCCGCTTTTCATGTGCTTTAAAGGCGATTCGAATCTACCTCCTGAAATCTGTTTCCTGCAATTCTGCCTTGATTTCAAATCCTCTTCGTTGCCTTCCCTCAATATATTTGTGGACGAGAGTTATCATTTATAACTCTGCAGGTTTGTGAATTGCAGTGCCCTGAGCCTCCATTTTACAACTCGCTTTTTTGGGAGCTGGCCGCAAAAGCGCAGGATGGCTTCAGGCCCTGTTCTGGTTCCGGGGTGCGGGATGAGCCTGTGGTTAATTCTTCTTCCTGATGGGAAAATAGAGTGACCTGTGCCTTTCCCAACACCAAGAGCCAGTCTCTCATTGGTTCCCCGTCTTCCCGTTCATTGTCAGGAGAAATGGCAACCTGTACGGAACAGGAGGTTAAAGGTGCTGATGCTCCAAGTAGGGAGATTGCTAGTAAAGCGGCTGGAATGGCGAACCCGGACACAAGGAGATGAGAAATGAGGTGCGTTTTAGAAACCTTTCCCCATCACACGGTGTACCATCTTCTGGGTTTCTCATGCATGTTTTCGATGTAGGAAGATGCCCTTGAACCTGGAGATTTGGGACCCATGCGATGGGTACCACGCAGTATTACTTTAAATGGTCTGAGTTTGCTCACCGAACCTCACCAAACCTCTCAGCCCCAAGAGTGTCCACCCTTAGGTCTCATCCAGCTGTGGGTCTAGATATGGTCAATCCAGGTTGCATCACAGCCCCTGAACGCATTGTATAAGAATGTCTCTCTCTTTCACTGTCTTTCTTTCATGGGTTTTTCAAAGTAATTTATTTTCATAATGGGGTTTAGCTGCTTTTCACTGCTGTGTTTATGCCGCTTTACACCCACTTGACACACTAACAGAGAGATATCAATACATAGGTTTTAAGATTATTACTAGTCAGATATATTCTTGTGCGGTGAATAGGGCGTGTTGAGTCCAGTTCTCTGAGCAAGGAGTAGGTCTTGTCTATTACATATTGGGTTTATGGAACGGTATCTGAGCTAATTTGAAACCCTTGTTTTATGTATCACCCCACCTCCCCTTTCCCGTTAAGCAGCCATAGTGTGTTTTCTGCATGTGTGACTCTGTTCTGTTTTGTAATTCAGTTCAAGTGTAACGGTTTTTACATTCCCTCTATAAGTGATACCTTATGAGAAGTGTCCTTTTCTGTGTGATTTATTTCACTTAGAATCGTCGTACCTAAATCCACTCATCATGCTGCTACTAGCCTTAGGACATTGATTTCATGGCTGAGTGATATTCCATTGTACATAAGGACCACAACTTCTTTATCCATTTTTCTCTTTCCTGGGATATTTAAGGTGGAATGAAGTGGAGGTCCTTGTCAACAGAGCAGCCCTAAACTTTGGGGTGCTTGTGTCTTGCTGATTTTTCATTTTCCCAATTTATACCCCCATGAGTAGAAGTGCCCTATGCTCTCTAAGCTGTGTTTTTTAGATGTTTCAGGACTCACCGTACACTTCTCCAGAGTGGCTGTTGGCAATTTACATCCCGCCCATCAGTGTAGCAAGGCTCCCATTTCTCCATGGCCTGTCCTGCATTTCTGGTTTTGACACTTTTTTCAGCATGGCCCTTTTGACCGATGGGAAGCGAGACTTCTTTGTAGCGCTGATTTGCCTTTCCAGGTTGCTTGGTTGGCCAACAAGGGCGTATGCGTTTTTTCCTGAATATATTCAGGAAAAAACGCATACGCCCTTTTTGGCCAAGGGCATCATTGTCAACGTTTTGCCGCTTTTCATGTGCTTTAAAGGCGATTCGAACCTACCTCCTGAAATCTGTTTCCTGCAATTCTGCCTTGATTTCAAATCCTCTTCGTTGCCTTCCCTCAATATATTTGTGGACGAGAGTTATCATTTATAACTCTGCAGGTTTGTGAATTGCAGTGCCCTGAGCCTCCATTTTACAACTCGTGTTTTTGGGAGCTGGCCGCAAAAGCGCAGGATGGCTTCCGGCCCTGTTCTGGTTCCGGGGTGCGGGATGAGCCTGTGGTTAATTCTTCTTCCTGATGGGAAAATAGAGTGACCTGTGCCTTTCCCAACACGAAGAGCCAGTCTCTCATTGGTTCCCCGTCTTCCCGTTCATTGTCAGGAGAAATGGCAACCTGTACGGAACAGGAGGTTAAAGGTGCTGATGCTCCAAGTAGGGAGATTGCTAGTAAAGCGGCTGGAATGGCGAACCCGGGCACAAGGAGATGAGAAATGAGGTGCGTTTTAGAAACCTTTCCCCATCACACGGTGTACCATCTTCTGGGTTTCTCATGCATGTTTTCGATGTAGGAAGATGCCCTTGAACCTGGAGATTTGGGACCCATGCGATGGGTACCATGCAGTATTACTTTAAATGGTCTGCGTTTGCTCACCCAACCTCACCAAACCTCTCAGCCCCAAGAGTGTCCACCCTTAGGTCTCATCCAGCTGTGGGTCTAGATATGGTCAATCCAGGTTGCATCACAGCCCCTGAACGCATTGTGTAAGAATGTCTCTCTCTTTCACTGTCTTTCTTTCATGGGTTTTTCAAAGTAATTTATTTTCATAATGGGGTTTAGCTGCTTTTCACTGCTGTGTTTATGCCGCTTTACACCCACTTGACACACTAACAGAGAGATATCAATACATAGGTTTTAAGATTATTAGTAGTCAGATATATTCTTGTGCGGTGAATAGGGCGTGTTGAGTCCAGTTCTCTGAGCAAGGAGTAGGTCTTGTCTATTACATATTGGGTTTATGGAACGGTATCTGAGCTAATTTGAAACCCTTGTTTTATGTATCACCCCACCTCCCCTTTCCCGTTAAGCAGCCATAGTGTGTTTTCTGCATGTGTGACTCTGCTCTGTTTTGTAATTCAGTTCAACTGTAACGGTTTTTACATTCCCTCTATAAGTGATACCTTATGAAAAGTGTCCTTTTCTGTGTGATTTATTTCACTTAGCATCGTCGTACCTAAATCCACTGATCATGCTGCTACTAGCCTTATGACATTGATTTCATGGCTGAGGGATATTCCATTGTACATAAGGACCACAAATTGTTTATCCATTTTTCTCTTTCCTGGGATATTTAAGGTGGAATGAAGTGGAGGTCCTTGTCAACAGAGCAGCCCTAAGCTTTGGGGTGCTTGTGTCTTGCTGATTTTTCATTTTCCCAATTTATACCCCCATGAGTGGAAGTGCCCTATGCTCTCTAAGCTGTGTTTTTTAGATGTTTCAGGACTCACCGTACACTTCTCCAGAGTGGCTGTTGGCAATTTACATCCCGCCCATCAGTGTAGCAAGGCTCCCATTTCTCCATGGCCTGTCCTGCATTTCTGGTTTTGACACTTTTTTCAGCATGGCCCTTTTGACCGATGGGAAGCGAGACTTCTTTGTAGCGCTGATTTGCCTTTCCAGGTTGCTTGGTTGGCCAAAAAGGGCGTATGCGTTTTTTCCTGAATATATTCAGGAAAAAACGCATACGCCCTTTTTGGCCAAGGGCATCATTGTCAACGTTTTGCCGCTTTTCATGTGCTTTAAAGGCGATTCGAACCTACCTCCTGAAATCTGTTTCCTGCAATTCTGCCTTGATTTCAAATCCTCTTCGTTGCCTTCCCTCAATATATTTGTGGACGAGAGTTATCATTTATAACTCTGCAGGTTTGTGAATTGCAGTGCCCTGAGCCTCCATTTTACAACTCGTGTTTTTGGGAGCTGGCCGCAAAAGCGCAGGATGGCTTCCGGCCCTGTTCTGGTTCCGGGGTGCGGGATGAGCCTGTGGTTAATTCTTCTTCCTGATGGGAAAATAGAGTGACCTGTGCCTTTCCCAACACGAAGAGCCAGTCTCTCATTGGTTCCCCGTCTTCCCGTTCATTGTCAGGAGAAATGGCAACCTGTACGGAACAGGAGGTTAAAGGTGCTGATGCTCCAAGTAGGGAGATTGCTAGTAAAGCGGCTGGAATGGCGAACCCGGGCACAAGGAGATGAGAAATGAGGTGCGTTTTAGAAACCTTTCCCCATCACACGGTGTACCATCTTCTGGGTTTCTCATGCATGTTTTCGATGTAGGAAGATGCCCTTGAACCTGGAGATTTGGGACCCATGCGATGGGTACCATGCAGTATTACTTTAAATGGTCTGCGTTTGCTCACCCAACCTCACCAAACCTCTCAGCCCCAAGAGTGTCCACCCTTAGGTCTCATCCAGCTGTGGGTCTAGATATGGTCAATCCAGGTTGCATCACAGCCCCTGAACGCATTGTGTAAGAATGTCTCTCTCTTTCACTGTCTTTCTTTCATGGGTTTTTCAAAGTAATTTATTTTCATAATGGGGTTTAGCTGCTTTTCACTGCTGTGTTTATGCCGCTTTACACCCACTTGACACACTAACAGAGAGATATCAATACATAGGTTTTAAGATTATTAGTAGTCAGATATATTCTTGTGCGGTGAATAGGGCGTGTTGAGTCCAGTTCTCTGAGCAAGGAGTAGGTCTTGTCTATTACATATTGGGTTTATGGAACGGTATCTGAGCTAATTTGAAACCCTTGTTTTATGTATCACCCCACCTCCCCTTTCCCGTTAAGCAGCCATAGTGTGTTTTCTGCATGTGTGACTCTGCTCTGTTTTGTAATTCAGTTCAAGTGTAACGGTTTTTACATTCCCTCTATCAGTGATACCTTATGAGAAGTGTCCTTTTCTGTGTGACTTATTTCACGTAGAATCATCGTACCTAAATCCACTCATCATGCTGCTACTAGCCTTAGGACATTGATTTCATGGCTGAGTGATATTCCATTGTACATAAGGACCACAACTTCTTTACCCATTTTTCTCTTTCCTGGGATATTTAAGGTGGAATGAAGTGGAGGTCCTTGTCAACAGAGCAGCCCTAAACTTTGGGGTGCTTGTGTCTTGCTGATTTTTCATTTTCCCAATTTATACCCCCATGAGTGGAAGTGCCCTATGCTCTCTAAGCTGTGTTTTTTAGATGTTTCAGGACTCACCGTACACTTCTCCAGAGTGGCTGTTGGCAATTTACATCCCGCCCATCAGTGTAGCAAGGCTCCCATTTCTCCATGGCCTGTCCTGCATTTCTGGTTTTGACACTTTTTTCAGCATGGCCCTTTTGACCGATGGGAAGCGAGACTTCTTTGTAGCGCTGATTTGCCTTTCCAGGTTGCTTGGTTGGCCAAAAAGGGCGTATGCGTTTTTTCCTGAATATATTCAGGAAAAAAAGCATACGCCCTTTTTGGCCAAGGGCATCATTGTCAACGTTTTGCCGCTTTTCATGTGCTTTAAAGGCGATTCGAATCTACCTCCTGAAATCTGTTTCCTGCAATTCTGCCTTGATTTCAAATCCTCTTCGTTGCCTTCCCTCAATATATTTCTGGACGAGAGTTATCATTTATAACTCTGCAGGATTGTGAATTGCAGTGCCCTGAGCCTCCATTTTACAACTCGTGATTTTGGGAGCTGGCCGCAAAAGCGCAGGATGGCTTCAGGCCCTGTTCAGGTTCCGGGGGGCGGGATGAGCCTGTTGTTAATTCTTCTTCCTGATGGGAAAATAGAGTGACCTGTGCCTGTCCCAACACCAAGAGCCAGTCTCTCATTGGTTCCCCGTCGTCCCGTTCATCCTCAGGAAAAATTGCAACCTGTACGGAACAGGAGGTTAAAGGTGCTGATGCTCCAAGTAGGGAGATTGCTAGTAAAGCGGCTGGGATGGTGAACCCGGGCACAAGGTGATGAAAAATGAGGTGCGTTTTAGAAACCTTTCCCCATCACACGGTGTACCATCTTCTGGGTTTCTCATGCATGTTTTCGATGTAGGAAGATGCCCTTGAACCTGGAGATTTGGGACCCATGCAATGGGTACCACGCAGTATTATTTTAAAGGGTCTGCGTTTTCTCACCCAACCTCACCAAACCTCTCAGCCCCAAGAGTGTCCACCCTTATGTCTCATCCAGCTGTGGGTCTAGATATGGTCAATCCAGGTTGCATCACAGCCCCTGAACGCATTGTGTAAGAATGTCTCTCTCTTTCACTGTCTTTCTTTCATGGGTTTTTCAAAGTAATTTATTTTCATAATGGGGTTTAGCTGCTTTTCACTGCTGTGTTTATGCCGCTTTACACCCACTTGACACACTAACAGAGAGATATCAATACATAGGTTTTAAGATTATTACTAGTCAGATATATTCTTGTGCGGTGAATAGGGCGTGTTGAGTCCAGTTCTCTGAGCAAGGAGTAGGTCTTGTCTATTACATATTGGGTTTATGGAACGGTATCTGAGCTAATTTGAAACCCTTGTTTTATGTATCACCCCACCTCCCTTTTCCCGTTAAGCAGCCATAGTGTGTTTTCTGCATGTGTGACTCTGTTCTGTTTTGTAATTCAGTTCAACTGTAACGGTTTTTACATTCCCTCTATAAGTGATACCTTATGAAAAGTGTCCTTTTCTGTGTGATTTATTTCACTTAGAATCGTCGTACCTAAATCCACTGATCATGCTGCTACTAACCTTACGACATTGATTTCATGGCTGAGTGATATTCCATTGTACATAAGGACCACAACTTCTTTATCCATTTTTCTCTTTCCTGGGATATTTAAGGTGGAATGAAGTGGAGGTCCTTGTCAACAGAGCAGCCCTAAACTTTGGGGTGCTTGTGTCTTGCTGATTTTTCATTTTCCCAATTTATACCCCCATGAGTAGAAGTGCCCTATGCTCTCTAAGCTGTGTTTTTTAGATGTTTCAGGACTCACCGTACACTTCTCCAGAGTGGCTGTTGGCAATTTACATCCCGCCCATCAGTGTAGCAAGGCTCCCATTTCTCCATGGCCTGTCCTGCATTTCTGGTTTTGACACTTTTTTCAGCATGGCCCTTTTGACCGATGGGAAGCGAGACTTCTTTGTAGCGCTGATTTGCCTTTCCAGGTTGCTTGGTTGGCCAAAAAGGGCGTATGCGTTTTTTCCTGAATATATTCAGGAAAAAACGCATACGCCCTTTTTGGCCAAGGGCATCATTGTCAACGTTTTGCCGCTTTTCATGTGCTTTAAAGGCGATTCGAACCTACCTCCTGAAATCTGTTTCCTGCAATTCTGCCTTGATTTCAAATCCTCTTCGTTGCCTTCCCTCAATATATTTGTGGACGAGAGTTATCATTTATAACTCTGCAGGTTTGTGAATTGCAGTGCCCTGAGCCTCCATTTTACAACTCGTGTTTTTGGGAGCTGGCCGCAAAAGCGCAGGATGGCTTCCGGCCCTGTTCTGGTTCCGGGGTGCGGGATGAGCCTGTGGTTAATTCTTCTTCCTGATGGGAAAATAGAGTGACCTGTGCCTTTCCCAACACGAAGAGCCAGTCTCTCATTGGTTCCCCGTCTTCCCGTTCATTGTCAGGAGAAATGGCAACCTGTACGGAACAGGAGGTTAAAGGTGCTGATGCTCCAAGTAGGGAGATTGCTAGTAAAGCGGCTGGAATGGCGAACCCGGGCACAAGGAGATGAGAAATGAGGTGCGTTTTAGAAACCTTTCCCCATCACACGGTGTACCATCTTCTGGGTTTCTCATGCATGTTTTCGATGTAGGAAGATGCCCTTGAACCTGGAGATTTGGGACCCATGCGATGGGTACCATGCAGTATTACTTTAAATGGTCTGCGTTTGCTCACCCAACCTCACCAAACCTCTCAGCCCCAAGAGTGTCCACCCTTAGGTCTCATCCAGCTGTGGGTCTAGATATGGTCAATCCAGGTTGCATCACAGCCCCTGAACGCATTGTGTAAGAATGTCTCTCTCTTTCACTGTCTTTCTTTCATGGGTTTTTCAAAGTAATTTATTTTCATAATGGGGTTTAGCTGCTTTTCACTGCTGTGTTTATGCCGCTTTACACCCACTTGACACACTAACAGAGAGATATCAATACATAGGTTTTAAGATTATTAGTAGTCAGATATATTCTTGTGCGGTGAATAGGGCGTGTTGAGTCCAGTTCTCTGAGCAAGGAGTAGGTCTTGTCTATTACATATTGGGTTTATGGAACGGTATCTGAGCTAATTTGAAACCCTTGTTTTATGTATCACCCCACCTCCCCTTTCCCGTTAAGCAGCCATAGTGTGTTTTCTGCATGTGTGACTCTGCTCTGTTTTGTAATTCAGTTCAAGTGTAACGGTTTTTACATTCCCTCTATCAGTGATACCTTATGAGAAGTGTCCTTTTCTGTGTGACTTATTTCACGTAGAATCATCGTACCTAAATCCACTCATCATGCTGCTACTAGCCTTAGGACATTGATTTCATGGCTGAGTGATATTCCATTGTACATAAGGACCACAACTTCTTTACCCATTTTTCTCTTTCCTGGGATATTTAAGGTGGAATGAAGTGGAGGTCCTTGTCAACAGAGCAGCCCTAAACTTTGGGGTGCTTGTGTCTTGCTGATTTTTCATTTTCCCAATTTATACCCCCATGAGTGGAAGTGCCCTATGCTCTCTAAGCTGTGTTTTTTAGATGTTTCAGGACTCACCGTACACTTCTCCAGAGTGGCTGTTGGCAATTTACATCCCGCCCATCAGTGTAGCAAGGCTCCCATTTCTCCATGGCCTGTCCTGCATTTCTGGTTTTGACACTTTTTTCAGCATGGCCCTTTTGACCGATGGGAAGCGAGACTTCTTTGTAGCACTGATTTGCCTTTCCAGGTTGCTTGGTTGGCCAAAAAGGGCGTATGCGTTTTTTCCTGAATATATTCAGGAAAAAACGCATACGCCCTTTTTGGCCAAGGGCATCATTGTCAACGTTTTGCCGCTTTTCATGTGCTTTAAAGGCGATTCGAATCTACCTCCTGAAATCTGTTTCCTGCAATTCTGCCTTGATTTCAAATCCTCTTCGTTGCCTTCCCTCAATATATTTCTGGACGAGAGTTATCATTTATAACTCTGCAGGATTGTGAATTGCAGTGCCCTGAGCCTCCATTTTACAACTCGTGATTTTGGGAGCTGGCCGCAAAAGCGCAGGATGGCTTCAGGCCCTGTTCAGGTTCCGGGGGGCGGGATGAGCCTGTTGTTAATTCTTCTTCCTGATGGGAAAATAGAGTGACCTGTGCCTGTCCCAACACCAAGAGCCAGTCTCTCATTGGTTCCCCGTCGTCCCGTTCATCCTCAGGAAAAATTGCAACCTGTACGGAACAGGAGGTTAAAGGTGCTGATGCTCCAAGTAGGGAGATTGCTAGTAAAGCGGCTGGGATGGTGAACCCGGGCACAAGGTGATGAAAAATGAGGTGCGTTTTAGAAACCTTTCCCCATCACACGGTGTACCATCTTCTGGGTTTCTCATGCATGTTTTCGATGTAGGAAGATGCCCTTGAACCTGGAGATTTGGGACCCATGCAATGGGTACCACGCAGTATTATTTTAAAGGGTCTGCGTTTTCTCACCCAACCTCACCAAACCTCTCAGCCCCAAGAGTGTCCACCCTTAGGTCTCATCCAGCTGTGGGTCTAGATATGGTCAATCCAGGTTGCATCACAGCCCCTGAACGCATTGTGTAAGAATTTCTCTCTCTTTCACTGTCTTTGTTTCATGGGTTTTTACAAGTAATTTATTTTCATAATGCGGTTTACCTGCTTTTCACTGCTGTGTTTATGCCGCTTTACACCCACTTGACACACTAACAGAGAGATATCAATACATAGGTTTTAAGATTATTAGTAGTCAGATATATTCTTGTGCGGTGAATAGGGCGTGTTGAGTCCAGTTCTCTGAGCAAGGAGTAGGTCTTGTCTATTACATATTGGGTTTATGGAACGGTATCTGAGCTAATTTGAAACCCTTGTTTTATGTATCACCCCACCTCACCTTTCCCGTTAAACAGCCATAGTGTGTTTTCTGCATGTGTGACTCTGTTCTGTTTTGTAATTCAGTTCAAGTGTAACGGTTTTTACATTCCCTCTATCAGTGATACCTTATGAGAAGTGTCCTTTTCTGTGTGACTTATTTCACTTAGAATCGTCGTCCCTAAATCTACTCATCATGCTGCTACTAGCCTTATGACATTGATTTCATGGCTGAGTGATATTTCATTGTACATAAGGACCACAACTTCTTTACCCATTTTTCTCTTTCCTGGGATATTTAAGGTGGAATGAAGTGGAGGTCCTTGTCAACAGAGCAGCCCTAAACTTTGGGGTGCTTGTGTCTTGCTGATTTTTCATTTTCCCAATTTATACCCCCATGAGTGGAAGTGCCCTATGCTCTCTAAGCTGTGTTTTTTAGATGTTTCAGGACTCACCGTACACTTCTCCAGAGTGGCTGTTGGCAATTTACATCCCGCCCATCAGTGTAGCAAGGCTCCCATTTCTCCATGGCCTGTCCTGCATTTCTGGTTTTGACACTTTTTTCAGCATGGCCCTTTTGACCGATGGGAAGCGAGACTTCTTTGTAGCGCTGATTTGCCTTTCCAGGTTGCTTGGTTGGCCAAAAAGGGCGTATGCGTTTTTACCTGAATATATTCAGGAAAAAACGCATACGCCCTTTTTGGCCAAGGGCATCATTGTCAACATTTTGCCGCTTTTCATGTGCTTTAAAGGCGATTCGAATCTACCTCCTGAAATCTGTTTCCTGCAATTCTGCCTTGATTTCAAATCCTCTTCTTTGCCTTCCCTCAATATATTTGTGGACGAGAGTTATCACTTATAACTCTGCAGGTTTGTGAATTGCAGTGCCATGAAGCTCGATTTTACACCTCGCGTTTTTGGGAGCTGGCCGCAAAAGCGCAGGATGGCTTCAGGCCCTGTTCTGGTTCCGGGGGGCAGGCTGAGCCTGTGGTTAATTCTTCTTCCTGATGGGAAAATAGAGTGACCTGTACCTGTCCCAACACCAAGAGCCAGTCTCTCATTGGTTCCCCGTCTTCCCGTTCATCCTCAGGAAAAATTGCAACCTGTTCGGAACAGGAGGTTAAAGTTGCTGATGCTCCAAGTAGGGAGATTGCTAGTAAAGTGGCTGGAATGGCCAACCCGGGCACAAGGAGATGAGAAATAAGGTGCGTTTTAGAAACCTTTCCCCATCACACGGTGTACCATCTTCTGGGTTTCTCATGCATGTTTTCGATGTAGGAAGATGCCCTTGAACCTGGAGATTTGGGACCCATGCGATGGGTACCACGCAGTATTACTTTAAAGGGTGTGCGTTTGCTCACCCAACCTCACCAAACCTCTCAGCCCCAAGAGTGTCCACCCTTATGTCTCATCCAGCTGTGGGTCTAGATATGGTCAATCCAGGTTGCATCACAGCCCCTGAATGCATTGTGTAAGAATGTCTCTCTCTTTCACTGTCTTTGTTTCATGGGTTTTTAAAAGTAATTTATTTTCATAATGCGGTTTAGCTGCTTTTCACTGCTGTGTTTATGCCGCTTTATACCCACTTGACACACTAACAGAGAGATATCAATACATAGGTTTTAAGATTATTACTAGTCAGATATATTCTTGTGCGGTGAATAGGGCGTGTTGAGTCCAGTTCTCTGAGCAAGGAGTAGGTCTTGTCTATTACATATTGGGTTTATGGAACGGTATCTGAGCTAATTTGAAACCCTTGTTTTATGTATCACCCCACCTCCCCTTTCCCGTTAAGCAGCCATAGTGTGTTTTCTGCATGTGTGACTCTGTTCTGTTTTGTAATTCAGTTCAAGTGTAACGGTTTTTACATTCCCTCTATAAGTGATACCTTATGAGAAGTGTCCTTTTCTGTGTGATTTATTTCACTTAGAATCGTTGTACCTAAATCCACTCATCATGCTGCTACTAGCCTTAGGACATTGATTTCATGGCTGAGTGATATTCCATTGTACATAAGGACCACAACTTCTTTATCCATTTTTCTCTTTCCTGGGATATTTAAGGTGGAATGAAGTGGAGGTCCTTGTCAACAGAGCAGCCCTAAACTTTGGGGTGCTTGTGTCTTGCTGATTTTTCATTTTCCCAATTTATACCCCCATGAGTAGAAGTGCCCTATGCTCTCTAAGCTGTGTTTTTTAGATGTTTCAGGACTCACCGTACACTTCTCCAGAGTGGCTGTTGGCAATTTACATCCCGCCCATCAGTGTAGCAAGGCTCCCATTTCTCCATGGCCTGTCCTGCATTTCTGGTTTTGACACTTTTTTCAGCATGGCCCTTTTGACCGATGGGAAGCGAGACTTCTTTGTAGCGCTGATTTGCCTTTCCAGGTTGCTTGGTTGGCCAAAAAGGGCGTATGCGTTTTTACCTGAATATATTCAGGAAAAAACGCATACGCCCTTTTTGGCCAAGGGCATCATTGTCAACATTTTGCCGCTTTTCATGTGCTTTAAAGGCGATTCGAATCTACCTCCTGAAATCTGTTTCCTGCAATTCTGCCTTGATTTCAAATCCTCTTCTTTGCCTTCCCTCAATATATTTGTGGACGAGAGTTATCACTTATAACTCTGCAGGTTTGTGAATTGCAGTGCCATGAAGCTCGATTTTACACCTCGCGTTTTTGGGAGCTGGCCGCAAAAGCGCAGGATGGCTTCAGGCCCTGTTCTGGTTCCGGGGGGCAGGCTGAGCCTGTGGTTAATTCTTCTTCCTGATGGGAAAATAGAGTGACCTGTACCTGTCCCAACACCAAGAGCCAGTCTCTCATTGGTTCCCCGTCTTCCCGTTCATCCTCAGGAAAAATTGCAACCTGTTCGGAACAGGAGGTTAAAGTTGCTGATGCTCCAAGTAGGGAGATTGCTAGTAAAGTGGCTGGAATGGCCAACCCGGGCACAAGGAGATGAGAAATAAGGTGCGTTTTAGAAACCTTTCCCCATCACACGGTGTACCATCTTCTGGGTTTCTCATGCATGTTTTCGATGTAGGAAGATGCCCTTGAACCTGGAGATTTGGGACCCATGCGATGGGTACCACGCAGTATTACTTTAAAGGGTGTGCGTTTGCTCACCAACCTCACCAAACCTCTCAGCCCCAAGAGTGTCCACCCTTATGTCTCATCCAGCTGTGGGTCTAGATATGGTCAATCCAGGTTGCATCACAGCCCCTGAATGCATTGTGTAAGAATGTCTCTCTCTTTCACTGTCTTTCTTTCATGGGTTTTTAAAAGTAATTTATTTTCATAATGCGGTTTAGCTGCTTTTCACTGCTGTGTTTATGCCGCTTTATACCCACTTGACACACTAACAGAGAGATATCAATACATAGGTTTTAAGATTATTACTAGTCAGATATATTCTTGTGCGGTGAATAGGGCGTGTTGAGTCCAGTTCTCTGAGCAAGGAGTAGGTCTTGTCTATTACATATTGGGTTTATGGAACGGTATCTGAGCTAATTTGAAACCCTTGTTTTATGTATCACCCCACCTCCCCTTTCCCGTTAAGCAGCCATAGTGTGTTTTCTGCATGTGTGACTCTGTTCTGTTTTGTAATTCAGTTCAAGTGTAACGGTTTTTACATTCCCTCTATAAGTGATACCTTATGAGAAGTGTCCTTTTCTGTGTGATTTATTTCACTTAGAATCGTCGTACCTAAATCCACTCATCATGCTGCTACTAGCCTTAGGACATTGATTTCATGGCTGAGTGATATTCCATTGTACATAAGGACCACAACTTCTTTATCCATTTTTCTCTTTCCTGGGATATTTAAGGTGGAATGAAGTGGAGGTCCTTGTCAACAGAGCAGCCCTAAACTTTGGGGTGCTTGTGTCTTGCTGATTTTTCATTTTCCCAATTTATACCCCCATGAGTAGAAGTGCCCTATGCTCTCTAAGCTGTGTTTTTTAGATGTTTCAGGACTCACCGTACACTTCTCCAGAGTGGCTGTTGGCAATTTACATCCCGCCCATCAGTGTAGCAAGGCTCCCATTTCTCCATGGCCTGTCCTGCATTTCTGGTTTTGACACTTTTTTCAGCATGGCCCTTTTGACCGATGGGAAGCGAGACTTCTTTGTAGCGCTGATTTGCCTTTCCAGGTTGCTTGGTTGGCCAACAAGGGCGTATGCGTTTTTTCCTGAATATATTCAGGAAAAAACGCATACGCCCTTTTTGGCCAAGGGCATCATTGTCAACGTTTTGCCGCTTTTCATGTGCTTTAAAGGCGATTCGAACCTACCTCCTGAAATCTGTTTCCTGCAATTCTGCCTTGATTTCAAATCCTCTTCGTTGCCTTCCCTCAATATATTTGTGGACGAGAGTTATCATTTATAACTCTGCAGGTTTGTGAATTGCAGTGCCCTGAGCCTCCATTTTACAACTCGTGTTTTTGGGAGCTGGCCGCAAAAGCGCAGGATGGCTTCCGGCCCTGTTCTGGTTCCGGGGTGCGGGATGAGCCTGTGGTTAATTCTTCTTCCTGATGGGAAAATAGAGTGACCTGTGCCTTTCCCAACACGAAGAGCCAGTCTCTCATTGGTTCCCCGTCTTCCCGTTCATTGTCAGGAGAAATGGCAACCTGTACGGAACAGGAGGTTAAAGGTGCTGATGCTCCAAGTAGGGAGATTGCTAGTAAAGCGGCTGGAATGGCGAACCCGGGCACAAGGAGATGAGAAATGAGGTGCGTTTTAGAAACCTTTCCCCATCACACGGTGTACCATCTTCTGGGTTTCTCATGCATGTTTTCGATGTAGGAAGATGCCCTTGAACCTGGAGATTTGGGACCCATGCGATGGGTACCATGCAGTATTACTTTAAATGGTCTGCGTTTGCTCACCCAACCTCACCAAACCTCTCAGCCCCAAGAGTGTCCACCCTTAGGTCTCATCCAGCTGTGGGTCTAGATATGGTCAATCCAGGTTGCATCACAGCCCCTGAACGCATTGTGTAAGAATGTCTCTCTCTTTCACTGTCTTTCTTTCATGGGTTTTTCAAAGTAATTTATTTTCATAATGGGGTTTAGCTGCTTTTCACTGCTGTGTTTATGCCGCTTTACACCCACTTGACACACTAACAGAGAGATATCAATACATAGGTTTTAAGATTATTAGTAGTCAGATATATTCTTGTGCGGTGAATAGGGCGTGTTGAGTCCAGTTCTCTGAGCAAGGAGTAGGTCTTGTCTATTACATATTGGGTTTATGGAACGGTATCTGAGCTAATTTGAAACCCTTGTTTTATGTATCACCCCACCTCCCCTTTCCCGTTAAGCAGCCATAGTGTGTTTTCTGCATGTGTGACTCTGCTCTGTTTTGTAATTCAGTTCAACTGTAACGGTTTTTACATTCCCTCTATAAGTGATACCTTATGAAAAGTGTCCTTTTCTGTGTGATTTATTTCACTTAGCATCGTCGTACCTAAATCCACTGATCATGCTGCTACTAGCCTTATGACATTGATTTCATGGCTGAGGGATATTCCATTGTACATAAGGACCACAAATTGTTTATCCATTTTTCTCTTTCCTGGGATATTTAAGGTGGAATGAAGTGGAGGTCCTTGTCAACAGAGCAGCCCTAAGCTTTGGGGTGCTTGTGTCTTGCTGATTTTTCATTTTCCCAATTTATACCCCCATGAGTGGAAGTGCCCTATGCTCTCTAAGCTGTGTTTTTTAGATGTTTCAGGACTCACCGTACACTTCTCCAGAGTGGCTGTTGGCAATTTACATCCCGCCCATCAGTGTAGCAAGGCTCCCATTTCTCCATGGCCTGTCCTGCATTTCTGGTTTTGACACTTTTTTCAGCATGGCCCTTTTGACCGATGGGAAGCGAGACTTCTTTGTAGCACTGATTTGCCTTTCCAGGTTGCTTGGTTGGCCAAAAAGGGCGTATGCGTTTTTTCCTGAATATATTCAGGAAAAAACGCATACGCCCTTTTTGGCCAAGGGCATCATTGTCAACGTTTTGCCGCTTTTCATGTGCTTTAAAGGCGATTCGAATCTACCTCCTGAAATCTGTTTCCTGCAATTCTGCCTTGATTTCAAATCCTCTTCGTTGCCTTCCCTCAATATATTTCTGGACGAGAGTTATCATTTATAACTCTGCAGGATTGTGAATTGCAGTGCCCTGAGCCTCCATTTTACAACTCGTGATTTTGGGAGCTGGCCGCAAAAGCGCAGGATGGCTTCAGGCCCTGTTCAGGTTCCGGGGGGCGGGATGAGCCTGTTGTTAATTCTTCTTCCTGATGGGAAAATAGAGTGACCTGTGCCTGTCCCAACACCAAGAGCCAGTCTCTCATTGGTTCCCCGTCGTCCCGTTCATCCTCAGGAAAAATTGCAACCTGTACGGAACAGGAGGTTAAAGGTGCTGATGCTCCAAGTAGGGAGATTGCTAGTAAAGCGGCTGGGATGGTGAACCCGGGCACAAGGTGATGAAAAATGAGGTGCGTTTTAGAAACCTTTCCCCATCACACGGTGTACCATCTTCTGGGTTTCTCATGCATGTTTTCGATGTAGGAAGATGCCCTTGAACCTGGAGATTTGGGACCCATGCAATGGGTACCACGCAGTATTACTTTAAAGGGTGTGCGTTTGCTCACCCAACCTCACCAAACCTCTCAGCCCCAAGAGTGTCCACCCTTATGTCTCATCCAGCTGTGGGTCTAGATATGGTCAATCCAGGTTGCATCACAGCCCCTGAATGCATTGTGTAAGAATGTCTCTCTCTTTCACTGTCTTTGTTTCATGGGTTTTTAAAAGTAATTTATTTTCATAATGCGGTTTAGCTGCTTTTCACTGCTGTGTTTATGCCGCTTTATACCCACTTGACACACTAACAGAGAGATATCAATACATAGGTTTTAAGATTATTACTAGTCAGATATATTCTTGTGCGGTGAATAGGGCGTGTTGAGTCCAGTTCTCTGAGCAAGGAGTAGGTCTTGTCTATTACATATTGGGTTTATGGAACGGTATCTGAGCTAATTTGAAACCCTTGTTTTATGTATCACCCCACCTCCCCTTTCCCGTTAAGCAGCCATAGTGTGTTTTCTGCATGTGTGACTCTGTTCTGTTTTGTAATTCAGTTCAAGTGTAACGGTTTTTACATTCCCTCTATAAGTGATACCTTATGAGAAGTGTCCTTTTCTGTGTGATTTATTTCACTTAGAATCGTTGTACCTAAATCCACTCATCATGCTGCTACTAGCCTTAGGACATTGATTTCATGGCTGAGTGATATTCCATTGTACATAAGGACCACAACTTCTTTATCCATTTTTCTCTTTCCTGGGATATTTAAGGTGGAATGAAGTGGAGGTCCTTGTCAACAGAGCAGCCCTAAACTTTGGGGTGCTTGTGTCTTGCTGATTTTTCATTTTCCCAATTTATACCCCCATGAGTAGAAGTGCCCTATGCTCTCTAAGCTGTGTTTTTTAGATGTTTCAGGACTCACCGTACACTTCTCCAGAGTGGCTGTTGGCAATTTACATCCCGCCCATCAGTGTAGCAAGGCTCCCATTTCTCCATGGCCTGTCCTGCATTTCTGGTTTTGACACTTTTTTCAGCATGGCCCTTTTGACCGATGGGAAGCGAGACTTCTTTGTAGCGCTGATTTGCCTTTCCAGGTTGCTTGGTTGGCCAAAAAGGGCGTATGCGTTTTTACCTGAATATATTCAGGAAAAAACGCATACGCCCTTTTTGGCCAAGGGCATCATTGTCAACATTTTGCCGCTTTTCATGTGCTTTAAAGGCGATTCGAATCTACCTCCTGAAATCTGTTTCCTGCAATTCTGCCTTGATTTCAAATCCTCTTCTTTGCCTTCCCTCAATATATTTGTGGACGAGAGTTATCACTTATAACTCTGCAGGTTTGTGAATTGCAGTGCCATGAAGCTCGATTTTACACCTCGCGTTTTTGGGAGCTGGCCGCAAAAGCGCAGGATGGCTTCAGGCCCTGTTCTGGTTCCGGGGGGCAGGCTGAGCCTGTGGTTAATTCTTCTTCCTGATGGGAAAATAGAGTGACCTGTACCTGTCCCAACACCAAGAGCCAGTCTCTCATTGGTTCCCCGTCTTCCCGTTCATCCTCAGGAAAAATTGCAACCTGTTCGGAACAGGAGGTTAAAGTTGCTGATGCTCCAAGTAGGGAGATTGCTAGTAAAGTGGCTGGAATGGCCAACCCGGGCACAAGGAGATGAGAAATAAGGTGCGTTTTAGAAACCTTTCCCCATCACACGGTGTACCATCTTCTGGGTTTCTCATGCATGTTTTCGATGTAGGAAGATGCCCTTGAACCTGGAGATTTGGGACCCATGCGATGGGTACCACGCAGTATTACTTTAAAGGGTGTGCGTTTGCTCACCAACCTCACCAAACCTCTCAGCCCCAAGAGTGTCCACCCTTATGTCTCATCCAGCTGTGGGTCTAGATATGGTCAATCCAGGTTGCATCACAGCCCCTGAATGCATTGTGTAAGAATGTCTCTCTCTTTCACTGTCTTTGTTTCATGGGTTTTTAAAAGTAATTTATTTTCATAATGCGGTTTAGCTGCTTTTCACTGCTGTGTTTATGCCGCTTTATACCCACTTGACACACTAACAGAGAGATATCAATACATAGGTTTTAAGATTATTACTAGTCAGATATATTCTTGTGCGGTGAATAGGGCGTGTTGAGTCCAGTTCTCTGAGCAAGGAGTAGGTCTTGTCTATTACATATTGGGTTTATGGAACGGTATCTGAGCTAATTTGAAACCCTTGTTTTATGTATCACCCCACCTCCCCTTTCCCGTTAAGCAGCCATAGTGTGTTTTCTGCATGTGTGACTCTGTTCTGTTTTGTAATTCAGTTCAAGTGTAACGGTTTTTACATTCCCTCTATAAGTGATACCTTATGAGAAGTGTCCTTTTCTGTGTGATTTATTTCACTTAGAATCGTCGTACCTAAATCCACTCATCATGCTGCTACTAGCCTTAGGACATTGATTTCATGGCTGAGTGATATTCCATTGTACATAAGGACCACAACTTCTTTATCCATTTTTCTCTTTCCTGGGATATTTAAGGTGGAATGAAGTGGAGGTCCTTGTCAACAGAGCAGCCCTAAACTTTGGGGTGCTTGTGTCTTGCTGATTTTTCATTTTCCCAATTTATACCCCCATGAGTAGAAGTGCCCTATGCTCTCTAAGCTGTGTTTTTTAGATGTTTCAGGACTCACCGTACACTTCTCCAGAGTGGCTGTTGGCAATTTACATCCCGCCCATCAGTGTAGCAAGGCTCCCATTTCTCCATGGCCTGTCCTGCATTTCTGGTTTTGACACTTTTTTCAGCATGGCCCTTTTGACCGATGGGAAGCGAGACTTCTTTGTAGCGCTGATTTGCCTTTCCAGGTTGCTTGGTTGGCCAACAAGGGCGTATGCGTTTTTTCCTGAATATATTCAGGAAAAAACGCATACGCCCTTTTTGGCCAAGGGCATCATTGTCAACGTTTTGCCGCTTTTCATGTGCTTTAAAGGCGATTCGAACCTACCTCCTGAAATCTGTTTCCTGCAATTCTGCCTTGATTTCAAATCCTCTTCGTTGCCTTCCCTCAATATATTTGTGGACGAGAGTTATCATTTATAACTCTGCAGGTTTGTGAATTGCAGTGCCCTGAGCCTCCATTTTACAACTCGTGTTTTTGGGAGCTGGCCGCAAAAGCGCAGGATGGCTTCCGGCCCTGTTCTGGTTCCGGGGTGCGGGATGAGCCTGTGGTTAATTCTTCTTCCTGATGGGAAAATAGAGTGACCTGTGCCTTTCCCAACACGAAGAGCCAGTCTCTCATTGGTTCCCCGTCTTCCCGTTCATTGTCAGGAGAAATGGCAACCTGTACGGAACAGGAGGTTAAAGGTGCTGATGCTCCAAGTAGGGAGATTGCTAGTAAAGCGGCTGGAATGGCGAACCCGGGCACAAGGAGATGAGAAATGAGGTGCGTTTTAGAAACCTTTCCCCATCACACGGTGTACCATCTTCTGGGTTTCTCATGCATGTTTTCGATGTAGGAAGATGCCCTTGAACCTGGAGATTTGGGACCCATGCGATGGGTACCATGCAGTATTACTTTAAATGGTCTGCGTTTGCTCACCCAACCTCACCAAACCTCTCAGCCCCAAGAGTGTCCACCCTTAGGTCTCATCCAGCTGTGGGTCTAGATATGGTCAATCCAGGTTGCATCACAGCCCCTGAACGCATTGTGTAAGAATGTCTCTCTCTTTCACTGTCTTTCTTTCATGGGTTTTTCAAAGTAATTTATTTTCATAATGGGGTTTAGCTGCTTTTCACTGCTGTGTTTATGCCGCTTTACACCCACTTGACACACTAACAGAGAGATATCAATACATAGGTTTTAAGATTATTAGTAGTCAGATATATTCTTGTGCGGTGAATAGGGCGTGTTGAGTCCAGTTCTCTGAGCAAGGAGTAGGTCTTGTCTATTACATATTGGGTTTATGGAACGGTATCTGAGCTAATTTGAAACCCTTGTTTTATGTATCACCCCACCTCCCCTTTCCCGTTAAGCAGCCATAGTGTGTTTTCTGCATGTGTGACTCTGCTCTGTTTTGTAATTCAGTTCAACTGTAACGGTTTTTACATTCCCTCTATAAGTGATACCTTATGAAAAGTGTCCTTTTCTGTGTGATTTATTTCACTTAGCATCGTCGTACCTAAATCCACTGATCATGCTGCTACTAGCCTTATGACATTGATTTCATGGCTGAGGGATATTCCATTGTACATAAGGACCACAAATTGTTTATCCATTTTTCTCTTTCCTGGGATATTTAAGGTGGAATGAAGTGGAGGTCCTTGTCAACAGAGCAGCCCTAAGCTTTGGGGTGCTTGTGTCTTGCTGATTTTTCATTTTCCCAATTTATACCCCCATGAGTGGAAGTGCCCTATGCTCTCTAAGCTGTGTTTTTTAGATGTTTCAGGACTCACCGTACACTTCTCCAGAGTGGCTGTTGGCAATTTACATCCCGCCCATCAGTGTAGCAAGGCTCCCATTTCTCCATGGCCTGTCCTGCATTTCTGGTTTTGACACTTTTTTCAGCATGGCCCTTTTGACCGATGGGAAGCGAGACTTCTTTGTAGCACTGATTTGCCTTTCCAGGTTGCTTGGTTGGCCAAAAAGGGCGTATGCGTTTTTTCCTGAATATATTCAGGAAAAAACGCATACGCCCTTTTTGGCCAAGGGCATCATTGTCAACGTTTTGCCGCTTTTCATGTGCTTTAAAGGCGATTCGAATCTACCTCCTGAAATCTGTTTCCTGCAATTCTGCCTTGATTTCAAATCCTCTTCGTTGCCTTCCCTCAATATATTTCTGGACGAGAGTTATCATTTATAACTCTGCAGGATTGTGAATTGCAGTGCCCTGAGCCTCCATTTTACAACTCGTGATTTTGGGAGCTGGCCGCAAAAGCGCAGGATGGCTTCAGGCCCTGTTCAGGTTCCGGGGGGCGGGATGAGCCTGTTGTTAATTCTTCTTCCTGATGGGAAAATAGAGTGACCTGTGCCTGTCCCAACACCAAGAGCCAGTCTCTCATTGGTTCCCCGTCGTCCCGTTCATCCTCAGGAAAAATTGCAACCTGTACGGAACAGGAGGTTAAAGGTGCTGATGCTCCAAGTAGGGAGATTGCTAGTAAAGCGGCTGGGATGGTGAACCCGGGCACAAGGTGATGAAAAATGAGGTGCGTTTTAGAAACCTTTCCCCATCACACGGTGTACCATCTTCTGGGTTTCTCATGCATGTTTTCGATGTAGGAAGATGCCCTTGAACCTGGAGATTTGGGACCCATGCAATGGGTACCACGCAGTATTATTTTAAAGGGTCTGCGTTTTCTCACCCAACCTCACCAAACCTCTCAGCCCCAAGAGTGTCCACCCTTAGGTCTCATCCAGCTGTGGGTCTAGATATGGTCAATCCAGGTTGCATCACAGCCCCTGAACGCATTGTGTAAGAATTTCTCTCTCTTTCACTGTCTTTGTTTCATGGGTTTTTACAAGTAATTTATTTTCATAATGCGGTTTACCTGCTTTTCACTGCTGTGTTTATGCCGCTTTACACCCACTTGACACACTAACAGAGAGATATCAATACATAGGTTTTAAGATTATTAGTAGTCAGATATATTCTTGTGCGGTGAATAGGGCGTGTTGAGTCCAGTTCTCTGAGCAAGGAGTAGGTCTTGTCTATTACATATTGGGTTTATGGAACGGTATCTGAGCTAATTTGAAACCCTTGTTTTATGTATCACCCCACCTCACCTTTCCCGTTAAACAGCCATAGTGTGTTTTCTGCATGTGTGACTCTGTTCTGTTTTGTAATTCAGTTCAAGTGTAACGGTTTTTACATTCCCTCTATCAGTGATACCTTATGAGAAGTGTCCTTTTCTGTGTGACTTATTTCACTTAGAATCGTCGTCCCTAAATCTACTCATCATGCTGCTACTAGCCTTATGACATTGATTTCATGGCTGAGTGATATTTCATTGTACATAAGGACCACAACTTCTTTACCCATTTTTCTCTTTCCTGGGATATTTAAGGTGGAATGAAGTGGAGGTCCTTGTCAACAGAGCAGCCCTAAACTTTGGGGTGCTTGTGTCTTGCTGATTTTTCATTTTCCCAATTTATACCCCCATGAGTGGAAGTGCCCTATGCTCTCTAAGCTGTGTTTTTTAGATGTTTCAGGACTCACCGTACACTTCTCCAGAGTGGCTGTTGGCAATTTACATCCCGCCCATCAGTGTAGCAAGGCTCCCATTTCTCCATGGCCTGTCCTGCATTTCTGGTTTTGACACTTTTTTCAGCATGGCCCTTTTGACCGATGGGAAGCGAGACTTCTTTGTAGCGCTGATTTGCCTTTCCAGGTTGCTTGGTTGGCCAAAAAGGGCGTATGCGTTTTTACCTGAATATATTCAGGAAAAAACGCATACGCCCTTTTTGGCCAAGGGCATCATTGTCAACATTTTGCCGCTTTTCATGTGCTTTAAAGGCGATTCGAATCTACCTCCTGAAATCTGTTTCCTGCAATTCTGCCTTGATTTCAAATCCTCTTCTTTGCCTTCCCTCAATATATTTGTGGACGAGAGTTATCACTTATAACTCTGCAGGTTTGTGAATTGCAGTGCCATGAAGCTCGATTTTACACCTCGCGTTTTTGGGAGCTGGCCGCAAAAGCGCAGGATGGCTTCAGGCCCTGTTCTGGTTCCGGGGGGCAGGCTGAGCCTGTGGTTAATTCTTCTTCCTGATGGGAAAATAGAGTGACCTGTACCTGTCCCAACACCAAGAGCCAGTCTCTCATTGGTTCCCCGTCTTCCCGTTCATCCTCAGGAAAAATTGCAACCTGTTCGGAACAGGAGGTTAAAGTTGCTGATGCTCCAAGTAGGGAGATTGCTAGTAAAGTGGCTGGAATGGCCAACCCGGGCACAAGGAGATGAGAAATAAGGTGCGTTTTAGAAACCTTTCCCCATCACACGGTGTACCATCTTCTGGGTTTCTCATGCATGTTTTCGATGTAGGAAGATGCCCTTGAACCTGGAGATTTGGGACCCATGCGATGGGTACCACGCAGTATTACTTTAAAGGGTGTGCGTTTGCTCACCCAACCTCACCAAACCTCTCAGCCCCAAGAGTGTCCACCCTTATGTCTCATCCAGCTGTGGGTCTAGATATGGTCAATCCAGGTTGCATCACAGCCCCTGAATGCATTGTGTAAGAATGTCTCTCTCTTTCACTGTCTTTGTTTCATGGGTTTTTAAAAGTAATTTATTTTCATAATGCGGTTTAGCTGCTTTTCACTGCTGTGTTTATGCCGCTTTATACCCACTTGACACACTAACAGAGAGATATCAATACATAGGTTTTAAGATTATTACTAGTCAGATATATTCTTGTGCGGTGAATAGGGCGTGTTGAGTCCAGTTCTCTGAGCAAGGAGTAGGTCTTGTCTATTACATATTGGGTTTATGGAACGGTATCTGAGCTAATTTGAAACCCTTGTTTTATGTATCACCCCACCTCCCCTTTCCCGTTAAGCAGCCATAGTGTGTTTTCTGCATGTGTGACTCTGTTCTGTTTTGTAATTCAGTTCAAGTGTAACGGTTTTTACATTCCCTCTATAAGTGATACCTTATGAGAAGTGTCCTTTTCTGTGTGATTTATTTCACTTAGAATCGTTGTACCTAAATCCACTCATCATGCTGCTACTAGCCTTAGGACATTGATTTCATGGCTGAGTGATATTCCATTGTACATAAGGACCACAACTTCTTTATCCATTTTTCTCTTTCCTGGGATATTTAAGGTGGAATGAAGTGGAGGTCCTTGTCAACAGAGCAGCCCTAAACTTTGGGGTGCTTGTGTCTTGCTGATTTTTCATTTTCCCAATTTATACCCCCATGAGTAGAAGTGCCCTATGCTCTCTAAGCTGTGTTTTTTAGATGTTTCAGGACTCACCGTACACTTCTCCAGAGTGGCTGTTGGCAATTTACATCCCGCCCATCAGTGTAGCAAGGCTCCCATTTCTCCATGGCCTGTCCTGCATTTCTGGTTTTGACACTTTTTTCAGCATGGCCCTTTTGACCGATGGGAAGCGAGACTTCTTTGTAGCGCTGATTTGCCTTTCCAGGTTGCTTGGTTGGCCAAAAAGGGCGTATGCGTTTTTACCTGAATATATTCAGGAAAAAACGCATACGCCCTTTTTGGCCAAGGGCATCATTGTCAACATTTTGCCGCTTTTCATGTGCTTTAAAGGCGATTCGAATCTACCTCCTGAAATCTGTTTCCTGCAATTCTGCCTTGATTTCAAATCCTCTTCTTTGCCTTCCCTCAATATATTTGTGGACGAGAGTTATCACTTATAACTCTGCAGGTTTGTGAATTGCAGTGCCATGAAGCTCGATTTTACACCTCGCGTTTTTGGGAGCTGGCCGCAAAAGCGCAGGATGGCTTCAGGCCCTGTTCTGGTTCCGGGGGGCAGGCTGAGCCTGTGGTTAATTCTTCTTCCTGATGGGAAAATAGAGTGACCTGTACCTGTCCCAACACCAAGAGCCAGTCTCTCATTGGTTCCCCGTCTTCCCGTTCATCCTCAGGAAAAATTGCAACCTGTTCGGAACAGGAGGTTAAAGTTGCTGATGCTCCAAGTAGGGAGATTGCTAGTAAAGTGGCTGGAATGGCCAACCCGGGCACAAGGAGATGAGAAATAAGGTGCGTTTTAGAAACCTTTCCCCATCACACGGTGTACCATCTTCTGGGTTTCTCATGCATGTTTTCGATGTAGGAAGATGCCCTTGAACCTGGAGATTTGGGACCCATGCGATGGGTACCACGCAGTATTACTTTAAAGGGTGTGCGTTTGCTCACCAACCTCACCAAACCTCTCAGCCCCAAGAGTGTCCACCCTTATGTCTCATCCAGCTGTGGGTCTAGATATGGTCAATCCAGGTTGCATCACAGCCCCTGAATGCATTGTGTAAGAATGTCTCTCTCTTTCACTGTCTTTGTTTCATGGGTTTTTAAAAGTAATTTATTTTCATAATGCGGTTTAGCTGCTTTTCACTGCTGTGTTTATGCCGCTTTATACCCACTTGACACACTAACAGAGAGATATCAATACATAGGTTTTAAGATTATTACTAGTCAGATATATTCTTGTGCGGTGAATAGGGCGTGTTGAGTCCAGTTCTCTGAGCAAGGAGTAGGTCTTGTCTATTACATATTGGGTTTATGGAACGGTATCTGAGCTAATTTGAAACCCTTGTTTTATGTATCACCCCACCTCCCCTTTCCCGTTAAGCAGCCATAGTGTGTTTTCTGCATGTGTGACTCTGTTCTGTTTTGTAATTCAGTTCAAGTGTAACGGTTTTTACATTCCCTCTATAAGTGATACCTTATGAGAAGTGTCCTTTTCTGTGTGATTTATTTCACTTAGAATCGTAGTACCTAAATCCACTCATCATGCTGCTACTAGCCTTAGGACATTGATTTCATGGCTGAGTGATATTCCATTGTACATAAGGACCACAACTTCTTTATCCATTTTTCTCTTTCCTGGGATATTTAAGGTGGAATGAAGTGGAGGTCCTTGTCAACAGAGCAGCCCTAAACTTTGGGGTGCTTGTGTCTTGCTGATTTTTCATTTTCCCAATTTATACCCCCATGAGTAGAAGTGCCCTATGCTCTCTAAGCTGTGTTTTTTAGATGTTTCAGGACTCACCGTACACTTCTCCAGAGTGGCTGTTGGCAATTTACATCCCGCCCATCAGTGTAGCAAGGCTCCCATTTCTCCATGGCCTGTCCTGCATTTCTGGTTTTGACACTTTTTTCAGCATGGCCCTTTTGACCGATGGGAAGCGAGACTTCTTTGTAGCGCTGATTTGCCTTTCCAGGTTGCTTGGTTGGCCAACAAGGGCGTATGCGTTTTTTCCTGAATATATTCAGGAAAAAACGCATACGCCCTTTTTGGCCAAGGGCATCATTGTCAACGTTTTGCCGCTTTTCATGTGCTTTAAAGGCGATTCGAACCTACCTCCTGAAATCTGTTTCCTGCAATTCTGCCTTGATTTCAAATCCTCTTCGTTGCCTTCCCTCAATATATTTGTGGACGAGAGTTATCATTTATAACTCTGCAGGTTTGTGAATTGCAGTGCCCTGAGCCTCCATTTTACAACTCGTGTTTTTGGGAGCTGGCCGCAAAAGCGCAGGATGGCTTCCGGCCCTGTTCTGGTTCCGGGGTGCGGGATGAGCCTGTGGTTAATTCTTCTTCCTGATGGGAAAATAGAGTGACCTGTGCCTTTCCCAACACGAAGAGCCAGTCTCTCATTGGTTCCCCGTCTTCCCGTTCATTGTCAGGAGAAATGGCAACCTGTACGGAACAGGAGGTTAAAGGTGCTGATGCTCCAAGTAGGGAGATTGCTAGTAAAGCGGCTGGAATGGCGAACCCGGGCACAAGGAGATGAGAAATGAGGTGCGTTTTAGAAACCTTTCCCCATCACACGGTGTACCATCTTCTGGGTTTCTCATGCATGTTTTCGATGTAGGAAGATGCCCTTGAACCTGGAGATTTGGGACCCATGCGATGGGTACCACGCAGTATTACTTTAAAGGGTGTGCGTTTGCTCACCCAACCTCACCAAACCTCTCAGCCCCAAGAGTGTCCACCCTTATGTCTCATCCAGCTGTGGGTCTAGATATGGTCAATCCAGGTTGCATCACAGCCCCTGAATGCATTGTGTAAGAATGTCTCTCTCTTTCACTGTCTTTGTTTCATGGGTTTTTAAAAGTAATTTATTTTCATAATGCGGTTTAGCTGCTTTTCACTGCTGTGTTTATGCCGCTTTATACCCACTTGACACACTAACAGAGAGATATCAATACATAGGTTTTAAGATTATTACTAGTCAGATATATTCTTGTGCGGTGAATAGGGCGTGTTGAGTCCAGTTCTCTGAGCAAGGAGTAGGTCTTGTCTATTACATATTGGGTTTATGGAACGGTATCTGAGCTAATTTGAAACCCTTGTTTTATGTATCACCCCACCTCCCCTTTCCCGTTAAGCAGCCATAGTGTGTTTTCTGCATGTGTGACTCTGTTCTGTTTTGTAATTCAGTTCAAGTGTAACGGTTTTTACATTCCCTCTATAAGTGATACCTTATGAGAAGTGTCCTTTTCTGTGTGATTTATTTCACTTAGAATCGTTGTACCTAAATCCACTCATCATGCTGCTACTAGCCTTAGGACATTGATTTCATGGCTGAGTGATATTCCATTGTACATAAGGACCACAACTTCTTTATCCATTTTTCTCTTTCCTGGGATATTTAAGGTGGAATGAAGTGGAGGTCCTTGTCAACAGAGCAGCCCTAAACTTTGGGGTGCTTGTGTCTTGCTGATTTTTCATTTTCCCAATTTATACCCCCATGAGTAGAAGTGCCCTATGCTCTCTAAGCTGTGTTTTTTAGATGTTTCAGGACTCACCGTACACTTCTCCAGAGTGGCTGTTGGCAATTTACATCCCGCCCATCAGTGTAGCAAGGCTCCCATTTCTCCATGGCCTGTCCTGCATTTCTGGTTTTGACACTTTTTTCAGCATGGCCCTTTTGACCGATGGGAAGCGAGACTTCTTTGTAGCGCTGATTTGCCTTTCCAGGTTGCTTGGTTGGCCAAAAAGGGCGTATGCGTTTTTTCCTGAATATATTCAGGAAAAAACGCATACGCCCTTTTTGGCCAAGGGCATCATTGTCAACGTTTTGCCGCTTTTCATGTGCTTTAAAGGCGATTCGAATCTACCTCCTGAAATCTGTTTCCTGCAATTCTGCCTTGATTTCAAATCCTCTTCTTTGCCTTCCCTCAATATATTTGTGGACGAGAGTTATCACTTATAACTCTGCAGGTTTGTGAATTGCAGTGCCATGAAGCTCGATTTTACACCTCGCGTTTTTGGGAGCTGGCCGCAAAAGCGCAGGATGGCTTCAGGCCCTGTTCTGGTTCCGGGGGGCAGGCTGAGCCTGTGGTTAATTCTTCTTCCTGATGGGAAAATAGAGTGACCTGTACCTGTCCCAACACCAAGAGCCAGTCTCTCATTGGTTCCCCGTCTTCCCGTTCATCCTCAGGAAAAATTGCAACCTGTTCGGAACAGGAGGTTAAAGTTGCTGATGCTCCAAGTAGGGAGATTGCTAGTAAAGTGGCTGGAATGGCCAACCCGGGCACAAGGAGATGAGAAATAAGGTGCGTTTTAGAAACCTTTCCCCATCACACGGTGTACCATCTTCTGGGTTTCTCATGCATGTTTTCGATGTAGGAAGATGCCCTTGAACCTGGAGATTTGGGACCCATGCGATGGGTACCACGCAGTATTACTTTAAAGGGTGTGCGTTTGCTCACCCAACCTCACCAAACCTCTCAGCCCCAAGAGTGTCCACCCTTATGTCTCATCCAGCTGTGGGTCTAGATATGGTCAATCCAGGTTGCATCACAGCCCCTGAATGCATTGTGTAAGAATGTCTCTCTCTTTCACTGTCTTTGTTTCATGGGTTTTTAAAAGTAATTTATTTTCATAATGCGGTTTAGCTGCTTTTCACTGCTGTGTTTATGCCGCTTTATACCCACTTGACACACTAACAGAGAGATATCAATACATAGGTTTTAAGATTATTACTAGTCAGATATATTCTTGTGCGGTGAATAGGGCGTGTTGAGTCCAGTTCTCTGAGCAAGGAGTAGGTCTTGTCTATTACATATTGGGTTTATGGAACGGTATCTGAGCTAATTTGAAACCCTTGTTTTATGTATCACCCCACCTCCCCTTTCCCGTTAAGCAGCCATAGTGTGTTTTCTGCATGTGTGACTCTGTTCTGTTTTGTAATTCAGTTCAAGTGTAACGGTTTTTACATTCCCTCTATAAGTGATACCTTATGAGAAGTGTCCTTTTCTGTGTGATTTATTTCACTTAGAATCGTTGTACCTAAATCCACTCATCATGCTGCTACTAGCCTTAGGACATTGATTTCATGGCTGAGTGATATTCCATTGTACATAAGGACCACAACTTCTTTATCCATTTTTCTCTTTCCTGGGATATTTAAGGTGGAATGAAGTGGAGGTCCTTGTCAACAGAGCAGCCCTAAACTTTGGGGTGCTTGTGTCTTGCTGATTTTTCATTTTCCCAATTTATACCCCCATGAGTAGAAGTGCCCTATGCTCTCTAAGCTGTGTTTTTTAGATGTTTCAGGACTCACCGTACACTTCTCCAGAGTGGCTGTTGGCAATTTACATCCCGCCCATCAGTGTAGCAAGGCTCCCATTTCTCCATGGCCTGTCCTGCATTTCTGGTTTTGACACTTTTTTCAGCATGGCCCTTTTGACCGATGGGAAGCGAGACTTCTTTGTAGCGCTGATTTGCCTTTCCAGGTTGCTTGGTTGGCCAAAAAGGGCGTATGCGTTTTTACCTGAATATATTCAGGAAAAAACGCATACGCCCTTTTTGGCCAAGGGCATCATTGTCAACATTTTGCCGCTTTTCATGTGCTTTAAAGGCGATTCGAATCTACCTCCTGAAATCTGTTTCCTGCAATTCTGCCTTGATTTCAAATCCTCTTCTTTGCCTTCCCTCAATATATTTGTGGACGAGAGTTATCACTTATAACTCTGCAGGTTTGTGAATTGCAGTGCCATGAAGCTCGATTTTACACCTCGCGTTTTTGGGAGCTGGCCGCAAAAGCGCAGGATGGCTTCAGGCCCTGTTCTGGTTCCGGGGGGCAGGCTGAGCCTGTGGTTAATTCTTCTTCCTGATGGGAAAATAGAGTGACCTGTACCTGTCCCAACACCAAGAGCCAGTCTCTCATTGGTTCCCCGTCTTCCCGTTCATCCTCAGGAAAAATTGCAACCTGTTCGGAACAGGAGGTTAAAGTTGCTGATGCTCCAAGTAGGGAGATTGCTAGTAAAGTGGCTGGAATGGCCAACCCGGGCACAAGGAGATGAGAAATAAGGTGCGTTTTAGAAACCTTTCCCCATCACACGGTGTACCATCTTCTGGGTTTCTCATGCATGTTTTCGATGTAGGAAGATGCCCTTGAACCTGGAGATTTGGGACCCATGCGATGGGTACCACGCAGTATTACTTTAAAGGGTGTGCGTTTGCTCACCCAACCTCACCAAACCTCTCAGCCCCAAGAGTGTCCACCCTTATGTCTCATCCAGCTGTGGGTCTAGATATGGTCAATCCAGGTTGCATCACAGCCCCTGAATGCATTGTGTAAGAATGTCTCTCTCTTTCACTGTCTTTGTTTCATGGGTTTTTAAAAGTAATTTATTTTCATAATGCGGTTTAGCTGCTTTTCACTGCTGTGTTTATGCCGCTTTATACCCACTTGACACACTAACAGAGAGATATCAATACATAGGTTTTAAGATTATTACTAGTCAGATATATTCTTGTGCGGTGAATAGGGCGTGTTGAGTCCAGTTCTCTGAGCAAGGAGTAGGTCTTGTCTATTACATATTGGGTTTATGGAACGGTATCTGAGCTAATTTGAAACCCTTGTTTTATGTATCACCCCACCTCCCCTTTCCCGTTAAGCAGCCATAGTGTGTTTTCTGCATGTGTGACTCTGTTCTGTTTTGTAATTCAGTTCAAGTGTAACGGTTTTTACATTCCCTCTATAAGTGATACCTTATGAGAAGTGTCCTTTTCTGTGTGATTTATTTCACTTAGAATCGTTGTACCTAAATCCACTCATCATGCTGCTACTAGCCTTAGGACATTGATTTCATGGCTGAGTGATATTCCATTGTACATAAGGACCACAACTTCTTTATCCATTTTTCTCTTTCCTGGGATATTTAAGGTGGAATGAAGTGGAGGTCCTTGTCAACAGAGCAGCCCTAAACTTTGGGGTGCTTGTGTCTTGCTGATTTTTCATTTTCCCAATTTATACCCCCATGAGTAGAAGTGCCCTATGCTCTCTAAGCTGTGTTTTTTAGATGTTTCAGGACTCACCGTACACTTCTCCAGAGTGGCTGTTGGCAATTTACATCCCGCCCATCAGTGTAGCAAGGCTCCCATTTCTCCATGGCCTGTCCTGCATTTCTGGTTTTGACACTTTTTTCAGCATGGCCCTTTTGACCGATGGGAAGCGAGACTTCTTTGTAGCGCTGATTTGCCTTTCCAGGTTGCTTGGTTGGCCAAAAAGGGCGTATGCGTTTTTTCCTGAATATATTCAGGAAAAAACGCATACGCCCTTTTTGGCCAAGGGCATCATTGTCAACGTTTTGCCGCTTTTCATGTGCTTTAAAGGCGATTCGAACCTACCTCCTGAAATCTGTTTCCTGCAATTCTGCCTTGATTTCAAATCCTCTTCGTTGCCTTCCCTCAATATATTTGTGGACGAGAGTTATCATTTATAACTCTGCAGGTTTGTGAATTGCAGTGCCCTGAGCCTCCATTTTACAACTCGTGTTTTTGGGAGCTGGCCGCAAAAGCGCAGGATGGCTTCAGGCCCTGTTCTGGTTCCGGGGGGCGGGATGAGCGTGTGGTTAATTCTTCTTCCTGATGGGAAAATAGAGTGACCTGTGCCTTTCCCAACACCAAGAGCCATTCTCTCATTGGTTCCCCGTCTTCCCGTTCATCGTCAGGAGAAATGGCAACCTGTACGGAACAGGAGGTTAAAGGTGCTGATGCTCCAAGTAGGGAGATTACTAGTAAAGCGGCTGGAATGGCGAACACGGGCACAAGGAGATGAGAAATGAGGTGCGTTTTAGAAAACTTTCCCCATCACATGGTGTACCATCTTCTGGGTTTCTCATGCATGTTTTCGATGTAGGAAGATGCCCTTGAACCTGGAGATTTGGGACCCATGCGATGGGTACCACGCAGTATTACTTTAAAGGGTCTGCGTTTGCTCACCCAACCTCACCAAACCTCTCAGCCCCAAGAGTGTCCACCCTTATGTCTCATCCAGCTGTGGGTCTAGATATGGTCAATCCAGGTTGCATCACAGCCCCTGAACGCATTGTGTAAGAATGTCTCTCTCTTTCACTGTCTTTCTTTCATGGGTTTGTCAAAGTAATTTATTTTCATAATGGGGTTTAGCTGCTTTTCACTGCTGTGTTTATGCCGCTTTACACCCACTTGACACACTAACAGAGAGATATCAATACAAAGGTTTTAAGATTATTAGTAGTCAGATATATTCTTGTGCGGTGAATAGGGCGTGTTGAGTCCAGTTCTCTGAGCAAGGAGTAGGTCTTGTCTATTACATATTGGGTTTATGGAACAGTATCTGAGCTAATTTGAAACCCTTGTTTTATGTATCACCCCACCTCACCTTTCCCGTTAAACAGCCATAGTGTGTTTTCTGCATGTGTGACTCTGTTCTGTTTTGTAATTCAGTTCAAGTGTAACGGTTTTTACATTCCCTCTATCAGTGATACCTTATGAGAAGTGTCCTTTTCTGTGTGACTTATTTCACTTAGAATCGTCGTACCTAAATCCACTCATCATGCTGCTACTAGCCTTAGGACATTGATTTCATGGCTGAGTGATATTCCATTGTACATAAGGACCACAACTTCTTTACCCATTTTTCTCTTTCCTGGGATATTTAAGGTGGAATGAAGTGGAGGTCCTTGTCAACAGAGCAGCTCTAAACTTTGGGGTGCTTGTGTCTTGCTGATTTTTCATTTTCCCAATTTATACCCCCATGAGTGGAAGTGCCCTATGCTCTCTAAGCTGTGTTTTTTAGATGTTTCAGGACTCACCGTACACTTCTCCAGAGTGCTGTTGGCAATTTACATCCCGCCCATCAGTGTAGCAAGGCTCCCATTTCTCCATGGCCTGTCCTGCATTTCTGGTTTTGACACTTTTTTCAGCATGGCCCTTTTGACCGATGGGAAGCGAGACTTCTTTGTAGCGCTGATTTGCCTTTCCAGGTTGCTTGGTTGGCCAAAAAGGGCGTATGCGTTTTTTCCTGAATATATTCAGGAAAAAACGCATACGCCCTTTTTGGCCAAGGGCATCATTGTCAACGTTTTGCCGCTTTTCATGTGCTTTAAAGGCGATTCGAATCTACCTCCTGAAATCTGTTTCCTGCAATTCTGCCTTGATTTCAAATCCTCTTCGTTGCCTTCACTCAATGTATTTGTGGACGAGAGTTATCATTTATAACTCTGCAGGTTTGTGAATTGCAGTGCCCTGAGCCTCCATTTTACAACTCGTGTTTTTGGGAGCTGGCCGCAAAAGCGCAGGATGGCTTCAGGCCCTGTTCTGGTTCCGGGGGGCGGGATGAGCGTGTGGTTAATTCTTCTTCCTGATGGGAAAATAGAGTGACCTGTGCCTTTCCCAACACCAAGAGCCAGTCTCTCATTGGTTCCCCGTCTTCCCGTTCATCGTCAGGAGAAATGGCAACCTGTACGGAACAGGAGGTTAAAGGTGCTGATGCTCCAAGTAGGGAGATTACTAGTAAAGCGGCTGGAATGGCGAACACGGGCACAAGGAGATGAGAAATGAGGTGCGTTTTAGAAACCTTTCCCCATCACATGGTGTACCATCTTCTGGGTTTCTCATGCATGTTTTCGATGTAGGAAGATGCCCTTGAACCTGGAGATTTGGGACCCATGCGATGGGTACCACGCAGTATTACTTTAAATGGTCTGCGTTTGCTCACCCAACCTCACCAAACCTCTCAGCCCCAAGAGTGTCCACCCTTATGTCTCATCCATCTGTGGGTCTAGATATGGTAAATCCAGGTTGCATCACAGCCCCTGAACGCATTGTGTAAGAATGTCTCTCTCTTTCGCTGTCTTTCTTTCATGGGTTTTTCAAAGTAATTTATTTTCATAATGGGGTTTAGCTGCTTTTCACTGCTGTGTTTATGCCGCTTTACACCCACTTGACACACTAAAAGAGAGATATCAATACATAGGTTTTAAGATTATTACTAGTCAGATATATTCTTGTGCGGTGAATAGGGCGTGTTGAGTCCAGTTCTCTGAGCAAGGAGTAGGTCTTGTCTATTACATATTGGGTTTATGGAACGGTATCTGAGCTAATTTGAAACCCTTGTTTGATGTATCACCCCACCTCACCTTTCCCGTTAAGCAGCCATAGTGTGTTTTCTGCATGTGTGACTCTGTTCTGTTTTGTAATTCAGTTCATGTGTAACGGTTTTTACATTCCCTCTATCAGTGATACCTTATGAGAAGTGTCCTTTTCTGTGTGACTTATTTCACTTAGAATCGTCGTACCTAAATCCACTCATCATGCTGCTACTAGCCTTAGGACATTGATTTCATGGCTGAGTGATATTCCATTGTACATAAGGACCACAACTTCTTTACCCATTTTTCTCTTTCCTGGGATATTTAAGGTGGAATGAAGTGGAGGTCCTTGTCAACAGAGCAGCCCTAAACTTTGGGGTGCTTGTGTCTTGCTGATTTTTCATTTTCCCAATTTATACCCCCATGAGTGGAAGTGCCCTATGCTCTCTAAGCTGTGTTTTTTAGATGTTTCAGGACTCACCGTACACTTCTCCAGAGTGGCTGTTGGCAATTTACATCCCGCCCATCAGTGTAGCAAGGCTCCCATTTCTCCATGGCCTGTCCTGCATTTCTGGTTTTGACACTTTTTTCAGCATGGCCCTTTTGACCGATGGGAAGCGAGACTTCTTTGTAGCGCTGATTTGCCTTTCCAGGTTGCTTGGTTGGCCAAAAAGGGCGTATGCGTTTTTTCCTGAATATATTCAGGAAAAAACGCATACGCCCTTTTTGGCCAAGGGCATCATTGTCAACGTTTTGCCGCTTTTCATGTGCTTTAAAGGCGATTCGAATCTACCTCCTGAAATCTGTTTCCTGCAATTCTGCCTTGATTTCAAATCCTCTTCGTTGCCTTCACTCAATATATTTGTGGACGAGAGTTATCATTTATAACTCTGCAGGTTTGTGAATTGCAGTGCCCTGAGCCTCCATTTTACAACTCGTGTTTTTGGGAGCTGGCCGCAAAAGCGCAGGATGGCTTCAGGCCCTGTTCTGGTTCCGGGGGGCGGGATGAGCGTGTGGTTAATTCTTCTTCCTGATGGGAAAATAGAGTGACCTGTGCCTTTCCCAACACCAAGAGCCAGTCTCTCATTGGTTCCCCGTCTTCCCGTTCATCGTCAGGAGAAATGGCAACCTGTACGGAACAGGAGGTTAAAGGTGCTGATGCTCCAAGTAGGGAGATTACTAGTAAAGCGGCTGGAATGGCGAACACGGGCACAAGGAGATGAGAAATGAGGTGCGTTTTAGAAACCTTTCCCCATCACATGGTGTACCATCTTCTGGGTTTCTCATGCATGTTTTCGATGTAGGAAGATGCCCTTGAACCTGGAGATTTGGGACCCATGCGATGGGTACCACGCAGTATTACTTTAAATGGTCTGCGTTTGCTCACCCAACCTCACCAAACCTCTCAGCCCCAAGAGTGTCCACCCTTATGTCTCATCCATCTGTGGGTCTAGATATGGTAAATCCAGGTTGCATCACAGCCCCTGAACGCATTGTGTAAGAATGTCTCTCTCTTTCGCTGTCTTTCTTTCATGGGTTTTTCAAAGTAATTTATTTTCATAATGGGGTTTAGCTGCTTTTCACTGCTGTGTTTATGCCGCTTTACACCCACTTGACACACTAAAAGAGAGATATCAATACATAGGTTTTAAGATTATTACTAGTCAGATATATTCTTGTGCGGTGAATAGGGCGTGTTGAGTCCAGTTCTCTGAGCAAGGAGTAGGTCTTGTCTATTACATATTGGGTTTATGGAACGGTATCTGAGCTAATTTGAAACCCTTGTTTGATGTATCACCCCACCTCCCCTTTCCCGTTAAGCAGCCATAGTGTGTTTTCTGCATGTGTGACTCTGTTCTGTTTTGTAATTCAGTTCATGTGTAACGGTTTTTACATTCCCTCTATAAGTGATACCTTATGAGAAGTGTCCTTTTCTGTGTGACTTATTTCACTTAGAATCGTCGTACCTAAATCCACTCATCATGCTGCTACTAGCCTTAGGACATTGATTTCATGGCTGAGTGATATTCCATTGTACATAAGGACCACAACTTCTTTACCCATTTTTCTCTTTCCTGGGATATTTAAGGTGGAATGAAGTGGAGGTCCTTGTCAACAGAGCAGCCCTAAACTTTGGGGTGCTTGTGTCTTGCTGATTTTTCATTTTCCCAATTTATACCCCCATGAGTGGAAGTGCCCTATGCTCTCTAAGCTGTGTTTTTTAGATGTTTCAGGACTCACCGTACACTTCTCCAGAGTGGCTGTTGGCAATTTACATCCCGCCCATCAGTGTAGCAAGGCTCCCATTTCTCCATGGCCTGTCCTGCATTTCTGGTTTTGACACTTTTTTCAGCATGGCCCTTTTGACCGATGGGAAGCGAGACTTCTTTGTAGCGCTGATTTGCCTTTCCAGGTTGCTTGGTTGGCCAACAAGGGCGTATGCGTTTTTTCCTGAATATATTCAGGAAAAAACGCATACGCCCTTTTTGGCCAAGGGCATCATTGTCAACGTTTTGCCGCTTTTCATGTGCTTTAAAGGCGATTCGAATCTACCTCCTGAAATCTGTTTCCTGCAATTCTGCCTTGATTTCAAATCCTCTTCGTTGCCTTCCCTCAATATATTTGTGGACGAGAGTTATCATTTATAACTCTGCAGGTTTGTGAATTGCAGTGCCCTGAGCCTCCATTTTACAACTCGTGTTTATGGGAGCTGGCCGCAAAAGCACAGGATGGCTTCAGGCCCTGTTCTAGTTCCGGGGGGCGGGATGAGCCTGTGGTTAATTCTTCTTCCTGATGGGAAAATAGAGTGACCTGTGCCTTTCCCAACACCAAGAGCCAGTCTCTCATTGGTTCCCCGTCTTCCCGTTCATCCTCAGGAGAAATGGCAACCTGTACGGAACAGGAGGTTAAAGGTGCTGATGCTCCAAGGAGGGAGATTGCTAGTAAAGCGGCTGGAATGGCGAACCCGGGCACAAGGAGATGAGAAATGAGGTGCGTTTTAGAAACCTTTCCCCATGACACGGTGTACCATCTTCTGGGTTTCTCATTCATGTTTTCGATGTAGGAAGATGCCCTTGAACCTGGAGATATGGGACCCATGCGATGGGTACCACGCAGTATTACTTTAAAGGGTCTGCGTTTGCTCACCCAACCTCACCAAACCTCTCAGCCCCAAGAGTGTCCACCCTTATGTCTCATCCAGCCGTGAGTCTAGATATGGTCAATCCAGGTTGCATCACAGCCCCTGAACGCATTGTGTAAGAATGTCTCTCTCTTTCACTGTCTTTCTTTCATGGGTTTTTCAAAGTAATTTATTTTCATAATGCGGTTTAGCTGCTTTTCACTGCTGTGTTTATGCCGCTTTACACCCACTTGACACACTAACAGAGAGATATCAATACATAGGTTTTACGATTATTATTAGTCAGATATATTCTTGTGCGGTGAATAGGGCGTGTTGAGTCCAGTTCTCTGAGCAAGGAGTAGGTCTTGTCTATTACATATTGGGTTTATGGAACGGTATCTGAGCTAATTTGAAACCCTTGTTTGATGTATCACCCCACCTCACCTTTCCCGTTAAGCAGCCATAGTGTGTTTTCTGCATGTGTGACTCTGTTCTGTTTTGTAATTCAGTTCATGTGTAACGGTTTTTACATTCCCTCTATCAGTGATACCTTATGAGAAGTGTCCTTTTCTGTGTGACTTATTTCACTTAGAATCGTCGTACCTAAATCCACTCATCATGCTGCTACTAGCCTTAGGACATTGATTTCATGGCTGAGTGATATTCCATTGTACATAAGGACCACAACTTCTTTACCCATTTTTCTCTTTCCTGGGATATTTAAGGTGGAATGAAGTGGAGGTCCTTGTCAACAGAGCAGCCCTAAACTTTGGGGTGCTTGTGTCTTGCTGATTTTTCATTTTCCCAATTTATACCCCCATGAGTGGAAGTGCCCTATGCTCTCTAAGCTGTGTTTTTTAGATGTTTCAGGACTCACCGTACACTTCTCCAGAGTGGCTGTTGGCAATTTACATCCCGCCCATCAGTGTAGCAAGGCTCCCATTTCTCCATGGCCTGTCCTGCATTTCTGGTTTTGACACTTTTTTCAGCATGGCCCTTTTGACCGATGGGAAGCGAGACTTCTTTGTAGCGCTGATTTGCCTTTCCAGGTTGCTTGGTTGGCCAAAAAGGGCGTATGCGTTTTTTCCTGAATATATTCAGGAAAAAACGCATACGCCCTTTTTGGCCAAGGGCATCATTGTCAACGTTTTGCCGCTTTTCATGTGCTTTAAAGGCGATTCGAATCTACCTCCTGAAATCTGTTTCCTGCAATTCTGCCTTGATTTCAAATCCTCTTCTTTGCCTTCCCTCAATATATTTGTGGACGAGAGTTATCATTTATAACTCTGCAGGTTTGTGAATTGCAGTGCCCTGAAGCTCGATTTTACAACTCGCGTTTTTGGGAGCTGGCCGCAAAAGCGCAGGATGGCTTCAGGCCCTGTTCTCTTTCCAGGGGGCAGGCTGAGCCTGTGGTTAATTCTTCTTCCTGATGGGAAAATAGAGTGACGTGTGCCTGTCCCAACACCAAGAGCCAGTCTCTCATTGGTTCCCTGTCTTCCCGTTCATCCTCAGGAAAAATTGCAACCTGTACGGAACAGGAGGTTAAAGGTGCTGATGCTCCAAGTAGGGAGATTGCTAGTAAAGCGGCTGGAATGGCGAACCCAGGCACAAGGAGATGAGAAATGAGGTGCGTTTTAGAAACCTTTCCCCATCACACGGTGTACCATCTTCTGGGTTTCTCATTCATGTTTTCGATGTAGGAAGATGCCCTTGAACCTGGAGATATGGGACCCATGCGATGGGTACCACGCAGTATTACTTTAAAGGGTCTGCGTTTGCTCACCCAACCTCACCAAACCTCTCAGCCCCAAGAGTGTCCACCCTTATGTCTCATCCAGCTGTGGGTCTAGATATGGTCAATCCAGGTTGCATCACAGCCCCTGAACGCATTGTGTAAGAATGTCTCTCTCTTTCACTGTCTTTCTTTCATGGGTTTTTAAAAGTAATTTATTTTCATAATGCGGTTTAGCTGCTTTTCACTGCTGTGTTTATGCCGCTTTATACCCACTTGACACACTAACAGAGAGATATCAATACATAGGTTTTAAGATTATTACTAGTCAGATATATTCTTGTGCGGTGAATAGGGCGTGTTGAGTCCACTTCTCAGAGCAAGGAGTAGGTCTTGTCTATTACATATTGGGTTTATGGAACGGTATCTGAGCTAATTTGAAACCCTTGTTTGATGTATCACCCCACCTCACCTTTCCCGTTAAGCAGCCATAGTGTGTTTTCTGCATGTGTGACTCTGTTCTGTTTTGTAATTCAGTTCATGTGTAACGGTTTTTACATTCCCTCTATCAGTGATACCTTATGAGAAGTGTCCTTTTCTGTGTGACTTATTTCACTTAGAATCTCGTACCTAAATCCATTCATCATGCTGCTACTAGCCTTAGGACATTGATTTCATGGCTGAGTGATATTCCATTGTACTTAAGGAACACAACTTCTTTACCCATTTGTCTCTTTCCTGGGATATTTAAGGTGGAATGAAGTGGAGGTCCTTGTCAACAGAGCAGCCCTAAACTTTGGGGTGCTTGTGTCTTGCTGATTTTTCATTTTCCCAATTTATACCCCCATGAGTGGAAGTGCCCTATGCTCTCTAAGCTGTGTTTTTTAGATGTTTCAGGACTCACCGTACACTTCTCCAGAGTGGCTGTTGGCAATTTACATCCCGCCCATCAGTGTAGCAAGCCTCCCATTTCTCCATGGCCTGTCCTGCCTTTCTGGTTTTGACACTTTTTTCAGCATGGCCCTTTTGACCGATGGGAAGCGAGACTTCTTTGTAGCGCTGATTTGCCTTTCCAGGTTGCTTGGTTGGCCAAAAAGGGCGTATGCGTTTTTTTCCTGAATATATTCAGGAAGAAACGCATACGCCCTTTTTGGCCAAGGGCATCATTGTCAACGTTTTGCCGCTTTTCATGTGCTTTAAAGGCGATTCGAATCTACCTCCTGAAATCTGTTTCCTGCAATTCTGCCTTGATTTCAAATCCTCTTCGTTGCCTTCCCTCAATATATTTGTGGACGAGAGTTATCATTTATAACTCTGCAGGTTTGTGAATTGCAGTGCCCTGAGCCTCCATTTTACAACTCGTGTTTTTGGGAGCTGGCCGCAAAAGCGCAGGATGGCTTCAGGCCCTGTTCTGGTTCCGGGGTGCGGGATGAGCCTGTGGTTAATTCTTCTTCCTGATGGGAAAATAGAGTGACCTGTGCCTTTCCCAACACCAAGAGCCAGTCTCTCATTGGTTCCCCGTCTTCCCGTTCATTGTCAGGAGAAATGGCAACCTGTACGGAACAGGAGGTTAAAGGTGCTGATGCTCCAAGTAGGGAGATTGCTAGTAAAGCGGCTGGAATGGCGAACCCGGACACAAGGAGATGAGAAATGAGGTGCGTTTTAGAAACCTTTCCCCATCACACGGTGTACCATCTTCTGGGTTTCTCATGCATGTTTTCGATGTAGAAAGATGCCCTTGAACCTGGAGATTTGGGACCCATGCGATGGGTACCACGCAGTATTATTTTAAATGGTCTGCGTTTGCTCACCCAACCTCACCAAACCTCTCAGCCCCAAGAGTGTCCACCCTTAGGTCTCATCCAGCTGTGGGTCTAGATATGGTCAATCCAGGTTGCATCACAGCCCCTGAACGCATTGTGTAAGAATGTCTCTCTCTTTCACTGTCTTTCTTTCATGGGTTTTTCAAAGTAATTTATTTTCATAATGGGGTTTAGCTGCTTTTCACTGCTGTGTTTATGCCGCTTTACACCCACTTGACACACTAACAGAGAGATATCAATACATAGGTTTTAAGATTATTACTAGTCAGATATATTCTTGTGCGGTGAATAGGGCGTGTTGAGTCCAGTTCTCTGAGCAAGGAGTAGGTCTTGTCTATTACATATTGGGTTTATGGAACGGTATCTGAGCTAATTTGAAACCCTTGTTTGATGTATCACCCCACCTCCCCTTTCCCGTTAAGCAGCCATAGTGTGTTTTCTGCATGTGTGACTCTGTTCTGTTTTGTAATTCAGTTCATGTGTAACGGTTTTTACATTCCCTCTATAAGTGATACCTTATGAGAAGTGTCCTTTTCTGTGTGACTTATTTCACTTAGAATCGTCGTACCTAAATCCACTCATCATGCTGCTACTAGCCTTAGGACATTGATTTCATGGCTGAGTGATATTCCATTGTACATAAGGACCACAACTTCTTTACCCATTTTTCTCTTTCCTGGGATATTTAAGGTGGAATGAAGTGGAGGTCCTTGTCAACAGAGCAGCCCTAAACTTTGGGGTGCTTGTGTCTTGCTGATTTTTCATTTTCCCAATTTATACCCCCATGAGTGGAAGTGCCCTATGCTCTCTAAGCTGTGTTTTTTAGATGTTTCAGGACTCACCGTACACTTCTCCAGAGTGGCTGTTGGCAATTTACATCCCGCCCATCAGTGTAGCAAGGCTCCCATTTCTCCATGGCCTGTCCTGCATTTCTGGTTTTGACACTTTTTTCAGCATGGCCCTTTTGACCGATGGGAAGCGAGACTTCTTTGTAGCGCTGATTTGCCTTTCCAGGTTGCTTGGTTGGCCAACAAGGGCGTATGCGTTTTTTCCTGAATATATTCAGGAAAAAACGCATACGCCCTTTTTGGCCAAGGGCATCATTGTCAACGTTTTGCCGCTTTTCATGTGCTTTAAAGGCGATTCGAATCTACCTCCTGAAATCTGTTTCCTGCAATTCTGCCTTGATTTCAAATCCTCTTCGTTGCCTTCCCTCAATATATTTGTGGACGAGAGTTATCATTTATAACTCTGCAGGTTTGTGAATTGCAGTGCCCTGAGCCTCCATTTTACAACTCGTGTTTATGGGAGCTGGCCGCAAAAGCACAGGATGGCTTCAGGCCCTGTTCTAGTTCCGGGGGGCGGGATGAGCCTGTGGTTAATTCTTCTTCCTGATGGGAAAATAGAGTGACCTGTGCCTTTCCCAACACCAAGAGCCAGTCTCTCATTGGTTCCCCGTCTTCCCGTTCATCCTCAGGAGAAATGGCAACCTGTACGGAACAGGAGGTTAAAGGTGCTGATGCTCCAAGGAGGGAGATTGCTAGTAAAGCGGCTGGAATGGCGAACCCGGGCACAAGGAGATGAGAAATGAGGTGCGTTTTAGAAACCTTTCCCCATGACACGGTGTACCATCTTCTGGGTTTCTCATTCATGTTTTCGATGTAGGAAGATGCCCTTGAACCTGGAGATATGGGACCCATGCGATGGGTACCACGCAGTATTACTTTAAAGGGTCTGCGTTTGCTCACCCAACCTCACCAAACCTCTCAGCCCCAAGAGTGTCCACCCTTATGTCTCATCCAGCCGTGAGTCTAGATATGGTCAATCCAGGTTGCATCACAGCCCCTGAACGCATTGTGTAAGAATGTCTCTCTCTTTCACTGTCTTTCTTTCATGGGTTTTTCAAAGTAATTTATTTTCATAATGCGGTTTAGCTGCTTTTCACTGCTGTGTTTATGCCGCTTTACACCCACTTGACACACTAACAGAGAGATATCAATACATAGGTTTTACGATTATTATTAGTCAGATATATTCTTGTGCGGTGAATAGGGCGTGTTGAGTCCAGTTCTCTGAGCAAGGAGTAGGTCTTGTCTATTACATATTGGGTTTATGGAATGGTATCTGAGCTAATTTGAAACCCTTGTTTGATGTATCACCCCACCTCACCTTTCCCGTTAAGCAGCCATAGTGTGTTTTCTGCATGTGTGACTCTGTTCTGTTTTGTAATTCAGTTCATGTGTAACGGTTTTTACATTCCCTCTATCAGTGATACCTTATGAGAAGTGTCCTTTTCTGTGTGACTTATTTCACTTAGAATCGTCGTACCTAAATCCACTCATCATGCTGCTACTAGCCTTAGGACATTGATTTCATGGCTGAGTGATATTCCATTGTACATAAGGACCACAACTTCTTTACCCATTTTTCTCTTTCCTGGGATATTTAAGGTGGAATGAAGTGGAGGTCCTTGTCAACAGAGCAGCCCTAAACTTTGGGGTGCTTGTGTCTTGCTGATTTTTCATTTTCCCAATTTATACCCCCATGAGTGGAAGTGCCCTATGCTCTCTAAGCTGTGTTTTTTAGATGTTTCAGGACTCACCGTACACTTCTCCAGAGTGGCTGTTGGCAATTTACATCCCGCCCATCAGTGTAGCAAGGCTCCCATTTCTCCATGGCCTGTCCTGCATTTCTGGTTTTGACACTTTTTTCAGCATGGCCCTTTTGACCGATGGGAAGCGAGACTTCTTTGTAGCGCTGATTTGCCTTTCCAGGTTGCTTGGTTGGCCAAAAAGGGCGTATGCGTTTTTTCCTGAATATATTCAGGAAAAAACGCATACGCCCTTTTTGGCCAAGGGCATCATTGTCAACGTTTTGCCGCTTTTCATGTGCTTTAAAGGCGATTCGAATCTACCTCCTGAAATCTGTTTCCTGCAATTCTGCCTTGATTTCAAATCCTCTTCTTTGCCTTCCCTCAATATATTTGTGGACGAGAGTTATCATTTATAACTCTGCAGGTTTGTGAATTGCAGTGCCCTGAAGCTCGATTTTACAACTCGCGTTTTTGGGAGCTGGCCGCAAAAGCGCAGGATGGCTTCAGGCCCTGTTCTCTTTCCAGGGGGCAGGCTGAGCCTGTGGTTAATTCTTCTTCCTGATGGGAAAATAGAGTGACGTGTGCCTGTCCCAACACCAAGAGCCAGTCTCTCATTGGTTCCCTGTCTTCCCGTTCATCCTCAGGAAAAATTGCAACCTGTACGGAACAGGAGGTTAAAGGTGCTGATGCTCCAAGTAGGGAGATTGCTAGTAAAGCGGCTGGAATGGCGAACCCAGGCACAAGGAGATGAGAAATGAGGTGCGTTTTAGAAACCTTTCCCCATCACACGGTGTACCATCTTCTGGGTTTCTCATTCATGTTTTCGATGTAGGAAGATGCCCTTGAACCTGGAGATATGGGACCCATGCGATGGGTACCACGCAGTATTACTTTAAAGGGTCTGCGTTTGCTCACCCAACCTCACCAAACCTCTCAGCCCCAAGAGTGTCCACCCTTATGTCTCATCCAGCTGTGGGTCTAGATATGGTCAATCCAGGTTGCATCACAGCCCCTGAACGCATTGTGTAAGAATGTCTCTCTCTTTCACTGTCTTTCTTTCATGGGTTTTTAAAAGTAATTTATTTTCATAATGCGGTTTAGCTGCTTTTCACTGCTGTGTTTATGCCGCTTTATACCCACTTGACACACTAACAGAGAGATATCAATACATAGGTTTTAAGATTATTACTAGTCAGATATATTCTCGTGCGGTGAATAGGGCGTGTTGAGTCCACTTCTCAGAGCAAGGAGTAGGTCTTGTCTATTACATATTGGGTTTATGGAACGGTATCTGAGCTAATTTGAAACCCTTGTTTGATGTATCACCCCACCTCACCTTTCCCGTTAAGCAGCCATAGTGTGTTTTCTGCATGTGTGACTCTGTTCTGTTTTGTAATTCAGTTCATGTGTAACGGTTTTTACATTCCCTCTATCAGTGATACCTTATGAGAAGTGTCCTTTTCTGTGTGACTTATTTCACTTAGAATCTCGTACCTAAATCCATTCATCATGCTGCTACTAGCCTTAGGACATTGATTTCATGGCTGAGTGATATTCCATTGTACTTAAGGAACACAACTTCTTTACCCATTTGTCTCTTTCCTGGGATATTTAAGGTGGAATGAAGTGGAGGTCCTTGTCAACAGAGCAGCCCTAAACTTTGGGGTGCTTGTGTCTTGCTGATTTTTCATTTTCCCAATTTATACCCCCATGAGTGGAAGTGCCCTATGCTCTCTAAGCTGTGTTTTTTAGATGTTTCAGGACTCACCGTACACTTCTCCAGAGTGGCTGTTGGCAATTTACATCCCGCCCATCAGTGTAGCAAGCCTCCCATTTCTCCATGGCCTGTCCTGCCTTTCTGGTTTTGACACTTTTTTCAGCATGGCCCTTTTGACCGATGGGAAGCGAGACTTCTTTGTAGCGCTGATTTGCCTTTCCAGGTTGCTTGGTTGGCCAAAAAGGGCGTATGCGTTTTTTTCCTGAATATATTCAGGAAGAAACGCATACGCACTTTTTGGCCAAGGGCATCATTGTCAACGTTTTGCCGCTTTTCATGTGCTTTAAAGGCGATTCGAATCTACCTCCTGAAATCTGTTTCCTGCAATTCTGCCTTGATTTCAAATCCTCTTCGTTGCCTTCCCTCAATATATTTGTGGACGAGAGTTATCATTTATAACTCTGCAGGTTTGTGAATTGCAGTGCCCTGAGCCTCCATTTTACAACTCGTGTTTTTGGGAGCTGGCCGCAAAAGCGCAGGATGGCTTCAGGCCCTGTTCTGGTTCCGGGGTGCGGGATGAGCCTGTGGTTAATTCTTCTTCCTGATGGGAAAATAGAGTGACCTGTGCCTTTCCCAACACCAAGAGCCAGTCTCTCATTGGTTCCCCGTCTTCCCGTTCATTGTCAGGAGAAATGGCAACCTGTATGGAACAGGAGGTTAAAGGTGCTGATGCTCCAAGTAGGGAGATTGCTAGTAAAGCGGCTGGAATGGCGAACCCGGACACAAGGAGATGAGAAATGAGGTGCGTTTTAGAAACCTTTCCCCATCACACGGTGTACCATCTTCTGGGTTTCTCATGCATGTTTTCGATGTAGGAAGATGCCCTTGAACCTGGAGATTTGGGACCCATGCGATGGGTACCACGCAGTATTATTTTAAATGGTCTGCGTTTGCTCACCCAACCTCACCAAACCTCTCAGCCCCAAGAGTGTCCACCCTTAGGTCTCATCCAGCTGTGGGTCTAGATATGGTCAATCCAGGTTGCATCACAGCCCCTGAACGCATTGTGTAAGAATGTCTCTCTCTTTCACTGTCTTTCTTTCATGGGTTTTTCAAAGTAATTTATTTTCATAATGGGGTTTAGCTGCTTTTCACTGCTGTGTTTATGCCGCTTTACACCCACTTGACACACTAACAGAGAGATATCAATACATAGGTTTTAAGATTATTACTAGTCAGATATATTCTTGTGCGGTGAATAGGGCGTGTTGAGTCCAGTTCTCTGAGCAAGGAGTAGGTCTTGTCTATTACATATTGGGTTTATGGAACGGTATCTGAGCTAATTTGAAACCCTTGTTTGATGTATCACCCCACCTCCCCTTTCCCGTTAAGCAGCCATAGTGTGTTTTCTGCATGTGTGACTCTGTTCTGTTTTGTAATTCAGTTCAACTGTAACGGTTTTTACATTCCCTCTATAAGTGATACCTTATGAAAAGTGTCCTTTTCTGTGTGATTTATTTCACTTAGAATCGTCGTCCCTAAATCCACTGATCATGCTGCTACTAGCCTTATGACATAGATTTCATGGCTGAGTGATATTCCATAGTACATAAGGACCACAAATTGTTTATCCATTTTTCTCTTTCCTGGGATATTTAAGGTGGAATGAAGTGGAGGTCCTTGTCAAGAGAGCAGCCCTAAGGTTTGGGGTGCTTGTGTCTTGCTGATTTTTCATTTTCCCAATTTATACCCCCATGAGTGGTAGTGCCCTATGCTCTCTAAGCTGTGTTTTTTAGATGTTTCAGGACTCACCGTACACTTCTCCAGAGTGGCTGTTGGCAATTTACATCCCACCCATCAGTGTAGCAAGGCTCCCATTTCTCCATAGCCTGTCCTGCATTTCTGGTTTTGACACTTTTTTCAGCATGGCCCTTTTGAACGATGGGATGTGAGACTTCTTTGTAGCGCTGATTTGCCTTTCCAGGTTGCTTGGTTGGCCAAAAAGGGCGTATGCGTTTTTACCTGAATATATTCAGGAAAAAACGCATACGCCCTTTTTGGCCAAGGGCATCATTGTCAACGTTTTGCCGCTTTTCATGTGCTTTAAAGGCGATTCGAATCTACCTCCTGAAATCTGTTTCCTGCAATTCTGCCTTGATTTCAAATCCTCTTCGTTGCCTTCACTCAATATATTTGTGGACGAGAGTTATCATTTATAACTCTGCAGGTTTGTGAATTGCAGTGCCCTGAGCCTCCATTTTACAACTCGTGTTTTTGGGAGCTGGCCGCAAAAGCGCAGGATGGCTTCAGGCCCTGTTCTGGTTCCGGGGGGCGGGATGAGCGTGTGGTTAATTCTTCTTCCTGATGGGAAAATAGAGTGACCTGTGCCTTTCCCAACACCAAGAGCCAGTCTCTCATTGGTTCCCCGTCTTCCCGTTCATCGTCAGGAGAAATGGCAACCTGTACGGAACAGGAGGTTAAAGGTGCTGATGCTCCAAGTAGGGAGATTGCTAGTAAAGCGGCTGGAATGGCGAACACGGGCACAAGGAGATGAGAAATGAGGTGCGTTTTAGAAACCTTTCCCCATCACATGGTGTACCATCTTCTGGGTTTCTCATGCATGTTTTCGATGTAGGAAGATGCCCTTGAACCTGGAGATTTGGGACCCATGCGATGGGTACCACGCAGTATTACTTTAAATGGTCTGCGTTTGCTCACCCAACCTCACCAAACCTCTCAGCCCCAAGAGTGTCCACCCTTATGTCTCATCCATCTGTGGGTCTAGATATGGTAAATCCAGGTTGCATCACAGCCCCTGAACGCATTGTGTAAGAATGTCTCTCTCTTTCGCTGTCTTTCTTTCATGGGTTTTTCAAAGTAATTTATTTTCATAATGGGGTTTAGCTGCTTTTCACTGCTGTGTTTATGCCGCTTTACACCCACTTGACACACTAAAAGAGAGATATCAATACATAGGTTTTAAGATTATTACTAGTCAGATATATTCTTGTGCGGTGAATAGGGCGTGTTGAGTCCAGTTCTCTGAGCAAGGAGTAGGTCTTGTCTATTACATATTGGGTTTATGGAACGGTATCTGAGCTAATTTGAAACCCTTGTTTGATGTATCACCCCACCTCACCTTTCCCGTTAAGCAGCCATAGTGTGTTTTCTGCATGTGTGACTCTGTTCTGTTTTGTAATTCAGTTCATGTGTAACGGTTTTTACATTCCCTCTATCAGTGATACCTTATGAGAAGTGTCCTTTTCTGTGTGACTTATTTCACTTAGAATCGTCGTACCTAAATCCACTCATCATGCTGCTACTAGCCTTAGGACATTGATTTCATGGCTGAGTGATATTCCATTGTACATAAGGACCACAACTTCTTTACCCATTTTTCTCTTTCCTGGGATATTTAAGGTGGAATGAAGTGGAGGTCCTTGTCAACAGAGCAGCCCTAAACTTTGGGGTGCTTGTGTCTTGCTGATTTTTCATTTTCCCAATTTATACCCCCATGAGTGGTAGTGCCCTATGCTCTCTAAGCTGTGTTTTTTAGATGTTTCAGGACTCACCGTACACTTCTCCAGAGTGGCTGTTGGCAATTTACATCCCACCCATCAGTGTAGCAAGGCTCCCATTTCTCCATAGCCTGTCCTGCATTTCTGGTTTTGACACTTTTTTCAGCATGGCCCTTTTGAACGATGGGATGTGAGACTTCTTTGTAGCGCTGATTTGCCTTTCCAGGTTGCTTGGTTGGCCAAAAAGGGCGTATGCGTTTTTACCTGAATATATTCAGGAAAAAACGCATACGCCCTTTTTGGCCAAGGGCATCATTGTCAACGTTTTGCCGCTTTTCATGTGCTTTAAAGGCGATTCGAATCTACCTCCTGAAATCTGTTTCCTGCAATTCTGCCTTGATTTCAAATCCTCTTCGTTGCCTTCACTCAATATATTTGTGGACGAGAGTTATCATTTATAACTCTGCAGGTTTGTGAATTGCAGTGCCCTGAGCCTCCATTTTACAACTCGTGTTTTTGGGAGCTGGCCGCAAAAGCGCAGGATGGCTTCAGGCCCTGTTCTGGTTCCGGGGGGCGGGATGAGCGTGTGGTTAATTCTTCTTCCTGATGGGAAAATAGAGTGACCTGTGCCTTTCCCAACACCAAGAGCCAGTCTCTCATTGGTTCCCCGTCTTCCCGTTCATCGTCAGGAGAAATGGCAACCTGTACGGAACAGGAGGTTAAAGGTGCTGATGCTCCAAGTAGGGAGATTGCTAGTAAAGCGGCTGGAATGGCGAACACGGGCACAAGGAGATGAGAAATGAGGTGCGTTTTAGAAACCTTTCCCCATCACATGGTGTACCATCTTCTGGGTTTCTCATGCATGTTTTCGATGTAGGAAGATGCCCTTGAACCTGGAGATTTGGGACCCATGCGATGGGTACCACGCAGTATTACTTTAAATGGTCTGCGTTTGCTCACCCAACCTCACCAAACCTCTCAGCCCCAAGAGTGTCCACCCTTATGTCTCATCCATCTGTGGGTCTAGATATGGTAAATCCAGGTTGCATCACAGCCCCTGAACGCATTGTGTAAGAATGTCTCTCTCTTTCGCTGTCTTTCTTTCATGGGTTTTTCAAAGTAATTTATTTTCATAATGGGGTTTAGCTGCTTTTCACTGCTGTGTTTATGCCGCTTTACACCCACTTGACACACTAAAAGAGAGATATCAATACATAGGTTTTAAGATTATTACTAGTCAGATATATTCTTGTGCGGTGAATAGGGCGTGTTGAGTCCAGTTCTCTGAGCAAGGAGTAGGTCTTGTCTATTACATATTGGGTTTATGGAACGGTATCTGAGCTAATTTGAAACCCTTGTTTGATGTATCACCCCACCTCACCTTTCCCGTTAAGCAGCCATAGTGTGTTTTCTGCATGTGTGACTCTGTTCTGTTTTGTAATTCAGTTCATGTGTAACGGTTTTTACATTCCCTCTATAAGTGATACCTTATGAGAAGTGTCCTTTTCTGTGTGACTTATTTCACTTAGAATCGTCGTACCTAAATCCACTCATCATGCTGCTACTAGCCTTAGGACATTGATTTCATGGCTGAGTGATATTCCATTGTACATAAGGACCACAACTTCTTTACCCATTTTTCTCTTTCCTGGGATATTTAAGGTGGAATGAAGTGGAGGTCCTTGTCAACAGAGCAGCCCTAAACTTTGGGGTGCTTGTGTCTTGCTGATTTTTCATTTTCCCAATTTATACCCCCATGAGTGGAAGTGCCCTATGCTCTCTAAGCTGTGTTTTTTAGATGTTTCAGGACTCACCGTACACTTCTCCAGAGTGGCTGTTGGCAATTTACATCCCGCCCATCAGTGTAGCAAGGCTCCCATTTCTCCATGGCCTGTCCTGCATTTCTGGTTTTGACACTTTTTTCAGCATGGCCCTTTTGACCGATGGGAAGCGAGACTTCTTTGTAGCGCTGATTTGCCTTTCCAGGTTGCTTGGTTGGCCAAAAAGGGCGTATGCGTTTTTTCCTGAATATATTCAGGAAAAAACGCATACGCCCTTTTTGGCCAAGGGCATCATTGTCAACGTTTTGCCGCTTTTCATGTGCTTTAAAGGCGATTCGAATCTACCTCCTGAAATCTGTTTCCTGCAATTCTGCCTTGATTTCAAATCCTCTTCGTTGCCTTCACTCAATATATTTGTGGACGAGAGTTATCATTTATAACTCTGCAGGTTTGTGAATTGCAGTGCCCTGAGCCTCCATTTTACAACTCGTGTTTTTGGGAGCTGGCCGCAAAAGCGCAGGATGGCTTCAGGCCCTGTTCTGGTTCCGGGGTGCGGGATGAGCGTGTGGTTAATTCTTCTTCCTGATGGGAAAATAGAGTGACCTGTGCCTTTCCCAACACCATGAGCCAGTCTCTCATTGGTTCCCCGTCTTCCCGTTCATCGTCAGGAGAAATGGCAACCTGTACGGAACAGGAGGTTAAAGGTGCTGATGCTCCAAGTAGGGAGATTACTAGTAAAGCGGCTGGAATGGCGAACACGGGCACAAGGAGATGAGAAATGAGGTGCGTTTTAGAAACCTTTCCCCATCACATGGTGTACCATCTTCTGGGTTTCTCATGCATGTTTTCGATGTAGGAAGATGCCCTTGAACCTGGAGATTTGGGACCCATGCGATGGGTACCACGCAGTATTACTTTAAATGGTCTGCGTTTGCTCACCCAACCTCACCAAACCTCTCAGCCCCAAGAGTGTCCACCCTTATGTCTCATCCATCTGTGGGTCTAGATATGGTAAATCCAGGTTGCATCACAGCCCCTGAACGCATTGTGTAAGAATGTCTCTCTCTTTCGCTGTCTTTCTTTCATGGGTTTTTCAAAGTAATTTATTTTCATAATGGGGTTTAGCTGCTTTTCACTGCTGTGTTTATGCCGCTTTACACCCACTTGACACACTAAAAGAGAGATATCAATACATAGGTTTTAAGATTATTACTAGTCAGATATATTCTTGTGCGGTGAATAGGGCGTGTTGAGTCCAGTTCTCTGAGCAAGGAGTAGGTCTTGTCTATTACATATTGGGTTTATGGAACGGTATCTGAGCTAATTTGAAACCCTTGTTTGATGTATCACCCCACCTCACCTTTCCCGTTAAGCAGCCATAGTGTGTTTTCTGCATGTGTGACTCTGTTCTGTTTTGTAATTCAGTTCATGTGTAACGGTTTTTACATTCCCTCTATAAGTGATACCTTATGAGAAGTGTCCTTTTCTGTGTGACTTATTTCACTTAGAATCGTCGTACCTAAATCCACTCATCATGCTGCTACTAGCCTTAGGACATTGATTTCATGGCTGAGTGATATTCCATTGTACATAAGGACCACAACTTCTTTACCCATTTTTCTCTTTCCTGGGATATTTAAGGTGGAATGAAGTGGAGGTCCTTGTCAACAGAGCAGCCCTAAACTTTGGGGTGCTTGTGTCTTGCTGATTTTTCATTTTCCCAATTTATACCCCCATGAGTGGAAGTGCCCTATGGTCTCTAAGCTGTGTTTTTTAGATGTTTCAGGACTCACCGTACACTTCTCCAGAGTGGCTGTTGGCAATTTACATCCCACCCATCAGTGTAGCAAGGCTCCCATTTCTCCATGGCCTGTCCTGCATTTCTGGTTTTGACACTTTTTTCAGCATGGCCCTTTTGACCGATGGGAAGCGAGACTTCTTTGTAGCGCTGATTTGCCTTTCCAGGTTGCTTGGTTGGCCAACAAGGGCGTATGCGTTTTTTCCTGAATATATTCAGGAAAAAACGCATACGCCCTTTTTGGCCAAGGGCATCATTGTCAACGTTTTGCCGCTTTTCATGTGCTTTAAAGGCGATTCGAATCTACCTCCTGAAATCTGTTTCCTGCAATTCTGCCTTGATTTCAAATCCTCTTCGTTGCCTTCCCTCAATATATTTGTGGACGAGAGTTATCATTTATAACTCTGCAGGTTTGTGAATTGCAGTGCCCTGAGCCTCCATTTTACAACTCGTGTTTATGGGAGCTGGCCGCAAAAGCGCAGGATGGCTTCAGGCCCTGTTCTAGTTCCGGGGGGCGGGATGAGCCTGTGGTTAATTCTTCTTCCTGATGGGAAAATAGAGTGACCTGTGCCTTTCCCAACACCAAGAGCCAGTCTCTCATTGGTTCCCCGTCTTCCCGTTCATCCTCAGGAGAAATGGCAACCTGTACGGAACAGGAGGTTAAAGGTGCTGATGCTCCAAGGAGGGAGATTGCTAGTAAAGCGGCTGGAATGGCGAACCCGGGCACAAGGAGATGAGAAATGAGGTGCGTTTTAGAAACCTTTCCCCATGACACGGTGTACCATCTTCTGGGTTTCTCATTCATGTTTTCGATGTAGGAAGATGCCCTTGAACCTGGAGATATGGGACCCATGCGATGGGTACCACGCAGTATTACTTTAAAGGGTCTGCGTTTGCTCACCCAACCTCACCAAACCTCTCAGCCCCAAGAGTGTCCACCCTTATGTCTCATCCAGCCATGAGTCTAGATATGGTCAATCCAGGTTGCATCACAGCCCCTGAACGCATTGTGTAAGAATGTCTCTCTCTTTCACTGTCTTTCTTTCATGGGTTTTTCAAAGTAATTTATTTTCATAATGCGGTTTAGCTGCTTTTCACTGCTGTGTTTATGCCGCTTTACACCCACTTGACACACTAACAGAGAGATATCAATACATAGGTTTTACGATTATTATTAGTCAGATATATTCTTGTGCGGTGAATAGGGCGTGTTGAGTCCAGTTCTCTGAGCAAGGAGTAGGTCTTGTCTATTACATATTGGGTTTATGGAACGGTATCTGAGCTAATTTGAAACCCTTGTTTGATGTATCACCCCACCTCACCTTTCCCGTTAAGCAGCCATAGTGTGTTTTCTGCATGTGTGACTCTGTTCTGTTTTGTAATTCAGTTCATGTGTAACGGTTTTTACATTCCCTCTATCAGTGATACCTTATGAGAAGTGTCCTTTTCTGTGTGACTTATTTCACTTAGAATCGTCGTACCTAAATCCACTCATCATGCTGCTACTAGCCTTAGGACATTGATTTCATGGCTGAGTGATATTCCATTGTACATAAGGACCACAACTTCTTTACCCATTTTTCTCTTTCCTGGGATATTTAAGGTGGAATGAAGTGGAGGTCCTTGTCAACAGAGCAGCCCTAAACTTTGGGGTGCTTGTGTCTTGCTGATTTTTCATTTTCCCAATTTATACCCCCATGAGTGGAAGTGCCCTATGCTCTCTAAGCTGTGTTTTTTAGATGTTTCAGGACTCACCGTACACTTCTCCAGAGTGGCTGTTGGCAATTTACATCCCGCCCATCAGTGTAGCAAGGCTCCCATTTCTCCATGGCCTGTCCTGCATTTCTGGTTTTGAAACTTTTTTCAGCATGGCCCTTTTGACCGATGGGAAGCGAGACTTCTTTGTAGCGCTGATTTGCCTTTCCAGGTTGCTTGGTTGGCCAAAAAGGGCGTATGCGTTTTTTCCTGAATATATTCAGGAAAAAACGCATACGCCCTTTTTGGCCAAGGGCATCATTGTCAACGTTTTGCCGCTTTTCATGTGCTTTAAAGGCGATTCGAATCTATCTCCTGAAATCTGTTTCCTGCAATTCTGCCTTGATTTCAAATCCTCTTCTTTGCCTTCCCTCAATATATTTGTGGACGAGAGTTATCATTTATAACTCTGCAGGTTTGTGAATTGCAGTGCCCTGAAGCTCGATTTTACAACTCGCGTTTTTGGGAGCTGGCCGCAAAAGCGCAGGATGGCTTCAGGCCCTGTTCTCTTTCCAGGGGGCAGGCTGAGCCTGTGGTTAATTCTTCTTCCTGATGGGAAAATAGAGTGACGTGTGCCTGTCCCAACACCAAGAGCCAGTCTCTCATTGGTTCCCTGTCTTCCCGTTCATCCTCAGGAAAAATTGCAACCTGTACGGAACAGGAGGTTAAAGGTGCTGATGCTCCAAGTAGGGAGATTGCTAGTAAAGCGGCTGGAATGGCGAACCCAGGCACAAGGAGATGAGAAATGAGGTGCGTTTTAGAAACCTTTCCCCATCACACGGTGTACCATCTTCTGGGTTTCTCATTCATGTTTTCGATGTAGGAAGATGCCCTTGAACCTGGAGATATGGGACCCATGCGATGGGTACCACGCAGTATTACTTTAAAGGGTCTGCGTTTGCTCACCCAACCTCACCAAACCTCTCAGCCCCAAGAGTGTCCACCCTTATGTCTCATCCAGCTGTGGGTCTAGATATGGTCAATCCAGGTTGCATCACAGCCCCTGAACGCATTGTGTAAGAATGTCTCTCTCTTTCACTGTCTTTCTTTCATGGGTTTTTAAAAGTAATTTATTTTCATAATGCGGTTTAGCTGCTTTTCACTGCTGTGTTTATGCCGCTTTATACCCACTTGACACACTAACAGAGAGATATCAATACATAGGTTTTAAGATTATTACTAGTCAGATATATTCTTGTGCGGTGAATAGGGCGTGTTGAGTCCACTTCTCAGAGCAAGGAGTAGGTCTTGTCTATTACATATTGGGTTTATGGAACGGTATCTGAGCTAATTTGAAACCCTTGTTTGATGTATCACCCCACCTCCCCTTTCCCGTTAAGCAGCCATAGTGTGTTTTCTGCATGTGTGACTCTGTTCTGTTTTGTAATTCAGTTCATGTGTAACGGTTTTTACATTCCCTCTATCAGTGATACCTTATGAGAAGTGTCCTTTTCTGTGTGACTTATTTCACTTAGAATCTCGTACCTAAATCCATTCATCATGCTGCTACTAGCCTTAGGACATTGATTTCATGGCTGAGTGATATTCCATTGTACTTAAGGAACACAACTTCTTTACCCATTTGTCTCTTTCCTGGGATATTTAAGGTGGAATGAAGTGGAGGTCCTTGTCAACAGAGCAGCCCTAAACTTTGGGGTGCTTGTGTCTTGCTGATTTTTCATTTTCCCAATTTATACCCCCATGAGTGGAAGTGCCCTATGCTCTCTAAGCTGTGTTTTTTAGATGTTTCAGGACTCACCGTACACTTCTCCAGAGTGGCTGTTGGCAATTTACATCCCGCCCATCAGTGTAGCAAGCCTCCCATTTCTCCATGGCCTGTCCTGCCTTTCTGGTTTTGACACTTTTTTCAGCATGGCCCTTTTGACCGATGGGAAGCGAGACTTCTTTGTAGCGCTGATTTGCCTTTCCAGGTTGCTTGGTTGGCCAAAAAGGGCGTATGCGTTTTTTTCCTGAATATATTCAGGAAGAAACGCATACGCCCTTTTTGGCCAAGGGCATCATTGTCAACGTTTTGCCGCTTTTCATGTGCTTTAAAGGCGATTCGAATCTACCTCCTGAAATCTGTTTCCTGCAATTCTGCCTTGATTTCAAATCCTCTTCGTTGCCTTCCCTCAATATATTTGTGGACGAGAGTTATCATTTATAACTCTGCAGGTTTGTGAATTGCAGTGCCCTGAGCCTCCATTTTACAACTCGTGTTTTTGGGAGCTGGCCGCAAAAGCGCAGGATGGCTTCAGGCCCTGTTCTGGTTCCGGGGTGCGGGATGAGCCTGTGGTTAATTCTTCTTCCTGATGGGAAAATAGAGTGACCTGTGCCTTTCCCAACACCAAGAGCCAGTCTCTCATTGGTTCCCCGTCTTCCCGTTCATTGTCAGGAGAAATGGCAACCTGTACGGAACAGGAGGTTAAAGGTGCTGATGCTCCAAGTAGGGAGATTGCTAGTAAAGCGGCTGGAATGGCGAACCCGGACACAAGGAGATGAGAAATGAGGTGCGTTTTAGAAACCTTTCCCCATCACACGGTGTACCATCTTCTGGGTTTCTCATGCATGTTTTCGATGTAGGAAGATGCCCTTGAACCTGGAGATTTGGGACCCATGCGATGGGTACCACGCAGTATTATTTTAAATGGTCTGCGTTTGCTCACCCAACCTCACCAAACCTCTCAGCCCCAAGAGTGTCCACCCTTAGGTCTCATCCAGCTGTGGGTCTAGATATGGTCAATCCAGGTTGCATCACAGCCCCTGAACGCATTGTGTAAGAATGTCTCTCTCTTTCACTGTCTTTCTTTCATGGGTTTTTCAAAGTAATTTATTTTCATAATGGGGTTTAGCTGCTTTTCACTGCTGTGTTTATGCCGCTTTACACCCACTTGACACACTAACAGAGAGATATCAATACATAGGTTTTAAGATTATTACTAGTCAGATATATTCTTGTGCGGTGAATAGGGCGTGTTGAGTCCAGTTCTCTGAGCAAGGAGTAGGTCTTGTCTATTACATATTGGGTTTATGGAACGGTATCTGAGCTAATTTGAAACCCTTGTTTGATGTATCACCCCACCTCCCCTTTCCCGTTAAGCAGCCATAGTGTGTTTTCTGCATGTGTGACTCTGTTCTGTTTTGTAATTCAGTTCAACTGTAACGGTTTTTACATTCCCTCTATAAGTGATACCTTATGAAAAGTGTCCTTTTCTGTGTGATTTATTTCACTTAGAATCGTCGTCCCTAAATCCACTGATCATGCTGCTACTAGCCTTATGACATAGATTTCATGGCTGAGTGATATTCCATTGTACATAAGGACCACAAATTGTTTATCCATTTTTCTCTTTCCTGGGATATTTAAGGTGGAATGAAGTGGAGGTCCTTGTCAACAGAGCAGCCCTAAGGTTTGGGGTGCTTGTGTCTTGCTGATTTTTCATTTTCCCAATTTATACCCCCATGAGTGGTAGTGCCCTATGCTCTCTAAGCTGTGTTTTTTAGATGTTTCAGGACTCACCGTACACTTCTCCAGAGTGGCTGTTGGCAATTTACATCCCACCCATCAGTGTAGCAAGGCTCCCATTTCTCCATAGCCTGTCCTGCATTTCTGGTTTTGACACTTTTTTCAGCATGGCCCTTTTGAACGATGGGATGTGAGACTTCTTTGTAGCGCTGATTTGCCTTTCCAGGTTGCTTGGTTGGCCAAAAAGGGCGTATGCGTTTTTACCTGAATATATTCAGGAAAAAACGCATACGCCCTTTTTGGCCAAGGGCATCATTGTCAACGTTTTGCCGCTTTTCATGTGCTTTAAAGGCGATTCGAATCTACCTCCTGAAATCTGTTTCCTGCAATTCTGCCTTGATTTCAAATCCTCTTCGTTGCCTTCCCTCAATATATTTGTGGACGAGAGTTATCATTTATAACTCTGCAGGTTTGTGAATTGCAGTGCCCTGAGCCTCCATTTTACAACTCGTGTTTATGGGAGCTGGCCGCAAAAGCGCAGGATGGCTTCAGGCCCTGTTCTGGTTCCGGGGGGCGGGATGAGCCTGTGGTTAATTCTTCTTCCTGATGGGAAAATAGAGTGACCTGTGCCTTTCCCAACACCAAGAGCCAGTCTCTCATTGGTTCCCCGTCTTCCCGTTCATCCTCAGGAGAAATGGCAACCTGTACGGAACAGGAGGTTAAAGGTGCTGATGCTCCAAGTAGGGAGATTGCTAGTAAAACGGCTGGAATGGCGAACCCGGGCACAAGGAGATGAGAAATGAGGTGCGTTTTAGAAACCTTTCTCCATCACACAGTGTACCATCTTCTGGGTTTCTCATTCATGTTTTCGATGTAGGAAGATGCCCTTAAACCTGGAGATATGGGACCCATGCGATGGGTACCACGCAGTATTACTTTAAAGGGTCTGCGTTTGCTCACCCAACCTCACCAAACCTCTCAGCCCCAAGAGTGTCCACCCTTATGTCTCATCCAGCTGTGGGTCTAGATATGGTCAATCCAGGTTGCATCACAGCCCCTGAAAGCATTGTGTAAGAATGTCTCTCTCTTTCACTGTCTTTCTTTCATGGGTTTTTCAAAGTAATTTATTTTCATAATGCGGTTTAGCTGCTTTTCACTGCTGTGTTTATGCCGCTTTACACCCACTTGACACACTAACAGAGAGATATCAATACATAGGTTTGAAGATTATTAGTAGTCAGATATATTCTTGTGCGGTGAATAGGGCGTGTTGAGTCCAGTTCTCTGAGCAAGGAGTAGGTCTTGTCTATTACATATTGGGTTTATGGAACGGTATCTGAGCTAATTTGAAACCCTTGTTTTATGTATCACCCCACCTCACCTTTCCCGTTAAACAGCCATAGTGTGTTTTCTGCATGTGTGACTCTGTTCTGTTTTGTAATTCAGTTCAAGTGTAACGGTTTTTACATTCCCTCTATCAGTGATACCTTATGAGAAGTGTCCTTTTCTGTGTGACTTATTTCACTTAGAATCGTCGTACCTAAATCCACTCATCATGCTGCTACTAGCCTTATGACATTGATTTCATGGCTGAGTGATATTCCATTGTACATAAGGACCACAACTTCTTTACCCATTTTTCTCTTTCCTGGGATATTTAAGGTGGAATGAAGTGGAGGTCCTTGTCAACAGAGCAGCCCTAAACTTTGGGGTGCTTGTGTCTTGCTGATTTTTCATTTTCCCAATTTATACCCCCATGAGTGGAAGTGCCCTATGCTCTCTAAGCTGTGTTTTTTAGATGTTTCAGGACTCACCGTACACTTCTCCAGAGTGGCTGTTGGCAATTTACATCCCGCCCATCAGTGTAGCAAGGCTCCCATTTCTCCATGGCCTGTCCTGCATTTCTGGTTTTGACACTTTTTTCAGCATGGCCCTTTTGACCGATGGGAAGCGAGACTTCTTTGTAGCGCTGATTTGCCTTTCCAGGTTGCTTGATTGGCCAAAAAGGGCGTATGCGTTTTTTGCTGAATATATTCAGGAAAAAACGCATACGCCCTTTTTGGCCAAGGGCATCATTGTCAACGTTTTGCCGCTTTTCATGTGCTTTAAAGGCGATTCGAATCTACCTCCTGAAATCTGTTTCCTGCAATTCTGCCTTGATTTCAAATCCTCTTCTTTGCCTTCCCTCAATATATTTGTGGACGAGAGTTATCATTTATAACTCTGCAGGTTTGTGAATTGCAGTGCCCTGAACCTCCATTTTACAACTCGCGTTTTTGGGAGCTGGCCGCAAAAGCGCAGGATGGCTTCAGGCCCTGTTCTCTTTCCAGGGGGCAGGCTGAGCCTGTGGTTAATTCTTCTTCCTGATGGGAAAATAGAGTGTCGTGTGCCTGTCCCAACACCAAGAGCCAGTCTCTCATTGGTTCCCTGTCTTCCCGTTCATCCTCAGGAAAAATTGCAACCTGTACGGAACAGGAGGTTAAAGGTGCTGATGCTCCAAGTAGGGAGATTGCTAGTAAAGCGGCTGGAATGGCGAACCCAGGCACAAGGAGATGAGAAATGAGGTGCGTTTTAGAAACCTTTCCCCATCACACGGTGTACCATCTTCTGGGTTTCTCATTCATGTTTTCGATGTAGGAAGATGCCCTTGAACCTGGAGATATGGGACCCATGCGATGGGTACCACGCAGTATTACTTTAAAGGGTCTGCGTTTGCTCACCCAACCTCACCAAACCTCTCAGCCCCAAGAGTGTCCACCCTTATGTCTCATCCAGCTGTGGGTCTAGATATGGTCAATCCAGGTTGCATCACAGCCCCTGAACGCATTGTGTAAGAATTTCTCTCTCTTTCACTGTCTTTGTTTCATGGGTTTTTAAAAGTAATTTATTTTCATAATGCGGTTTAGCTGCTTTTCACTGCTGTGTTTATGCCGCTTTATACCCACTTGACACACTAACAGAGAGATATCAATACATAGGTTTTAAGATTATTACTAGTCAGATATATTCTTGTGCGGTGAATAGGGCCTGTTGAGTCCAGTTCTCTGAGCAAGGAGTAGGTCTTGTCTATTACATATTGGGTTTATGGAACGGTATCTGAGCTAATTTGAAACCCTTGTTTTATGTATCACCCCACCTCCCCTTTCCCGTTAAGCAGCCATAGTGTGTTTTCTGCATGTGTGACTCTGTTCTGTTTTGTAATTCAGTTCAACTGTAACGGTTTTTACATTCCCTCTATAAGTGATACCTTATGAAAAGTGTCCTTTTCTGTGTGATTTATTTCACTTAGAATCGTCGTACCTAAATCCACTGATCATGCTGCTACTAGCCTTATGACATTGATTTCATGGCTGAGTGATATTCCATTGTACATAAGGACCACAAATTGTTTATCCATTTTTCTCTTTCCTGGGATATTTAAGGTGGAATGAAGTGGAGGTCCTTGTCAACAGAGCAGCCCTAAGCTTTGGGGTGCTTGTGTCTTGCTGATTTTTCATTTTCCCAATTTATACCCCCATGAGTGGAAGTGCCCTATGCTCTCTACGCTGTGTTTTTTAGATGTTTCAGGACTCACCGTACACTTCTCCAGAGTGGCTGTTGGCAATTTACATCCCACCCATCAGTGTAGCAAGGCTCCCATTTCTCCATAGCCTGTCCTGCATTTCTGGTTTTGACACTTTTTTCAGCATGGCCCTTTTGACCGATGGGATGTGAGACTTCTTTGTAGCGCTGATTTGCCTTTCCAGGTTGCTTGGTTGGCCAAAAAGGGCGTATGCGTTTTTTCCTGAATATATTCAGGAAAAAACGCATACGCCCTTTTTGGCCAAGGGCATCATTGTCAACGTTTTGCCGCTTTTCATGTGCTTTAAAAGCGATTCGAATCTACCTCCTGAAATCTGTTTCCTGCAATTCTGCCTTGATTTCAAATCCTCTTCTTTGCCTTCCCTCAATATATTTGTGGACGAGAGTTATCATTTATAACTGCAGGTTTGTGAATTGCAGTGCCCTGAGCCTCCATTTTACAACTCGTGTTTATGGGAGCTGGCCGCAAAAGCGCAGGATGGCTTCAGGCCCTGTTCTAGTTCCGGGGGGCGGGATGAGCCTGTGGTTAATTCTTCTTCCTGATGGGAAAATAGAGTGACCTGTGCCTTTCCCAACACCAAGAGCCAGTCTCTCATTGGTTCCCCGTCTTCCCGTTCATCCTCAGGAGAAATGGCAACCTGTACGGAACAGGAGGTTAAAGGGGCTGATGCTCCAAGTAGGGAGATTGCTAGTAAAGTGGCTGGAATGGCGAACCCGGACACAAGGAGATGAGAAATGAGGTGCGTTTTAGAAACCTTTCCCCATCACACGGTGTACCATCTTCTGGGTTTCTCATGCATGTTTTCGATGTAGGAAGATGCCCTTAAACCTGGAGATTTGGGACCCATGCGATGGGTACCACGCAGTATTACTTTAAATGGTCTGCGTTTGCTCACCCAACCTCACCAAACCTCTCAGCCCCAAGAGTGTCCACCCTTAGGTCTCATCCAGCTGTGGGTCTAGATATGGTCAATCCAGGTTGCATCACAGCCCCTGAACGCATTGTGTAAGAATGTCTCTCTCTTTCACTGTCTTTCTTTCATGGGTTTTTCAAAGTAATTTATTTTCATAATGGGGTTTAGCTGCTTTTCACTGCTGTGTTTATGCCGCTTTACACCCACTTGACACACTAACAGAGAGATATCAATACATAGGTTTTAAGATTATTAGTAGTCAGATATATTCTTGTGCGGTGAATAGGGCGTGTTGAGTCCAGTTCTCTGAGCAAGGAGTAGGTCTTGTCTATTACATATTGGGTTTATGGAACGGTATCTGAGCTAATTTGAAACCCTTGTTTGATGTATCACCCCACCTCCCCTTTCCCGTTAAGCAGCCATAGTGTGTTTTCTGCATGTGTGACTCTGTTCTGTTTTGTAATTCAGTTCAACTGTAACGGTTTTTACATTCCCTCTATAAGTGATACCTTATGAAAAGTGTCCTTTTCTGTGTGATTTATTTCACTTAGAATCGTCGTCCCTAAATCCACTGATCATGCTGCTACTAGCCTTATGACATTGATTTCATGGCTGAGTGATATTCCATTGTACATAAGGACCACAAATTGTTTATCCATTTTTCTCTTTCCTGGGATATTTAAGGTGGAATGAAGTGGAGGTCCTTGTCAACAGAGCAGCCCTAAGCTTTGGGGTGCTTGTGTCTTGCTGATTTTTCATTTTCCCAATTTATACCCCCATGAGTGGAAGTGCCCTATGCTCTCTAAGCTGTGTTTTTTAGATGTTTCAGGACTCACCGTACACTTCTCCAGAGTGGCTGTTGGCAATTTACATCCCACCCATCAGTGTAGCAAGGCTCCCATTTCTCCATAGCCTGTCCTGCATTTCTGGTTTTGACACTTTTTTCAGCATGGCCCTTTTGAACGATGGGATGTGAGACTTCTTTGTAGCGCTGATTTGCCTTTCCAGGTTGCTTGGTTGGCTAAAAAGGGCGTATGCGTTTTTACCTGAATATATTCAGGAAAAAACGCATACGCCCTTTTTGGCCAAGGGCATCATTGTCAACGTTTTGCCGCTTTTCATGTGCTTTAAAGGCGATTCGAATCTACCTCCTGAAAGCTGTTTCCTGCAATTCTGCCTTGATTTCAAATCCTCTTCTTTGCCTTCCCTCAATATATTTGTGGACGAGAGTTATCATTTATAACTCTGCAGGTTTGTGAATTGCAGTGCCCTGAGCCTCCATTTTACAACTCGTGTTTATGGGAGCTGGCCGCAAAAGCGCAGGATGGCTTCAGGCCCTGTTCTGGTTCCGGGGGGCGGGATGAGCCTGTGGTTAATTCTTCTTCCTGATGGGAAAATAGAGTGACCTGTGCCTTTCCCAACACCAAGAGCCAGTCTCTCATTGGTTCCCCGTCTTCCCATTCATCCTCAGGAGAAATGGCAACCTGTACGGAACAGGAGGTTAAAGGTGCTGATGCTCCAAGTAGGGAGATTGCTAGTAAAACGGCTGGAATGGCGAACCCGGGCACAAGGAGATGAGAAATGAGGTGCGTTTTAGAAACCTTTCTCCATCACACAGTGTACCATCTTCTGGGTTTCTCATTCATGTTTTCGATGTAGGAAGATGCCCTTAAACCTGGAGATATGGGACCCATGCGATGGGTACCACGCAGTATTACTTTAAAGGGTCTGCGTTTGCTCACCCAACCTCACCAAACCTCTCAGCCCCAAGAGTGTCCACCCTTATGTCTCATCCAGCTGTGGGTCTAGATATGGTCAATCCAGGTTGCATCACAGCCCCTGAAAGCATTGTGTAAGAATGTCTCTCTCTTTCACTGTCTTTCTTTCATGGGTTTTTCAAAGTAATTTATTTTCATAATGCGGTTTAGCTGCTTTTCACTGCTGTGTTTATGCCGCTTTACACCCACTTGACACACTAACAGAGAGATATCAATACATAGGTTTGAAGATTATTAGTAGTCAGATATATTCTTGTGCGGTGAATAGGGCGTGTTGAGTCCAGTTCTCTGAGCAAGGAGTAGGTCTTGTCTATTACATATTGGGTTTATGGAACGGTATCTGAGCTAATTTGAAACCCTTGTTTTATGTATCACCCCACCTCACCTTTCCCGTTAAACAGCCATAGTGTGTTTTCTGCATGTGTGACTCTGTTCTGTTTTGTAATTCAGTTCAAGTGTAACGGTTTTTACATTCCCTCTATCAGTGATACCTTATGAGAAGTGTCCTTTTCTGTGTGACTTATTTCACTTAGAATCGTCGTACCTAAATCCACTCATCATGCTGCTACTAGCCTTATGACATTGATTTCATGGCTGAGTGATATTCCATTGTACATAAGGACCACAACTTCTTTACCCATTTTTCTCTTTCCTGGGATATTTAAGGTGGAATGAAGTGGAGGTCCTTGTCAACAGAGCAGCCCTAAACTTTGGGGTGCTTGTGTCTTGCTGATTTTTCATTTTCCCAATTTATACCCCCATGAGTGGAAGTGCCCTATGCTCTCTAAGCTGTGTTTTTTAGATGTTTCAGGACTCACCGTACACTTCTCCAGAGTGGCTGTTGGCAATTTACATCCCGCCCATCAGTGTAGCAAGGCTCCCATTTCTCCATGGCCTGTCCTGCATTTCTGGTTTTGACACTTTTTTCAGCATGGCCCTTTTGACCGATGGGAAGCGAGACTTCTTTGTAGCGCTGATTTGCCTTTCCAGGTTGCTTGATTGGCCAAAAAGGGCGTATGCGTTTTTTGCTGAATATATTCAGGAAAAAACGCATACGCCCTTTTTGGCCAAGGGCATCATTGTCAACGTTTTGCCGCTTTTCATGTGCTTTAAAGGCGATTCGAATCTACCTCCTGAAATCTGTTTCCTGCAATTCTGCCTTGATTTCAAATCCTCTTCTTTGCCTTCCCTCAATATATTTGTGGACGAGAGTTATCATTTATAACTCTGCAGGTTTGTGAATTGCAGTGCCCTGAACCTCCATTTTACAACTCGCGTTTTTGGGAGCTGGCCGCAAAAGCGCAGGATGGCTTCAGGCCCTGTTCTCTTTCCAGGGGGCAGGCTGAGCCTGTGGTTAATTCTTCTTCCTGATGGGAAAATAGAGTGTCGTGTGCCTGTCCCAACACCAAGAGCCAGTCTCTCATTGGTTCCCTGTCTTCCCGTTCATCCTCAGGAAAAATTGCAACCTGTACGGAACAGGAGGTTAAAGGTGCTGATGCTCCAAGTAGGGAGATTGCTAGTAAAGCGGCTGGAATGGCGAACCCAGGCACAAGGAGATGAGAAATGAGGTGCGTTTTAGAAACCTTTCCCCATCACACGGTGTACCATCTTCTGGGTTTCTCATTCATGTTTTCGATGTAGGAAGATGCCCTTGAACCTGGAGATATGGGACCCATGCGATGGGTACCACGCAGTATTACTTTAAAGGGTCTGCGTTTGCTCACCCAACCTCACCAAACCTCTCAGCCCCAAGAGTGTCCACCCTTATGTCTCATCCAGCTGTGGGTCTAGATATGGTCAATCCAGGTTGCATCACAGCCCCTGAACGCATTGTGTAAGAATTTCTCTCTCTTTCACTGTCTTTGTTTCATGGGTTTTTAAAAGTAATTTATTTTCATAATGCGGTTTAGCTGCTTTTCACTGCTGTGTTTATGCCGCTTTATACCCACTTGACACACTAACAGAGAGATATCAATACATAGGTTTTAAGATTATTACTAGTCAGATATATTCTTGTGCGGTGAATAGGGCCTGTTGAGTCCAGTTCTCTGAGCAAGGAGTAGGTCTTGTCTATTACATATTGGGTTTATGGAACGGTATCTGAGCTAATTTGAAACCCTTGTTTTATGTATCACCCCACCTCCCCTTTCCCGTTAAGCAGCCATAGTGTGTTTTCTGCATGTGTGACTCTGTTCTGTTTTGTAATTCAGTTCAACTGTAACGGTTTTTACATTCCCTCTATAAGTGATACCTTATGAAAAGTGTCCTTTTCTGTGTGATTTATTTCACTTAGAATCGTCGTACCTAAATCCACTGATCATGCTGCTACTAGCCTTATGACATTGATTTCATGGCTGAGTGATATTCCATTGTACATAAGGACCACAAATTGTTTATCCATTTTTCTCTTTCCTGGGATATTTAAGGTGGAATGAAGTGGAGGTCCTTGTCAACAGAGCAGCCCTAAGCTTTGGGGTGCTTGTGTCTTGCTGATTTTTCATTTTCCCAATTTATACCCCCATGAGTGGAAGTGCCCTATGCTCTCTAAGCTGTGTTTTTTAGATGTTTCAGGACTCACCGTACACTTCTCCAGAGTGGCTGTTGGCAATTTACATCCCACCCATCAGTGTAGCAAGGCTCCCATTTCTCCATAGCCTGTCCTGCATTTCTGGTTTTGACACTTTTTTCAGCATGGCCCTTTTGACCGATGGGATGTGAGACTTCTTTGTAGCGCTGATTTGCCTTTCCAGGTTGCTTGGTTGGCCAAAAAGGGCGTATGCGTTTTTTCCTGAATATATTCAGGAAAAAACGCATACGCCCTTTTTGGCCAAGGGCATCATTGTCAACGTTTTGCCGCTTTTCATGTGCTTTAAAAGCGATTCGAATCTACCTCCTGAAATCTGTTTCCTGCAATTCTGCCTTGATTTCAAATCCTCTTCTTTGCCTTCCCTCAATATATTTGTGGACGAGAGTTATCATTTATAACTGCAGGTTTGTGAATTGCAGTGCCCTGAGCCTCCATTTTACAACTCGTGTTTATGGGAGCTGGCCGCAAAAGCGCAGGATGGCTTCAGGCCCTGTTCTAGTTCCGGGGGGCGGGATGAGCCTGTGGTTAATTCTTCTTCCTGATGGGAAAATAGAGTGACCTGTGCCTTTCCCAACACCAAGAGCCAGTCTCTCATTGGTTCCCCGTCTTCCCGTTCATCCTCAGGAGAAATGGCAACCTGTACGGAACAGGAGGTTAAAGGGGCTGATGCTCCAAGTAGGGAGATTGCTAGTAAAGTGGCTGGAATGGCGAACCCGGACACAAGGAGATGAGAAATGAGGTGCGTTTTAGAAACCTTTCCCCATCACACGGTGTACCATCTTCTGGGTTTCTCATGCATGTTTTCGATGTAGGAAGATGCCCTTAAACCTGGAGATTTGGGACCCATGCGATGGGTACCACGCAGTATTACTTTAAATGGTCTGCGTTTGCTCACCCAACCTCACCAAACCTCTCAGCCCCAAGAGTGTCCACCCTTAGGTCTCATCCAGCTGTGGGTCTAGATATGGTCAATCCAGGTTGCATCACAGCCCCTGAACGCATTGTGTAAGAATGTCTCTCTCTTTCACTGTCTTTCTTTCATGGGTTTTTCAAAGTAATTTATTTTCATAATGGGGTTTAGCTGCTTTTCACTGCTGTGTTTATGCCGCTTTACACCCACTTGACACACTAACAGAGAGATATCAATACATAGGTTTTAAGATTATTAGTAGTCAGATATATTCTTGTGCGGTGAATAGGGCGTGTTGAGTCCAGTTCTCTGAGCAAGGAGTAGGTCTTGTCTATTACATATTGGGTTTATGGAACGGTATCTGAGCTAATTTGAAACCCTTGTTTGATGTATCACCCCACCTCCCCTTTCCCGTTAAGCAGCCATAGTGTGTTTTCTGCATGTGTGACTCTGTTCTGTTTTGTAATTCAGTTCAACTGTAACGGTTTTTACATTCCCTCTATAAGTGATACCTTATGAAAAGTGTCCTTTTCTGTGTGATTTATTTCACTTAGAATCGTCGTCCCTAAATCCACTGATCATGCTGCTACTAGCCTTATGACATTGATTTCATGGCTGAGTGATATTCCATTGTACATAAGGACCACAAATTGTTTATCCATTTTTCTCTTTCCTGGGATATTTAAGGTGGAATGAAGTGGAGGTCCTTGTCAACAGAGCAGCCCTAAGCTTTGGGGTGCTTGTGTCTTGCTGATTTTTCATTTTCCCAATTTATACCCCCATGAGTGGAAGTGCCCTATGCTCTCTAAGCTGTGTTTTTTAGATGTTTCAGGACTCACCGTACACTTCTCCAGAGTGGCTGTTGGCAATTTACATCCCACCCATCAGTGTAGCAAGGCTCCCATTTCTCCATAGCCTGTCCTGCATTTCTGGTTTTGACACTTTTTTCAGCATGGCCCTTTTGAACGATGGGATGTGAGACTTCTTTGTAGCGCTGATTTGCCTTTCCAGGTTGCTTGGTTGGCTAAAAAGGGCGTATGCGTTTTTACCTGAATATATTCAGGAAAAAACGCATACGCCCTTTTTGGCCAAGGGCATCATTGTCAACGTTTTGCCGCTTTTCATGTGCTTTAAAGGCGATTCGAATCTACCTCCTGAAATCTGTTTCCTGCAATTCTGCCTTGATTTCAAATCCTCTTCTTTGCCTTCCCTCAATATATTTGTGGACGAGAGTTATCATTTATAACTCTGCAGGTTTGTGAATTGCAGTGCCCTGAGCCTCCATTTTACAACTCGTGTTTATGGGAGCTGGCCGCAAAAGCGCAGGATGGCTTCAGGCCCTGTTCTGGTTCCGGGGGGCGGGATGAGCCTGTGGTTAATTCTTCTTCCTGATGGGAAAATAGAGTGACCTGTGCCTTTCCCAACACCAAGAGCCAGTCTCTCATTGGTTCCCCGTCTTCCCATTCATCCTCAGGAGAAATGGCAACCTGTACGGAACAGGAGGTTAAAGGTGCTGATGCTCCAAGTAGGGAGATTGCTAGTAAAACGGCTGGAATGGCGAACCCGGGCACAAGGAGATGAGAAATGAGGTGAGTTTTAGAAACCTTTCCCCATCACACGGTGTACCATCTTCTGGGTTTCTCATTCATGTTTTCGATGTAGGAAGATGCCCTTAAACCTGGAGATATGGGACCCATGCGATGGGTACCACGCAGTATTACTTTAAAGGGTCTGCGTTTGCTCACCCAACCTCACCAAACCTCTCAGCCCCAAGAGTGTCCACCCTTATGTCTCATCCAGCTGTGGGTCTAGATATGGTCAATCCAGGTTGCATCACAGCCCCTGAAAGCATTGTGTAAGAATGTCTCTCTCTTTCACTGTCTTTCTTTCATGGGTTTTTCAAAGTAATTTATTTTCATAATGCGGTTTAGCTGCTTTTCACTGCTGTGTTTATGCCGCTTTACACCCACTTGACACACTAACAGAGAGATATCAATACATAGGTTTGAAGATTATTAGTAGTCAGATATATTCTTGTGCGGTGAATAGGGCGTGTTGAGTCCAGTTCTCTGAGCAAGGAGTAGGTCTTGTCTATTACATATTGGGTTTATGGAACGGTATCTGAGCTAATTTGAAACCCTTGTTTTATGTATCACCCCACCTCACCTTTCCCGTTAAACAGCCATAGTGTGTTTTCTGCATGTGTGACTCTGTTCTGTTTTGTAATTCAGTTCAAGTGTAACGGTTTTTACATTCCCTCTATCAGTGATACCTTATGAGAAGTGTCCTTTTCTGTGTGACTTATTTCACTTAGAATCGTCGTACCTAAATCCACTCATCATGCTGCTACTAGCCTTATGACATTGATTTCATGGCTGAGTGATATTCCATTGTACATAAGGACCACAACTTCTTTACCCATTTTTCTCTTTCCTGGGATATTTAAGGTGGAATGAAGTGGAGGTCCTTGTCAACAGAGCAGCCCTAAACTTTGGGGTGCTTGTGTCTTGCTGATTTTTCATTTTCCCAATTTATACCCCCATGAGTGGAAGTGCCCTATGCTCTCTAAGCTGTGTTTTTTAGATGTTTCAGGACTCACCGTACACTTCTCCAGAGTGGCTGTTGGCAATTTACATCCCGCCCATCAGTGTAGCAAGGCTCCCATTTCTCCATGGCCTGTCCTGCATTTCTGGTTTTGACACTTTTTTCAGCATGGCCCTTTTGACCGATGGGAAGCGAGACTTCTTTGTAGCGCTGATTTGCCTTTCCAGGTTGCTTGATTGGCCAAAAAGGGCGTATGCGTTTTTTGCTGAATATATTCAGGAAAAAACGCATACGCCCTTTTTGGCCAAGGGCATCATTGTCAACGTTTTGCCGCTTTTCATGTGCTTTAAAGGCGATTCGAATCTACCTCCTGAAATCTGTTTCCTGCAATTCTGCCTTGATTTCAAATCCTCTTCTTTGCCTTCCCTCAATATATTTGTGGACGAGAGTTATCATTTATAACTCTGCAGGTTTGTGAATTGCAGTGCCCTGAACCTCCATTTTACAACTCGCGTTTTTGGGAGCTGGCCGCAAAAGCGCAGGATGGCTTCAGGCCCTGTTCTCTTTCCAGGGGGCAGGCTGAGCCTGTGGTTAATTCTTCTTCCTGATGGGAAAATAGAGTGTCGTGTGCCTGTCCCAACACCAAGAGCCAGTCTCTCATTGGTTCCCTGTCTTCCCGTTCATCCTCAGGAAAAATTGCAACCTGTACGGAACAGGAGGTTAAAGGTGCTGATGCTCCAAGTAGGGAGATTGCTAGTAAAGCGGCTGGAATGGCGAACCCAGGCACAAGGAGATGAGAAATGAGGTGCGTTTTAGAAACCTTTCCCCATCACACGGTGTACCATCTTCTGGGTTTCTCATTCATGTTTTCGATGTAGGAAGATGCCCTTGAACCTGGAGATATGGGACCCATGCGATGGGTACCACGCAGTATTACTTTAAAGGGTCTGCGTTTGCTCACCCAACCTCACCAAACCTCTCAGCCCCAAGAGTGTCCACCCTTATGTCTCATCCAGCTGTGGGTCTAGATATGGTCAATCCAGGTTGCATCACAGCCCCTGAACGCATTGTGTAAGAATTTCTCTCTCTTTCACTGTCTTTGTTTCATGGGTTTTTAAAAGTAATTTATTTTCATAATGCGGTTTAGCTGCTTTTCACTGCTGTGTTTATGCCGCTTTATACCCACTTGACACACTAACAGAGAGATATCAATACATAGGTTTTAAGATTATTACTAGTCAGATATATTCTTGTGCGGTGAATAGGGCCTGTTGAGTCCAGTTCTCTGAGCAAGGAGTAGGTCTTGTCTATTACATATTGGGTTTATGGAACGGTATCTGAGCTAATTTGAAACCCTTGTTTTATGTATCACCCCACCTCCCCTTTCCCGTTAAGCAGCCATAGTGTGTTTTCTGCATGTGTGACTCTGTTCTGTTTTGTAATTCAGTTCAACTGTAACGGTTTTTACATTCCCTCTATAAGTGATACCTTATGAAAAGTGTCCTTTTCTGTGTGATTTATTTCACTTAGAATCGTCGTACCTAAATCCACTGATCATGCTGCTACTAGCCTTATGACATTGATTTCATGGCTGAGTGATATTCCATTGTACATAAGGACCACAAATTGTTTATCCATTTTTCTCTTTCCTGGGATATTTAAGGTGGAATGAAGTGGAGGTCCTTGTCAACAGAGCAGCCCTAAGCTTTGGGGTGCTTGTGTCTTGCTGATTTTTCATTTTCCCAATTTATACCCCCATGAGTGGAAGTGCCCTATGCTCTCTACGCTGTGTTTTTTAGATGTTTCAGGACTCACCGTACACTTCTCCAGAGTGGCTGTTGGCAATTTACATCCCACCCATCAGTGTAGCAAGGCTCCCATTTCTCCATAGCCTGTCCTGCATTTCTGGTTTTGACACTTTTTTCAGCATGGCCCTTTTGACCGATGGGATGTGAGACTTCTTTGTAGCGCTGATTTGCCTTTCCAGGTTGCTTGGTTGGCCAAAAAGGGCGTATGCGTTTTTTCCTGAATATATTCAGGAAAAAACGCATACGCCCTTTTTGGCCAAGGGCATCATTGTCAACGTTTTGCCGCTTTTCATGTGCTTTAAAAGCGATTCGAATCTACCTCCTGAAATCTGTTTCCTGCAATTCTGCCTTGATTTCAAATCCTCTTCTTTGCCTTCCCTCAATATATTTGTGGACGAGAGTTATCATTTATAACTGCAGGTTTGTGAATTGCAGTGCCCTGAGCCTCCATTTTACAACTCGTGTTTATGGGAGCTGGCCGCAAAAGCGCAGGATGGCTTCAGGCCCTGTTCTAGTTCCGGGGGGCGGGATGAGCCTGTGGTTAATTCTTCTTCCTGATGGGAAAATAGAGTGACCTGTGCCTTTCCCAACACCAAGAGCCAGTCTCTCATTGGTTCCCCGTCTTCCCGTTCATCCTCAGGAGAAATGGCAACCTGTACGGAACAGGAGGTTAAAGGGGCTGATGCTCCAAGTAGGGAGATTGCTAGTAAAGTGGCTGGAATGGCGAACCCGGACACAAGGAGATGAGAAATGAGGTGCGTTTTAGAAACCTTTCCCCATCACACGGTGTACCATCTTCTGGGTTTCTCATGCATGTTTTCGATGTAGGAAGATGCCCTTAAACCTGGAGATTTGGGACCCATGCGATGGGTACCACGCAGTATTACTTTAAATGGTCTGCGTTTGCTCACCCAACCTCACCAAACCTCTCAGCCCCAAGAGTGTCCACCCTTAGGTCTCATCCAGCTGTGGGTCTAGATATGGTCAATCCAGGTTGCATCACAGCCCCTGAACGCATTGTGTAAGAATGTCTCTCTCTTTCACTGTCTTTCTTTCATGGGTTTTTCAAAGTAATTTATTTTCATAATGGGGTTTAGCTGCTTTTCACTGCTGTGTTTATGCCGCTTTACACCCACTTGACACACTAACAGAGAGATATCAATACATAGGTTTTAAGATTATTAGTAGTCAGATATATTCTTGTGCGGTGAATAGGGCGTGTTGAGTCCAGTTCTCTGAGCAAGGAGTAGGTCTTGTCTATTACATATTGGGTTTATGGAACGGTATCTGAGCTAATTTGAAACCCTTGTTTGATGTATCACCCCACCTCCCCTTTCCCGTTAAGCAGCCATAGTGTGTTTTCTGCATGTGTGACTCTGTTCTGTTTTGTAATTCAGTTCAACTGTAACGGTTTTTACATTCCCTCTATAAGTGATACCTTATGAAAAGTGTCCTTTTCTGTGTGATTTATTTCACTTAGAATCGTCGTCCCTAAATCCACTGATCATGCTGCTACTAGCCTTATGACATTGATTTCATGGCTGAGTGATATTCCATTGTACATAAGGACCACAAATTGTTTATCCATTTTTCTCTTTCCTGGGATATTTAAGGTGGAATGAAGTGGAGGTCCTTGTCAACAGAGCAGCCCTAAGCTTTGGGGTGCTTGTGTCTTGCTGATTTTTCATTTTCCCAATTTATACCCCCATGAGTGGAAGTGCCCTATGCTCTCTAAGCTGTGTTTTTTAGATGTTTCAGGACTCACCGTACACTTCTCCAGAGTGGCTGTTGGCAATTTACATCCCACCCATCAGTGTAGCAAGGCTCCCATTTCTCCATAGCCTGTCCTGCATTTCTGGTTTTGACACTTTTTTCAGCATGGCCCTTTTGAACGATGGGATGTGAGACTTCTTTGTAGCGCTGATTTGCCTTTCCAGGTTGCTTGGTTGGCTAAAAAGGGCGTATGCGTTTTTACCTGAATATATTCAGGAAAAAACGCATACGCCCTTTTTGGCCAAGGGCATCATTGTCAACGTTTTGCCGCTTTTCATGTGCTTTAAAGGCGATTCGAATCTACCTCCTGAAATCTGTTTCCTGCAATTCTGCCTTGATTTCAAATCCTCTTCTTTGCCTTCCCTCAATATATTTGTGGACGAGAGTTATCATTTATAACTCTGCAGGTTTGTGAATTGCAGTGCCCTGAGCCTCCATTTTACAACTCGTGTTTATGGGAGCTGGCCGCAAAAGCGCAGGATGGCTTCAGGCCCTGTTCTGGTTCCGGGGGGCGGGATGAGCCTGTGGTTAATTCTTCTTCCTGATGGGAAAATAGAGTGACCTGTGCCTTTCCCAACACCAAGAGCCAGTCTCTCATTGGTTCCCCGTCTTCCCATTCATCCTCAGGAGAAATGGCAACCTGTACGGAACAGGAGGTTAAAGGTGCTGATGCTCCAAGTAGGGAGATTGCTAGTAAAACGGCTGGAATGGCGAACCCGGGCACAAGGAGATGAGAAATGAGGTGAGTTTTAGAAACCTTTCCCCATCACACGGTGTACCATCTTCTGGGTTTCTCATTCATGTTTTCGATGTAGGAAGATGCCCTTAAACCTGGAGATATGGGACCCATGCGATGGGTACCACGCAGTATTACTTTAAAGGGTCTGCGTTTGCTCACCCAACCTCACCAAACCTCTCAGCCCCAAGAGTGTCCACCCTTATGTCTCATCCAGCTGTGGGTCTAGATATGGTCAATCCAGGTTGCATCACAGCCCCTGAAAGCATTGTGTAAGAATGTCTCTCTCTTTCACTGTCTTTCTTTCATGGGTTTTTCAAAGTAATTTATTTTCATAATGCGGTTTAGCTGCTTTTCACTGCTGTGTTTATGCCGCTTTACACCCACTTGACACACTAACAGAGAGATATCAATACATAGGTTTGAAGATTATTAGTAGTCAGATATATTCTTGTGCGGTGAATAGGGCGTGTTGAGTCCAGTTCTCTGAGCAAGGAGTAGGTCTTGTCTATTACATATTGGGTTTATGGAACGGTATCTGAGCTAATTTGAAACCCTTGTTTTATGTATCACCCCACCTCACCTTTCCCGTTAAACAGCCATAGTGTGTTTTCTGCATGTGTGACTCTGTTCTGTTTTGTAATTCAGTTCAAGTGTAACGGTTTTTACATTCCCTCTATCAGTGATACCTTATGAGAAGTGTCCTTTTCTGTGTGACTTATTTCACTTAGAATCGTCGTACCTAAATCCACTCATCATGCTGCTACTAGCCTTATGACATTGATTTCATGGCTGAGTGATATTCCATTGTACATAAGGACCACAACTTCTTTACCCATTTTTCTCTTTCCTGGGATATTTAAGGTGGAATGAAGTGGAGGTCCTTGTCAACAGAGCAGCCCTAAACTTTGGGGTGCTTGTGTCTTGCTGATTTTTCATTTTCCCAATTTATACCCCCATGAGTGGAAGTGCCCTATGCTCTCTAAGCTGTGTTTTTTAGATGTTTCAGGACTCACCGTACACTTCTCCAGAGTGGCTGTTGGCAATTTACATCCCGCCCATCAGTGTAGCAAGGCTCCCATTTCTCCATGGCCTGTCCTGCATTTCTGGTTTTGACACTTTTTTCAGCATGGCCCTTTTGACCGATGGGAAGCGAGACTTCTTTGTAGCGCTGATTTGCCTTTCCAGGTTGCTTGATTGGCCAAAAAGGGCGTATGCGTTTTTTGCTGAATATATTCAGGAAAAAACGCATACGCCCTTTTTGGCCAAGGGCATCATTGTCAACGTTTTGCCGCTTTTCATGTGCTTTAAAGGCGATTCGAATCTACCTCCTGAAATCTGTTTCCTGCAATTCTGCCTTGATTTCAAATCCTCTTCTTTGCCTTCCCTCAATATATTTGTGGACGAGAGTTATCATTTATAACTCTGCAGGTTTGTGAATTGCAGTGCCCTGAACCTCCATTTTACAACTCGCGTTTTTGGGAGCTGGCCGCAAAAGCGCAGGATGGCTTCAGGCCCTGTTCTCTTTCCAGGGGGCAGGCTGAGCCTGTGGTTAATTCTTCTTCCTGATGGGAAAATAGAGTGTCGTGTGCCTGTCCCAACACCAAGAGCCAGTCTCTCATTGGTTCCCTGTCTTCCCGTTCATCCTCAGGAAAAATTGCAACCTGTACGGAACAGGAGGTTAAAGGTGCTGATGCTCCAAGTAGGGAGATTGCTAGTAAAGCGGCTGGAATGGCGAACCCAGGCACAAGGAGATGAGAAATGAGGTGCGTTTTAGAAACCTTTCCCCATCACACGGTGTACCATCTTCTGGGTTTCTCATTCATGTTTTCGATGTAGGAAGATGCCCTTGAACCTGGAGATATGGGACCCATGCGATGGGTACCACGCAGTATTACTTTAAAGGGTCTGCGTTTGCTCACCCAACCTCACCAAACCTCTCAGCCCCAAGAGTGTCCACCCTTATGTCTCATCCAGCTGTGGGTCTAGATATGGTCAATCCAGGTTGCATCACAGCCCCTGAACGCATTGTGTAAGAATTTCTCTCTCTTTCACTGTCTTTGTTTCATGGGTTTTTAAAAGTAATTTATTTTCATAATGCGGTTTAGCTGCTTTTCACTGCTGTGTTTATGCCGCTTTATACCCACTTGACACACTAACAGAGAGATATCAATACATAGGTTTTAAGATTATTACTAGTCAGATATATTCTTGTGCGGTGAATAGGGCCTGTTGAGTCCAGTTCTCTGAGCAAGGAGTAGGTCTTGTCTATTACATATTGGGTTTATGGAACGGTATCTGAGCTAATTTGAAACCCTTGTTTTATGTATCACCCCACCTCCCCTTTCCCGTTAAGCAGCCATAGTGTGTTTTCTGCATGTGTGACTCTGTTCTGTTTTGTAATTCAGTTCAACTGTAACGGTTTTTACATTCCCTCTATAAGTGATACCTTATGAAAAGTGTCCTTTTCTGTGTGATTTATTTCACTTAGAATCGTCGTACCTAAATCCACTGATCATGCTGCTACTAGCCTTATGACATTGATTTCATGGCTGAGTGATATTCCATTGTACATAAGGACCACAAATTGTTTATCCATTTTTCTCTTTCCTGGGATATTTAAGGTGGAATGAAGTGGAGGTCCTTGTCAACAGAGCAGCCCTAAGCTTTGGGGTGCTTGTGTCTTGCTGATTTTTCATTTTCCCAATTTATACCCCCATGAGTGGAAGTGCCCTATGCTCTCTACGCTGTGTTTTTTAGATGTTTCAGGACTCACCGTACACTTCTCCAGAGTGGCTGTTGGCAATTTACATCCCACCCATCAGTGTAGCAAGGCTCCCATTTCTCCATAGCCTGTCCTGCATTTCTGGTTTTGACACTTTTTTCAGCATGGCCCTTTTGACCGATGGGATGTGAGACTTCTTTGTAGCGCTGATTTGCCTTTCCAGGTTGCTTGGTTGGCCAAAAAGGGCGTATGCGTTTTTTCCTGAATATATTCAGGAAAAAACGCATACGCCCTTTTTGGCCAAGGGCATCATTGTCAACGTTTTGCCGCTTTTCATGTGCTTTAAAAGCGATTCGAATCTACCTCCTGAAATCTGTTTCCTGCAATTCTGCCTTGATTTCAAATCCTCTTCTTTGCCTTCCCTCAATATATTTGTGGACGAGAGTTATCATTTATAACTGCAGGTTTGTGAATTGCAGTGCCCTGAGCCTCCATTTTACAACTCGTGTTTATGGGAGCTGGCCGCAAAAGCGCAGGATGGCTTCAGGCCCTGTTCTAGTTCCGGGGGGCGGGATGAGCCTGTGGTTAATTCTTCTTCCTGATGGGAAAATAGAGTGACCTGTGCCTTTCCCAACACCAAGAGCCAGTCTCTCATTGGTTCCCCGTCTTCCCGTTCATCCTCAGGAGAAATGGCAACCTGTACGGAACAGGAGGTTAAAGGGGCTGATGCTCCAAGTAGGGAGATTGCTAGTAAAGTGGCTGGAATGGCGAACCCGGACACAAGGAGATGAGAAATGAGGTGCGTTTTAGAAACCTTTCCCCATCACACGGTGTACCATCTTCTGGGTTTCTCATGCATGTTTTCGATGTAGGAAGATGCCCTTAAACCTGGAGATTTGGGACCCATGCGATGGGTACCACGCAGTATTACTTTAAATGGTCTGCGTTTGCTCACCCAACCTCACCAAACCTCTCAGCCCCAAGAGTGTCCACCCTTAGGTCTCATCCAGCTGTGGGTCTAGATATGGTCAATCCAGGTTGCATCACAGCCCCTGAACGCATTGTGTAAGAATGTCTCTCTCTTTCACTGTCTTTCTTTCATGGGTTTTTCAAAGTAATTTATTTTCATAATGGGGTTTAGCTGCTTTTCACTGCTGTGTTTATGCCGCTTTACACCCACTTGACACACTAACAGAGAGATATCAATACATAGGTTTTAAGATTATTAGTAGTCAGATATATTCTTGTGCGGTGAATAGGGCGTGTTGAGTCCAGTTCTCTGAGCAAGGAGTAGGTCTTGTCTATTACATATTGGGTTTATGGAACGGTATCTGAGCTAATTTGAAACCCTTGTTTGATGTATCACCCCACCTCCCCTTTCCCGTTAAGCAGCCATAGTGTGTTTTCTGCATGTGTGACTCTGTTCTGTTTTGTAATTCAGTTCAACTGTAACGGTTTTTACATTCCCTCTATAAGTGATACCTTATGAAAAGTGTCCTTTTCTGTGTGATTTATTTCACTTAGAATCGTCGTCCCTAAATCCACTGATCATGCTGCTACTAGCCTTATGACATTGATTTCATGGCTGAGTGATATTCCATTGTACATAAGGACCACAAATTGTTTATCCATTTTTCTCTTTCCTGGGATATTTAAGGTGGAATGAAGTGGAGGTCCTTGTCAACAGAGCAGCCCTAAGCTTTGGGGTGCTTGTGTCTTGCTGATTTTTCATTTTCCCAATTTATACCCCCATGAGTGGAAGTGCCCTATGCTCTCTAAGCTGTGTTTTTTAGATGTTTCAGGACTCACCGTACACTTCTCCAGAGTGGCTGTTGGCAATTTACATCCCACCCATCAGTGTAGCAAGGCTCCCATTTCTCCATAGCCTGTCCTGCATTTCTGGTTTTGACACTTTTTTCAGCATGGCCCTTTTGAACGATGGGATGTGAGACTTCTTTGTAGCGCTGATTTGCCTTTCCAGGTTGCTTGGTTGGCTAAAAAGGGCGTATGCGTTTTTACCTGAATATATTCAGGAAAAAACGCATACGCCCTTTTTGGCCAAGGGCATCATTGTCAACGTTTTGCCGCTTTTCATGTGCTTTAAAGGCGATTCGAATCTACCTCCTGAAATCTGTTTCCTGCAATTCTGCCTTGATTTCAAATCCTCTTCTTTGCCTTCCCTCAATATATTTGTGGACGAGAGTTATCATTTATAACTCTGCAGGTTTGTGAATTGCAGTGCCCTGAGCCTCCATTTTACAACTCGTGTTTATGGGAGCTGGCCGCAAAAGCGCAGGATGGCTTCAGGCCCTGTTCTGGTTCCGGGGGGCGGGATGAGCCTGTGGTTAATTCTTCTTCCTGATGGGAAAATAGAGTGACCTGTGCCTTTCCCAACACCAAGAGCCAGTCTCTCATTGGTTCCCCGTCTTCCCATTCATCCTCAGGAGAAATGGCAACCTGTACGGAACAGGAGGTTAAAGGTGCTGATGCTCCAAGTAGGGAGATTGCTAGTAAAACGGCTGGAATGGCGAACCCGGGCACAAGGAGATGAGAAATGAGGTGAGTTTTAGAAACCTTTCTCCATCACACGGTGTACCATCTTCTGGGTTTCTCATTCATGTTTTCGATGTAGGAAGATGCCCTTGAACCTGGAGATATGGGACCCATGCGATGGGTACCACGCAGTATTACTTTAAAGGGTCTGCGTTTGCTCACCCAACCTCACCAAACCTCTCAGCCCCAAGAGTGTCCACCCTTATGTCTCATCCAGCTGTGGGTCTAGATATGGTCAATCCAGGTTGCATCACAGCCCCTGAACGCATTGTGTAAGAATGTCTCTCTCTTTCACTGTCTTTCTTTCATGGGTTTTTCAAAGTAATTTATTTTCATAATGCGGTTTAGCTGCTTTTCACTGCTGTGTTTATGCCGCTTTACACCCACTTGACACACTAACAGAGAGATATCAATACATAGGTTTGAAGATTATTAGTAGTCAGATATATTCTTGTGCGGTGAATAGGGCGTGTTGAGTCCAGTTCTCTGAGCAAGGAGTAGGTCTTGTCTATTACATATTGGGTTTATGGAACGGTATCTGAGCTAATTTGAAACCCTTGTTTGATGTATCACCCCACCTCCCCTTTCCCGTTAAGCAGCCATAGTGTGTTTTCTGCATGTGTGACTCTGTTCTGTTTTGTAATTCAGTTCATGTGTAACGGTTTTTACATTCCCTCTATCAGTGATACCTTATGAGAAGTGTCCTTTTCTGTGTGACTTATTTCACTTAGAATCTCGTACCTAAATCCATTCATCATGCTGCTACTAGCCTTAGGACATTGATTTCATGGCTGATTGATATTCCATTGTACTTAAGGAACACAACTTTTTTACCCATTTGTCTCTTTCCTGGGATATTTAAGGTGGAATGAAGTGGAGGTCCTTGTCAACAGAGCAGCCCTAAACTTTGGGGTGCTTGTGTCTTGCTGATTTTTCATTTTCCCAATTTATACCCCCATGAGTGGAAGTGCCCTATGCTCTCTAAGCTGTGTTTTTTAGATGTTTCAGGACTCACCGTACACTTCTCCAGAGTGGCTGTTGGCAATTTACATCCCGCCCATCAGTGTAGCAAGGCTCCCATTTATCCATGGCCTGTCCTGCATTTCTAGTTTTGAAACTTTTTTCAGCATGGCCCTTTTGACCGATGGGATGCGAGACTTCTTTGTGGCGCTGATTTGCCTTTCCAGGTTGCTTGGTTGGCCAAAAAGGGCGTATGCGTTTTTTTCCTGAATATATTCAGGAAGAAACGCATACGCCCTTTTTGGCCAAGGGCATCATTGTCAACGTTTTACCGCTTTTCATGTGCTTTAAAGGCGATTCGAATCTACCTCCTGAAATCTGTTTCCTGCAATTCTGCCTTGATTTCAAATCCTCTTCGTTGCCTTCCCTCAATATATTTGTGGACGAGAGTTATCATTTATAACTCTGCAGGTTTGTGAATTGCAGTGCCCTGAGCCTCCATTTTACAACTCGTGTTTTTGGGAGCTGGCCACAAAAGCGCAGGATGGCTTCAGGCCATGTTCTGGTTCCGGGGGGCGGGATGAGCCTGTGGTTAATTCTTCTTCCTGATGGGAAAATAGAGTGACCTGTGCCTGTCCCAACACCAAGAGCCAGTCTCTCATTGGTTCCCCGTCTTCCCGTTCATTGTCAGGAGAAATGGCAACCTGTACGGAACAGGAGGTTAAAGGTGCTGATGCTCCAAGTAGGGAGATTGCTAGTAAAGCGGCTGGAATGGCGAACCCGGACACAAGGAGATGAGAAATGAGGTGCGTTTTAGAATCCTTTCCCCATCACACGGTGTACCATCTTCTGGGTTTCTCATGCATGTTTTCGATGTAGGAAGATGCCCTTGAACCTGGAGATTTGGGACCCATGCGATGGGTACCACGCAGTATTACTTTAAACGGTCTGCGTTTGCTCACCCAACCTCACCAAACCTCTCAGCCCCAAGAGTGTCCACCCTTATGTCTCATCAAGCTGTGGGTCTAGATATGGTCAATCCAGGTTGCATCACAGCCCCTGAACGCATTGTGTAAGAATGTCTCTCTCTTTCACTGTCTTTCTTTCATGGGTTTTTCAAAGTAATTTATTTTCATAATGGGGTTTAGCTGCTTTTCACTGCTGTGTTTATGCCACTTTACACCCACTTGACACACTAACAGAGAGATATCAATACATAGGTTTTAAGATTATTAGTAGTCAGATATATTCTTGTGCGGTGAATAGGGCGTGTTGAGTCCAGTTCTCTGAGCAAGGAGTAGGTCTTGTCTATTACATATTGGGTTTATGGAACGGTATCTGAGCTAATTTGAAACCCTTGTTTGATGTATCACCCCACCTCCCCTTTCCCGTTAAGCAGCCATAGTGTGTTTTCTGCATGTGTGACTCTGTTCTGTTTTGTAATTCAGTTCAACTGTAACGGTATTTACATTCCCTCTATAAGTGATACCTTATGAAAAGTGTCCTTTTCTGTGTGATTTATTTCACTTAGAATCGTCGTCCCTAAATCCACTGATCATGCTGCTACTAGCCTTATGACATTGATTTCATGGCTGAGTGATATTCCATTGTACATAAGGACCACAAATTGTTTATCCATTTTTCTCTTTCCTGGGATATTTAAGGTGGAATGAAGTGGAGGTCCTTGTCAACAGAGCAGCCCTAAGCTTTGGGGTGCTTGTGTCTTGCTGATTTTTCATTTTCCCAATTTATACCCCCATGAGTGGAAGTGCCCTATGCTCTCTAAGCTGTGTTTTTTAGATGTTTCAGGACTCACCGTACACTTCTCCAGAGTGGCTGTTGGCAATTTACATCCCACCCATCAGTGTAGCAAGGCTCCCATTTCTCCATAGCCTGTCCTGCATTTCTGGTTTTGACACTTTTTTCAGCATGGCCCTTTTGACCGATGGGATGTGAGACTTCTTTGTAGCGCTGATTTGCCTTTCCAGGTTGCTTGGTTGGCCAAAAAGGGCGTATGCGTTTTTTCCTGAATATATTCAGGAAAAAACGCATACGCCCTTTTTGGCCAAGGGCATCATTGTCAACGTTTTGCCGCTTTTCATGTGCTTTAAAAGCGATTCGAATCTACCTCCTGAAATCTGTTTCCTGTAATTCTGCCTTGATTTCAAATCCTCTTCTTTGCCTTCCCTCAATATATTTGTGGACTAGAGTTATCATTTATAACTGCAGGTTTGTGAATTGCAGTGCCCTGAGCCTCCATTTTACAACTCGTGTTTATGGGAGCTGGCCGCAAAAGCGCAGGATGGCTTCAGGCCCTGTTCTAGTTCCGGGGGGCGGGATGAGCCTGTGGTTAATTCTTCTTCCTGATGGGAAAATAGAGTGACCTGTGCCTTTCCCAACACCAAGAGCCAGTCTCTCATTGGTTCCCCGTCTTCCCGTTCATCCTCAGGAGAAATGGCAACCTGTACGGAACAGGAGGTTAAAGGGGCTGATGCTCCAAGTAGGGAGATTGCTAGTAAAGCGGCTGGAATGGCGAACCCGGGCACAAGGAGATGAGAAATGAGGTGCGTTTTAGAAACCTTTCCCCATCATACGGTGTACCAACTTCTGGGATTCTCATTCATGTTTTCGATGTAGGAAGATGCCCTTGAACCTGGAGATATGGGACCCATGCGATGGGTACCACGCAGTATTACTTTAAAGGGTCTGCGTTTGCTCACCCAACCTCACCAAACCTCTCAGCCCCAAGAGTGTCCACCCTTATGTCTCATCCAGCCGTGAGTCTAGATATGGTCAATCCAGGTTGCATCACAGCCCCTGAACGCATTGTGTAAGAATGTCTCTCTCTTTCACTGTCTTTCTTTCATGGGTTTTTCAAAGTAATTTATTTTCATAATGCGGTTTAGCTGCTTTTCACTGCTGTGTTTATGCCGCTTTACACCCACTTGACACACTAACAGAGAGATATCAATACATAGGTTTTACGATTATTATTAGTCAGATATATTCTTGTGCGGTGAATAGGGCGTGTTGAGTCCAGTTCTCTGAGCAAGGAGTAGGTCTTGTCTATTACATATTGGGTTTATGGAACGGTATCTGAGCTAATTTGAAACCCTTGTTTGATGTATCACCCCACCTCACCTTTCCCGTTAAGCAGCCATAGTGTGTTTTCTGCATGTGTGACTCTGTTCTGTTTTGTAATTCAGTTCATGTGTAACGGTTTTTACATTCCCTCTATCAGTGATACCTTATGAGAAGTGTCCTTTTCTGTGTGACTTATTTCACTTAGAATCGTCGTACCTAAATCCACTCATCATGCTGCTACTAGCCTTAGGACATTGATTTCATGGCTGAGTGATATTCCATTGTACATAAGGACCACAACTTCTTTACCCATTTTTCTCTTTCCTGGGATATTTAAGGTGGAATGAAGTGGAGGTCCTTGTCAACAGAGCAGCCCTAAACTTTGGGGTGCTTGTGTCTTGCTGATTTTTCATTTTCCCAATTTATACCCCCTTGAGTGGAAGTGCCCTATGCTCTCTAAGCTGTGTTTTTTAGATGTTTCAGGACTCACCGTACACTTCTCCAGAGTGGCTGTTGGCAATTTACATCCCGCCCATCAGTGTAGCAAGGCTCCCATTTCTCCATGGCCTGTCCTGCATTTCTGGTTTTGACACTTTCTTCAGCATGGCCCTTTTGACTGATGGGAAGCGAGACTTCTTTGTAGCGCTGATTTGCCTTTCCAGGTTGCTTGGTTGGCCAACAAGGGCGTATGCGTTTTTTCCTGAATATATTCAGGAAAAAACGCATACGCCCTTTTTGGCCAAGGGCATCATTGTCAACGTTTTGCCGCTTTTCATGTGCTTTAAAGGCGATTCGAATCTACCTCCTGAAATCTGTTTCCTGCAATTCTGCCTTGATTTCAAATCCTCTTCGTTGCCTTCCCTCAATATATTTGTGGACGAGAGTTATCATTTATAACTCTGCAGGTTTGTGAATTGCAGTGCCCTGAGCCTCCATTTTACAACTCGTGTTTATGGGAGCTGGCCGCAAAAGCGCAGGATGGCTTCAGGCCCTGTTCTAGTTCCGGGGGGCGGGATGAGCCTGTGGTTAATTCTTCTTCCTGATGGGAAAATAGAGTGACCTGTGCCTTTCCCAACACCAAGAGCCAGTCTCTCATTGGTTCCCCGTCTTCCCGTTCATCCTCAGGAGAAATGGCAACCTGTACGGAACAGGAGGTTAAAGGGGCTGATGCTCCAAGTAGGGAGATTGCTAGTAAAGTGGCTGGAATGGCGAACCCGGGCACAAGGAGATGAGAAATGAGGTGCGTTTTAGAAACCTTTCCCCATCACACGGTGTACCATCTTCTGGGTTTCTCATTCATGTTTTCGATGTAGGAAGATGCCCTTGAACCTGGAGATATGGGACCCATGCGATGGGTACCACGCAGTATTACTTTAAAGGGCCTGCGTTTGCTCACCCAACCTCACCAAACCTCTCAGCCCCAAGAGTGTCCACCCTTATGTCTCATCCAGCCGTGAGTCTAGATATGGTCAATCCAGGTTGCATCACAGCCCCTGAACGCATTGTGTAAGAATGTCTCTCTCTTTCACTGTCTTTCTTTCATGGGTTTTTCAAAGTAATTTATTTTCATAATGCGGTTTAGCTGCTTTTCACTGCTGTGTTTATGCCGCTTTACACCCACTTGACACACTAACAGAGAGATATCAATACATAGGTTTTACGATTATTATTAGTCAGATATATTCTTGTGCGGTGAATAGGGCGTGTTGAGTCCAGTTCTCTGAGCAAGGAGTAGGTCTTGTCTATTACATATTGGGTTTATGGAACGGTATCTGAGCTAATTTGAAACCCTTGTTTGATGTATCACCCCACCTCACCTTTCCCGTTAAGCAGCCATAGTGTGTTTTCTGCATGTGTGACTCTGTTCTGTTTTGTAATTCAGTTCATGTGTAACGGTTTTTACATTCCCTCTATCAGTGATACCTTATGAGAAGTGTCCTTTTCTGTGTGATTTATTTCACTTAGAATCGTCGTACCTAAATCCACTCATCATGCTGCTACTAGCCTTAGGACATTGATTTCATGGCTGAGTGATATTCCATTGTACATAAGGACCACAACTTCTTTACCCATTTTTCTCTTTCCTGGGATATTTAAGGTGGAATGAAGTGGAGGTCCTTGTCAACAGAGCAGCCCTAAACTTTGGGGTGCTTGTGTCTTGCTGATTTTTCATTTTCCCAATTTATACCCCCATGAGTGGAAGTGCCCTATGCTCTCTAAGCTGTGTTTTTTAGATGTTTCAGGACTCACCGTACACTTCTCTAGAGTGGCTGTTGGCAATTTACATCCCGCCCATCAGTGTAGCAAGGCTCCCATTTCTCCATGGCCTGTCCTGCATTTCTGGTTTTGACACTTTTTTCAGCATGGCCCTTTTGACCGATGGGAAGCGAGACTTCTTTGTAGCGCTGATTTGCCTTTCCAGGTTGCTTGGTTGGCCAAAAAGGGCGTATGCGTTTTTTCCTGAATATATTCAGGAAAAAACGCATACGCCCTTTTTGGCCAAGGGCATCATTGTCAACGTTTTGCCGCTTTTCATGTGCTTTAAAGGCGATTCGAATCTACCTCCTGAAATCTGTTTCCTGCAATTCTGCCTTGATTTCAAATCCTCTTCTTTGCCTTCCCTCAATATATTTGTGGACGAGAGTTATCATTTATAACTCTGCAGGTTTGTGAATTGCAGTGCCCTGAAGCTCGATTTTACAACTCGCGTTTTTGGGAGCTGGCCGCAAAAGCGCAGGATGGCTTCAGGCCCTGTTCTCTTTCCAGGGGGCAGGATGAGCCTGTGGTTAATTCTTCTTCCTGATGGGAAAATAGAGTGACGTGTGCCTGTCCCAACACCAAGAGCCAGTCTCTCATTGGTTCCCTGTCTTCCCTTTCATCCTCAGGAAAAATTGCAACCTGTACGGAACAGGAGGTTAAAGGTGCTGATGCTCCAAGTAGGGAGATTGCTAGTAAAGCGGCTGGAATGGCGAACCCAGGCACAAGGAGATGAGAAATGAGGTGCGTTTTAGAAACCTTTCCCCATCACACGGTGTACCATCTTCTGGGTTTCTCATTCATGTTTTCGATGTAGGAAGATGCCCTTGAACCTGGAGATATGGGACCCATGCGATGGGTACCACGCAGTATTACTTTAAAGGGTCTGTGTTTGCTCACCCAACCTCACCAAACCTCTCAGCCCCAAGAGTGTCCACCCTTATGTCTCATCCAGCTGTGGGTCTAGATATGGTCAATCCAGGTTGCATCACAGCCCCTGAACGCATTGTGTAAGAATGTCTCTCTCTTTCAATGTCTTTGTTTCATGGGTTTTTAAAAGTAATTTATTTTCATAATGCGGTTTAGCTGCTTTTCACTGCTGTGTTTATGCCGCTTTATACCCACTTGACACACTAACAGAGAGATATCAATACATAGGTTTTAAGATTATTACTAGTCAGATATATTCTTGTGCGGTGAATAGGGCGTGTTGAGTCCAGTTCTCAGAGCAAGGAGTAGGTCTTGTCTATTACATATTGGGTTTATGGAACGGTATCTGAGCTAATTTGAAACCCTTGTTTGATGTATCACCCCACCTCCCCTTTCCCGTTAAGCAGCCATAGTGTGTTTTCTGCATGTGTGACTCTGTTCTGTTTTGTAATTCAGTTCATGTGTAACGGTTTTTACATTCCCTCTATCAGTGATACCTTATGAGAAGTGTCCTTTTCTGTGTGACTTATTTCACTTAGAATCTCGTACCTAAATCCATTCATCATGCTGCTACTAGCCTTATGACATTGATTTCATGGCTGAGTGATATTCCATTGTACATAAGGACCACAAATTGTTTATCCATTTTTCTCTTTCCTGGGATATTTAAGGTGGAATGAAGTGGAGGTCCTTGTCAACAGAGCAGCCCTAAGCTTTGGGGTGCTTGTGTCTTGCTGATTTTTCATTTTCCCAATTTATACCCCCATGAGTGGAAGTGCCCTATGCTCTCTAAGCTGTGTTTTTTAGATGTTTCAGGACTCACCGTACACTTCTCCAGAGTGGCTGTTGGCAATTTACATCCCACCCATCAGTGTAGCAAGGCTCCCATTTCTCCATAGCCTGTCCTGCATTTCTGGTTTTGACACTTTTTTCAGCATGGCCCTTTTGACCGATGGGATGTGAGACTTCTTTGTAGCGCTGATTTGCCTTTCCAGGTTGCTTGGTTGGCCAAAAAGGGCGTATGCGTTTTTTCCTGAATATATTCAGGAAAAAACGCATACGCCCTTTTTGGCCAAGGGCATCATTGTCAACGTTTTGCCGCTTTTCATGTGCTTTAAAGGCGATTCGAATCTACCTCCTGAAATCTGTTTCCTGCAATTCTGCCTTGATTTCAAATCCTCTTCGTTGCCTTCCCTCAATATATTTGTGGACGAGAGTTATCATTTATAACTGCAGGTTTGTGAATTGCAGTGACCTGAGCCTCCATTTTACAACTCGTGTTTATGGGAGCTGGCCGCAAAAGCGCAGGATGGCTTCAGGCCCTGTTCTAGTTCCGGGGGGCGGGATGAGCCTGTGGTTAATTCTTCTTCCTGATGGGAAAATAGAGTGACCTGTGCCTTTCCCCACACCAAGAGCCAGTCTCTCATTGGTTCCCCGTCTTCCCGTTCATCCTCAGGAGAAATGGCAACCTGTACGGAACAGGAGGTTAAAGGGGCTGATGCTCCAAGTAGGGAGATTGCTAGTAAAGCGGCTGGAATGGCGAACCCGGGCACAAGGAGATGAGAAATGAGGTGCGTTTTAGAAACCTTTCCCCATCACACGGTGTACCATCTTCTGGGTTTCTCATTCATGTTTTCGATGTAGGAAGATGCCCTTGAACCTGGAGATATGGGACCCATGCGATGGGTACCACGCAGTATTACTTTAAAGGGTCTGCGTTTGCTCACCCAACCTCACCAAACCTCTCAGCCCCAAGAGTGTCCACCCTTATGTCTCATCCAGCCGTGAGTCTAGATATGGTCAATCCAGGTTGCATCACAGCCCCTGAACGCATTGTGTAAGAATGTCTCTCTCTTTCACTGTCTTTCTTTCATGGGTTTTTCAAAGTAATTTATTTTCATAATGCGGTTTAGCTGCTTTTCACTGCTGTGTTTATGCCGCTTTACACCCACTTGACACACTAACAGAGAGATATCAATACATAGGTTTTACGATTATTATTAGTCAGATATATTCTTGTGCGGTGAATAGGGCGTGTTGAGTCCAGTTCTCTGAGCAAGGAGTAGGTCTTGTCTATTACATATTGGGTTTATGGAACGGTATCTGAGCTAATTTGAAACCCTTGTTTGATGTATCACCCCACCTCACCTTTCCCGTTAAGCAGCCATAGTGTGTTTTCTGCATGTGTGACTCTGTTCTGTTTTGTAATTCAGTTCATGTGTAACGGTTTTTACATTCCCTCTATCAGTGATACCTTATGAGAAGTGTCCTTTTCTGTGTGACTTATTTCACTTAGAATCGTCGTACCTAAATCCACTCATCATGCTGCTACTAGCCTTAGGACATTGATTTCATGGCTGAGTGATATTCCATTGTACATAAGGACCACAACTTCTTTACCCATTTTTCTCTTTCCTGGGATATTTAAGGTGGAATGAAGTGGAGGTCCTTGTCAACAGAGCAGCCCTAAACTTTGGGGTGCTTGTGTCTTGCTGATTTTTCATTTTCCCAATTTATACCCCCTTGAGTGGAAGTGCCCTATGCTCTCTAAGCTGTGTTTTTTAGATGTTTCAGGACTCACCGTACACTTCTCCAGAGTGGCTGTTGGCAATTTACATCCCGCCCATCAGTGTAGCAAGGCTCCCATTTCTCCATGGCCTGTCCTGCATTTCTGGTTTTGACACTTTCTTCAGCATGGCCCTTTTGACCGATGGGAAGCGAGACTTCTTTGTAGCGCTGATTTGCCTTTCCAGGTTGCTTGGTTGGCCAACAAGGGCGTATGCGTTTTTTCCTGAATATATTCAGGAAAAAACGCATACGCCCTTTTTGGCCAAGGGCATCATTGTCAACGTTTTGCCGCTTTTCATGTGCTTTAAAGGCGATTCGAATCTACCTCCTGAAATCTGTTTCCTGCAATTCTGCCTTGATTTCAAATCCTCTTCGTTGCCTTCCCTCAATATATTTGTGGACGAGAGTTATCATTTATAACTCTGCAGGTTTGTGAATTGCAGTGCCCTGAGCCTCCATTTTACAACTCGTGTTTATGGGAGCTGGCCGCAAAAGCGCAGGATGGCTTCAGGCCCTGTTCTAGTTCCGGGGGGCGGGATGAGCCTGTGGTTAATTCTTCTTCCTGATGGGAAAATAGAGTGACCTGTGCCTTTCCCAACACCAAGAGCCAGTCTCTCATTGGTTCCCCGTCTTCCCGTTCATCCTCAGGAGAAATGGCAACCTGTACGGAACAGGAGGTTAAAGGTGCTGATGCTCCAAGTAGGGAGATTGCTAGTAAAGTGGCTGGAATGGCGAACCCGGGCACAAGGAGATGAGAAATGAGGTGCGTTTTAGAAACCTTTCCCCATCACACGGTGTACCATCTTCTGGGTTTCTCATTCATGTTTTCGATGTAGGAAGATGCCCTTGAACCTGGAGATATGGGACCCATGCGATGGGTACCACGCAGTATTACTTTAAAGGGCCTGCGTTTGCTCACCCAACCTCACCAAACCTCTCAGCCCCAAGAGTGTCCACCCTTATGTCTCATCCAGCCGTGAGTCTAGATATGGTCAATCCAGGTTGCATCACAGCCCCTGAACGCATTGTGTAAGAATGTCTCTCTCTTTCACTGTCTTTGTTTCATGGGTTTTTCAAAGTAATTTATTTTCATAATGCGGTTTAGCTGCTTTTCACTGCTGTGTTTATGCCGCTTTACACCCACTTGACACACTAACAGAGAGATATCAATACATTGGTTTTACGATTATTATTAGTCAGATATATTCTTGTGCGGTGAATAGGGCATGTTGAGTCCAGTTCTCTGAGCAAGGAGTAGGTCTTGTCTATTACATATTGGGTTTATGGAACGGTATCTGAGCTAATTTGAAACCCTTGTTTGATGTATCACCCCACCTCACCTTTCCCGTTAAGCAGCCATAGTGTGTTTTCTGCATGTGTGACTCTGTTCTGTTTTGTAATTCAGTTCATGTGTAACGGTTTTTACATTCCCTCTATCAGTGATACCTTATGAGAAGTGTCCTTTTCTGTGTGACTTATTTCACTTAGAATCGTCGTACCTAAATCCACTCATCATGCTGCTACTAGCCTTAGGACATTGATTTCATGGCTGAGTGATATTCCATTGTACATAAGGACCAGAACTTCTTTACCCATTTTTCTCTTTCCTGGGATATTTAAGGTGGAATGAAGTGGAGGTCCTTGTCAACAGAGCAGCCCTAAACTTTGGGGTGCTTGTGTCTTGCTGATTTTTCATTTTCCCAATTTATACCCCCTTGAGTGGAAGTGCCCTATGCTCTCTAAGCTGTGTTTTTTAGATGTTTCAGGACTCACCGTACACTTCTCCAGAGTGGCTGTTGGCAATTTACATCCCGCCCATCAGTGTAGCAAGGCTCCCATTTCTCCATGGCCTGTCCTGCATTTCTGGTTTTGACACTTTCTTCAGCATGGCCCTTTTGACCGATGGGAAGCGAGACTTCTTTGTAGCGCTGATTTGCCTTTCCAGGTTGCTTGGTTGGCCAAAAAGGGCGTATGCGTTTTTTCCTGAATATATTCAGGAAAAAACGCATACGCCCTTTTTGGCCAAGGGCATCATTGTCAACGTTTTGCCGCTTTTCATGTGCTTTAAAGGCGATTCGAATCTACCTCCTGAAATCTGTTTCCTGCAATTCTGCCTTGATTTCAAATCCTCTTCGTTGCCTTCCCTCAATATATTTGTGGACGAGAGTTAGCATTTATAACTCTGCAGGTTTGTGAATTGCAGTGCCCTGAGCCTCCATTTTACAACTCGTGTTTTTGGGAGCTGGCCGCAAAAGCGCAGGATGGCTTCAGGCCGTGTTCTGGTTCCGGGGTGCGGGATGAGCCTGTGGTTAATTCTTCTTCCTGATGGGAAAATAGAGTGACCTGTGCCTTTCCCAACACCAAGAGCCAGTCTCTTATTGGTTCCCCGTCTTCCCGTTCATTGTCAGGAGAAATGGCAACCTGTACGGAACAGGAGGTTAAAGGTGCTGATGCTCCAAGTAGGGAGATTGCTAGTAAAGTGCCTGGAATGGCGAACCCGGACACAAGGAGATGAGAAATGAGGTGCGTTTTAGAAACCTTTCCCCATCACACGGTGTACCATCTTCTGGGTTTCTCATGCATGTTTTCGATGTAGGAAGATGCCCTTGAACCTGGAGATTTGGGACCCATGCGATGGGTACCACGCAGTATTACTTTAAATGGTCTGCGTTTGCTCACCCAACCTCACCAAACCTCTCAGCCCCAAGAGTGTCCACCCTTAGGTCTCATCCAGCTGTGGGTCTAGATATTGTCAATCCAGGTTGCATCACAGCCCCTGAACGCATTGTGTAAGAATGTCTCTCTCTTTCACTGTCTTTCTTTCATGGGTTTTTCAAAGTAATTTATTTTCATAATGGGGTTTAGCTGCTTTTCACTGCTGTGTTTATGCCTCTTTACACCCACTTGACACACTAACAGAGAGATATCAATACATAGGTTTTAAGATTATTACTAGTCAGATATATTCTTGGGCGGTGAATAGGGCGTGTTGAGTCCAGTTCTCTGAGCAAGGAGTAGGTCTTGTCTATTACATATTGGGTTTATGGAACGGTATCTGAGCTAATTTGAAACCCTTGTTTGATGTATCACCCCACCTCCCCTTTCCCGTTAAGCAGCCATAGTGTGTTTTCTGCATGTGTGACTCTGTTCTGTTTTGTAATTCAGTTCAACTGTAACGGTTTTTACATTCCCTCTATAAGTGATACCTTATGAAAAGTGTCCTTTTCTGTGTGATTTATTTCACTTAGAATCCTCGTACCTAAATCCACTGATCATGCTGCTACTAGCCTTATGACATTGATTTCATGGCTGAGTGATATTCCATTGTACATAAGGACCACAAATTCTTTACCCATTTTTCTCTTTCCTGGGATATTTAAGGTGGAATGAAGTGGAGGTCCTTGTCAACAGAGCAGCCCTAAACTTTGGGGTGCTTGTGTCTTGCTGATTTTTCATTTTCCCAATTTATACCCCCATGAGTGGAAGTGCCCTATGCTCTCTAAGCTGTGTTTTTTAGATGTTTCAGGACTCACCGTACACTTCTCCAGAGTGGCTGTTGGCAATTTACATCCCGCCCATCAGTGTAGCAAGGCTCCCATTTCTCCATGGCCTGTCCTGCATTTCTGGTTTTGACACTTTTTTCAGCATGGCCCTTTTGACCGATGGGAAGCGAGACTTCTTTGTAGCGCTGATTTGCCTTTCCAGGTTGCTTGGTTGGCCAAAAAGGGCGTATGCGTTTTTTCCTGAATATATTCAGGAAAAAACGCATACGCCCTTTTTGGCCAAGGGCATCATTGTCAACGTTTTGCCGCTTTTCATGTGCTTTAAAGGCGATTCGAATCTACCTCCTGAAATCTGTTTCCTGCAATTCTGCCTTGATTTCAAATCCTCTTCTTTGCCTTCCCTCAATATATTTGTGGACGAGAGTTATCATTTATAACTCTGCAGGTTTGTGAATTGCAGTGCCCTGAAGCTCGATTTTACAACTCGCGTTTTTGGGAGCTGGCCGCAAAAGCGCAGGATGGCTTCAGGCCCTGTTGTCTTTCCAGGGGGCAGGATGAGCCTGTGGTTAATTCTTCTTCCTGATGCGAAAATAGAGTGACGTGTGCCTGTCCCAACACCAAGAGCCAGTCTCTCATTGGTTCCCTGTCTTCCCTTTCATCCTCAGGAAAAATTGCAACCTGTACGGAACAGGAGGTTAAAGGTGCTGATGCTCCAAGTAGGGAGATTGCTAGTAAAGCGGCTGGAATGGCGAACCCAGGCACAAGGACATGAGAAATGAGGTGCGTTTTAGAAACCTTTCCCCATCACACGGTGTACCATCTTCTGGGTTTCTCATTCATGTTTTCGATGTAGGAAGATGCCCTTGAACCTGGAGATATGGGACCCATGCGATGGGTACCACGCAGTATTACTTTAAAGGGTCTGTGTGTGCTCACCCAACCTCACCAAACCTCTCAGCCCCAAGAGTGTCCACCCTTATGTCTCATCCAGCTGTGGGTCTAGATATGGTCAATCCAGGTTGCATCACAGCCCCTGAACGCATTGTGTAAGAATGTCTCTCTCTTTCACTGTCTTTGTTTCATGGGTTTTTAAAAGTAATTTATTTTCATAATGCGGTTTAGCTGCTTTTCACTGCTGTGTTTATGCCGCTTTATACCCACTTGACACACTAACAGAGAGATATCAATACATAGGTTTTAAGATTATTACTAGTCAGATATATTCTTGTGCGGTGAATAGGGCGTGTTGAGTCCAGTTCTCAGAGCAAGGAGTAGGTCTTGTCTATTACATATTGGGTTTATGGAACGGTATCTGAGCTAATTTGAAACCCTTGTTTGATGTATCACCCCACCTCCCCTTTCCCGTTAAGCAGCCATAGTGTGTTTTCTGCATGTGTGACTCTGTTCTGTTTTGTAATTCAGTTCATGTGTAACGGTTTTTACATTCCCTCTATCAGTGATACCTTATGAGAAGTGTCCTTTTCTGTGTGACTTATTTCACTTAGAATCTCGTACCTAAATCCATTCATCATGCTGCTACTAGCCTTATGACATTGATTTCATGGCTGAGTGATATTCCATTGTACATAAGGACCACAAATTGTTTATCCATTTTTCTCTTTCCTGGGATATTTAAGGTGGAATGAAGTGGAGGTCCTTGTCAACAGAGCAGCCCTAAGCTTTGGGGTGCTTGTGTCTTGCTGATTTTTCATTTTCCCAATTTATACCCCCATGAGTGGAAGTGCCCTATGCTCTCTAAGCTGTGTTTTTTAGATGTTTCAGGACTCACCGTACACTTCTCCAGAGTGGCTGTTGGCAATTTACATCCCACCCATCAGTGTAGCAAGGCTCCCATTTCTCCATAGCCTGTCCTGCATTTCTGGTTTTGACACTTTTTTCAGCATGGCCCTTTTGACCGATGGGATGTGAGACTTCTTTGTAGCGCTGATTTGCCTTTCCAGGTTGCTTGGTTGGCCAAAAAGGGCGTATGCGTTTTTTCCTGAATATATTCAGGAAAAAACGCATACGCCCTTTTTGGCCAAGGGCATCATTGTCAACGTTTTGCCGCTTTTCATGTGCTTTAAAGGCGATTCGAATCTACCTCCTGAAATCTGTTTCCTGCAATTCTGCCTTGATTTCAAATCCTCTTCGTTGCCTTCCCTCAATATATTTGTGGACGAGAGTTATCATTTATAACTCTGCAGGTTTGTGAATTGCAGTGCCCTGAGCCTCCATTTTACAACTCGTGTTTATGGGAGCTGGCCGCAAAAGCGCAGGATGGCTTCAGGCCCTGTTCTAGTTCCGGGGGGCGGGATGAGCCTGTGGTTAATTCTTCTTCCTGATGGGAAAATAGAGTGACCTGTGCCTTTCCCAACACCAAGAGCCAGTCTCTCATTGGTTCCCCGTCTTCCCGTTCATCCTCAGGAGAAATGGCAACCTGTACGGAACAGGAGGTTAAAGGGGCTGATGCTCCAAGTAGGGAGATTGCTAGTAAAGCGGCTGGAATGGCGAACCCAGGCACAAGGAGATGAGAAATGAGGTGCGTTTTAGAAACCTTTCCCCATCACACGGTGTACCATCTTCTGGGTTTCTCATTCATGTTTTCGATGTAGGAAGATGCCCTTGAACCTGGAGATATGGGACCCATGCGATGGGTACCACGCAGTATTACTTTAAAGGGTCTGCGTTTGCTCACCCAACCTCACCAAACCTCTCAGCCCCAAGAGTGTCCACCCTTATGTCTCATCCAGCCGTGAGTCTAGATATGGTCAATCCAGGTTGCATCACAGCCCCTGAACGCATTGTGTAAGAATGTCTCTCTCTTTCACTGTCTTTCTTTCATGGGTTTTTCAAAGTAATTTATTTTCATAATGCGGTTTAGCTGCTTTTCACTGCTGTGTTTATGCCGCTTTACACCCACTTGACACACTAACAGAGAGATATCAATACATAGGTTTTACGATTATTATTAGTCAGATATATTCTTGTGCGGTGAATAGGGCGTGTTGAGTCCAGTTCTCTGAGCAAGGAGTAGGTCTTGTCTATTACATATTGGGTTTATGGAACGGTATCTGAGCTAATTTGAAACCCTTGTTTGATGTATCACCCCACCTCCCCTTTCCCGTTAAGCAGCCATAGTGTGTTTTCTGCATGTGTGACTCTGTTCTGTTTTGTAATTCAGTTCATGTGTAACGGTTTTTACATTCCCTCTATCAGTGATACCTTATGAGAAGTGTCCTTTTCTGTGTGACTTATTTCACTTAGAATCGTCGTACCTAAATCCACTCATCATGCTGCTACTAGCCTTAGGACATTGATTTCATGGCTGAGTGATATTCCATTGTACATAAGGACCACAACTTCTTTACCCATTTTTCTCTTTCCTGGGATATTTAAGGTGGAATGAAGTGGAGGTCCTTGTCAACAGAGCAGCCCTAAACTTTGGGGTGCTTGTGTCTTGCTGATTTTTCATTTTCCCAATTTATACCCCCTTGAGTGGAAGTGCCCTATGCTCTCTAAGCTGTGTTTTTTAGATGTTTCAGGACTCACCGTACACTTCTCCAGAGTGGCTGTTGGCAATTTACATCCCGCCCATCAGTGTAGCAAGGCTCCCATTTCTCCATGGCCTGTCCTGCATTTCTGGTTTTGACACTTTCTTCAGCATGGCCCTTTTGACCGATGGGAAGCGAGACTTCTTTGTAGCGCTGATTTGCCTTTCCAGGTTGCTTGGTTGGCCAAAAAGGGCGTATGCGTTTTTTCCTGAATATATTCAGGAAAAAACGCATACGCCCTTTTTGGCCAAGGGCATCATTGTCAACGTTTTGCCGCTTTTCATGTGCTTTAAAGGCGATTCGAATCTACCTCCTGAAATCTGTTTCCTGCAATTCTGCCTTGATTTCAAATCCTCTTCGTTGCCTTCCCTCAATATATTTGTGGACGAGAGTTAGCATTTATAACTCTGCAGGTTTGTGAATTGCAGTGCCCTGAGCCTCCATTTTACAACTCGTGTTTTTGGGAGCTGGCCGCAAAAGCGCAGGATGGCTTCAGGCCGTGTTCTGGTTCCGGGGTGCGGGATGAGCCTGTGGTTAATTCTTCTTCCTGATGGGAAAATAGAGTGACCTGTGCCTTTCCCAACACCAAGAGCCAGTCTCTTATTGGTTCCCCGTCTTCCCGTTCATTGTCAGGAGAAATGGCAACCTGTACGGAACAGGAGGTTAAAGGTGCTGATGCTCCAAGTAGGGAGATTGCGAGTAAAGTGCCTGGAATGGCGAACCCGGACACAAGGAGATGAGAAATGAGGTGCGTTTTAGAAACCTTTCCCCATCACACGGTGTACCATCTTCTGGGTTTCTCATGCATGTTTTCGATGTAGGAAGATGCCCTTGAACCTGGAGATTTGGGACCCATGCGATGGGTACCACGCAGTATTACTTTAAATGGTCTGCGTTTGCTCACCCAACCTCACCAAACCTCTCAGCCCCAAGAGTGTCCACCCTTAGGTCTCATCCAGCTGTGGGTCTAGATATTGTCAATCCAGGTTGCATCACAGCCCCTGAACGCATTGTGTAAGAATGTCTCTCTCTTTCACTGTCTTTCTTTCATGGGTTTTTCAAAGTAATTTATTTTCATAATGGGGTTTAGCTGCTTTTCACTGCTGTGTTTATGCCTCTTTACACCCACTTGACACACTAACAGAGAGATATCAATACATAGGTTTTAAGATTATTACTAGTCAGATATATTCTTGTGCGGTGAATAGGGCGTGTTGAGTCCAGTTCTCTGAGCAAGGAGTAGGTCTTTTCTATTACATATTGGGTTTATGGAACGGTATCTGAGCTAATTTGAAACCCTTGTTTGATGTATCACCCCACCTCCCCTTTCCCGTTAAGCAGCCATAGTGTGTTTTCTGCATGTGTGACTCTGTTCTGTTTTGTAATTCAGTTCAACTGTAACGGTTTTTACATTCCCTCTATAAGTGATACCTTATGAAAAGTGTCCTTTTCTGTGTGATTTATTTCACTTAGAATCGTCGTACCTAAATCCACTGATCATGCTGCTACTAGCCTTATGACATTGATTTCATGGCTGAGTGATATTCCATTGTACATAAGGACCACAAATTCTTTACCCATTTTTCTCTTTCCTGGGATATTTAAGGTGGAATGAAGTGGAGGTCCTTGTCAACAGAGCAGCCCTAAACTTTGGGGTGCTTGTGTCTTGCTGATTTTTCATTTTCCCAATTTATACCCCCATGAGTGGAAGTGCCCTATGCTCTCTAAGCTGTGTTTTTTAGATGTTTCAGGACTCACCGTACACTTCTCCAGAGTGGCTGTTGGCAATTTACATCCCACCCATCAGTGTAGCAAGGCTCCCATTTCTCCATGGCCTGTCCTGCATTTCTGGTTTTGACACTTTTTTCAGCATGGCCCTTTTGACCGATGGGAAGCGAGACTTCTTTGTAGCGCTGATTTGCCTTTCCAGGTTGCTTGGTTGGCCAAAAAGGGCGTATGCGTTTTTTCCTGAATATATTCAGGAAAAAACGCATACGCCCTTTTTGGCCAAGGGCATCATTGTCAACGTTTTGCCGCTTTTCATGTGCTTTAAAGGCGATTCGAATCTACCTCCTGAAATCTGTTTCCTGCAATTCTGCCTTGATTTCAAATCCTCTTCTTTGCCTTCCCTCAATATATTTGTGGACGAGAGTTATCATTTATAACTCTGCAGGTTTGTGAATTGCAGTGCCCTGAAGCTCGATTTTACAACTCGCGTTTTTGGGAGCTGGCCGCAAAAGCGCAGGATGGCTTCAGGCCCTGTTGTCTTTCCAGGGGGCAGGATGAGCCTGTGGTTAATTCTTCTTTCTGATGCGAAAATAGAGTGACGTGTGCCTGTCCCAACACCAAGAGCCAGTCTCTCATTGGTTCCCTGTCTTCCCTTTCATCCTCAGGAAAAATTGCAACCTGTACGGAACAGGAGGTTAAAGGTGCTGATGCTCCAAGTAGGGAGATTGCTAGTAAAGCGGCTGGAATGGCGAACCCAGGCACAAGGACATGAGAAATGAGGTGCGTTTTAGAAACCTTTCCCCATCACACGGTGTACCATCTTCTGGGTTTCTCATTCATGTTTTCGATGTAGGAAGATGCCCTTGAACCTGGAGATATGGGACCCATGCGATGGGTACCACGCAGTATTACTTTAAAGGGTCTGTGTGTGCTCACCCAACCTCACCAAACCTCTCAGCCCCAAGAGTGTCCACCCTTATGTCTCATCCAGCTGTGGGTCTAGATATGGTCAATCCAGGTTGCATCACAGCCCCTGAACGCATTGTGTAAGAATGTCTCTCTCTTTCACTGTCTTTGTTTCATGGGTTTTTAAAAGTAATTTATTTTCATAATGCGGTTTAGCTGCTTTTCACTGCTGTGTTTATGCCGCTTTATACCCACTTGACACACTAACAGAGAGATATCAATACATAGGTTTTAAGATTATTACTAGTCAGATATATTCTTGTGCGGTGAATAGGGCGTGTTGAGTCCAGTTCTCAGAGCAAGGAGTAGGTCTTGTCTATTACATATTGGGTTTATGGAACGGTATCTGAGCTAATTTGAAACCCTTGTTTGATGTATCACCCCACCTCCCCTTTCCCGTTAAGCAGCCATAGTGTGTTTTCTGCATGTGTGACTCTGTTCTGTTTTGTAATTCAGTTCATGTGTAACGGTTTTTACATTCCCTCTATCAGTGATACCTTATGAGAAGTGTCCTTTTCTGTGTGACTTATTTCACTTAGAATCTCGTACCTAAATCCATTCATCATGCTGCTACTAGCCTTATGACATTGATTTCATGGCTGAGTGATATTCCATTGTACATAAGGACCACAAATTGTTTATCCATTTTTCTCTTTCCTGGGATATTTAAGGTGGAATGAAGTGGAGGTCCTTGTCAACAGAGCAGCCCTAAGCTTTGGGGTGCTTGTGTCTTGCTGATTTTTCATTTTCCCAATTTATACCCCCATGAGTGGAAGTGCCCTATGCTCTCTAAGCTGTGTTTTTTAGATGTTTCAGGACTCACCGTACACTTCTCCAGAGTGGCTGTTGGCAATTTACATCCCACCCATCAGTGTAGCAAGGCTCCCATTTCTCCATAGCCTGTCCTGCATTTCTGGTTTTGACACTTTTTTCAGCATGGCCCTTTTGACCGATGGGATGTGAGACTTCTTTGTAGCGCTGATTTGCCTTTCCAGGTTGCTTGGTTGGCCAAAAAGGGCGTATGCGTTTTTTCCTGAATATATTCAGGAAAAAACGCATACGCCCTTTTTGGCCAAGGGCATCATTGTCAACGTTTTGCCGCTTTTCATGTGCTTTAAAGGCGATTCGAATCTACCTCCTGAAATCTGTTTCCTGCAATTCTGCCTTGATTTCAAATCCTCTTCGTTGCCATCCCTCAATATATTTGTGGACGAGAGTTATCATTTATAACTCTGCAGGTTTGTGAATTGCAGTGCCCTGAGCCTCCATTTTACAACTCGTGTTTATGGGAGCTGGCCGCAAAAGCGCAGGATGGCTTCAGGCCCTGTTCTAGTTCCGGGGGGAGGGATGAGCCTGTGGTTAATTCTTCTTCCTGATGGGAAAATAGAGTGACCTGTGCCTTTCCCAACACCAAGAGCCAGTCTCTCATTGGTTCCCCGTCTTCCCGTTCATCCTCAGGAGAAATGGCAACCTGTACGGAACAGGAGGTTAAAGGGGCTGATGCTCCAAGTAGGGAGATTGCTAGTAAAGCGGCTGGAATGGCGAACCCAGGCACAAGGAGATGAGAAATGAGGTGCGTTTTAGAAACCTTTCCCCATCACACGGTGTACCATCTTCTGGGTTTCTCATTCATGTTTTCGATGTAGGAAGATGCCCTTGAACCTGGAGATATGGGACCCATGCGATGGGTACCACGCAGTATTACTTTAAAGGGTCTGCGTTTGCTCACCCAACCTCACCAAACCTCTCAGCCCCAAGAGTGTCCACCCTTATGTCTCATCCAGCCGTGAGTCTAGATATGGTCAATCCAGGTTGCATCACAGCCCCTGAACGCATTGTGTAAGAATGTCTCTCTCTTTCACTGTCTTTGTTTCATGGGTTTTTCAAAGTAATTTATTTTCATAATGCGGTTTAGCTGCTTTTCACTGCTGTGTTTATGCCGCTTTACACCCACTTGACACACTAACAGAGAGATATCAATACATAGGTTTTACGATTATTATTAGTCAGATATATTCTTGTGCGGTGAATAGGGCGTGTTGAGTCCAGTTCTCTGAGCAAGGAGTAGGTCTTGTCTATTACATATTGGGTTTATGGAACGGTATCTGAGCTAATTTGAAACCCTTGTTTGATGTATCACCCCACCTCACCTTTCCCGTTAAGCAGCCATAGTGTGTTTTCTGCATGTGTGACTCTGTTCTGTTTTGTAATTCAGTTCATGTGTAACGGTTTTTACATTCCCTCTATCAGTGATACCTTATGAGAAGTGTCCTTTTCTGTGTGACTTATTTCACTTAGAATCGTCGTACCTAAATCCACTCATCATGCTGCTACTAGCCTTAGGACATTGATTTCATGGCTGAGTGATATTCCATTGTACATAAGGACCACAACTTCTTTACCCATTTTTCTCTTTCCTGGGATATTTAAGGTGGAATGAAGTGGAGGTCCTTGTCAACAGAGCAGCCCTAAACTTTGGGGTGCTTGTGTCTTGCTGATTTTTCATTTTCCCAATTTATACCCCCTTGAGTGGAAGTGCCCTATGCTCTCTAAGCTGTGTTTTTTAGATGTTTCAGGACTCACCGTACACTTCTCCAGAGTGGCTGTTGGCAATTTACATCCCGCCCATCAGTGTAGCAAGGCTCCCATTTCTCCATGGCCTGTCCTGCATTTCTGGTTTTGACACTTTCTTCAGCATGGCCCTTTTGACCGATGGGAAGCGAGACTTCTTTGTAGCGCTGATTTGCCTTTCCAGGTTGCTTGGTTGGCCAAAAAGGGCGTATGCGTTTTTTCCTGAATATATTCAGGAAAAAACGCATACGCCCTTTTTGGCCAAGGGCATCATTGTCAACGTTTTGCCGCTTTTCATGTGCTTTAAAGGCGATTCGAATCTACCTCCTGAAATCTGTTTCCTGCAATTCTGCCTTGATTTCAAATCCTCTTCGTTGCCTTCCCTCAATATATTTGTGGACGAGAGTTAGCATTTATAACTCTGCAGGTTTGTGAATTGCAGTGCCCTGAGCCTCCATTTTACAACTCGTGTTTTTGGGAGCTGGCCGCAAAAGCGCAGGATGGCTTCAGGCCGTGTTCTGGTTCCGGGGTGCGGGATGAGCCTGTGGTTAATTCTTCTTCCTGATGGGAAAATAGAGTGACCTGTGCCTTTCCCAACACCAAGAGCCAGTCTCTTATTGGTTCCCCGTCTTCCCGTTCATTGTCAGGAGAAATGGCAACCTGTACGGAACAGGAGGTTAAAGGTGCTGATGCTCAAAGTAGGGAGATTGCTAGTAAAGCGGCTGGAATGGCGAACCCGGACACAAGGAGATGAGAAATGAGGTGCGTTTTAGAAACCTTTCCCCATCACACGGTGTACCATCTTCTGGGTTTCTCATGCATGTTTTCGATGTAGGAAGATGCCCTTGAACCTGGAGATTTGGGACCCATGCGATGGGTACCACGCAGTATTACTTTAAATGGTCTGCGTTTGCTCACCCAACCTCACCAAACCTCTCAGCCCCAAGAGTGTCCACCCTTAGGTCTCATCCAGCTGTGGGTCTAGATATTGTCAATCCAGGTTGCATCACAGCCCCTGAACGCATTGTGTAAGAATGTCTCTCTCTTTCACTGTCTTTCTTTCATGGGTTTTTCAAAGTAATTTATTTTCATAATGGGGTTTAGCTGCTTTTCACTGCTGTGTTTATGCCTCTTTACACCCACTTGACACACTAACAGAGAGATATCAATACATAGGTTTTAAGATTATTACTAGTCAGATATATTCTTGTGCGGTGAATAGGGCGTGTTGAGTCCAGTTCTCTGAGCAAGGAGTAGGTCTTGTCTATTACATATTGGGTTTATGGAACGGTATCTGAGCTAATTTGAAACCCTTGTTTGATGTATCACCCCACCTCCCCTTTCCCGTTAAGCAGCCATAGTGTGTTTTCTGCATGTGTGACTCTGTTCTGTTTTGTAATTCAGTTCAACTGTAACGGTTTTTACATTCCCTCTATAAGTGATACCTTATGAAAAGTGTCCTTTTCTGTGTGATTTATTTCACTTAGAATCGTCGTACCTAAATCCACTCATCATGCTGCTACTAGCCTTAGGACATTGATTTCATGGCTGAGTGATATTCCATTGTACATAAGGACCACAAATTCTTTACCCATTTTTCTCTTTCCTGGGATATTTAAGGTGGAATGAAGTGGAGGTCCTTGTCAACAGAGCAGCCCTAAACTTTGGGGTGCTTGTGTCTTGCTGATTTTTCATTTTCCCAATTTATACCCCCATGAGTGGAAGTGCCCTATGCTCTCTAAGCTGTGTTTTTTAGATGTTTCAGGACTCACCGTACACTTCTCCAGAGTGGCTGTTGGCAATTTACATCCCGCCCATCAGTGTAGCAAGGCTCCCATTTCTCCATGGCCTGTCCTGCATTTCTGGTTTTGACACTTTTTTCAGCATGGCCCTTTTGACCGATGGGAAGCGAGACTTCTTTGTAGCGCTGATTTGCCTTTCCAGGTTGCTTGGTTGGCCAAAAAGGGCGTATGCGTTTTTTCCTGAATATATTCAGGAAAAAACGCATACGCCCTTTTTGGCCAAGGGCATCATTGTCAACGTTTTGCCGCTTTTCATGTGCTTTAAAGGCGATTCGAATCTACCTCCTGAAATCTGTTTCCTGCAATTCTGCCTTGATTTCAAATCCTCTTCTTTGCCTTCCCTCAATATATTTGTGGACGAGAGTTATCATTTATAACTCTGCAGGTTTGTGAATTGCAGTGCCCTGAAGCTCGATTTTACAACTCGCGTTTTTGGGAGCTGGCCGCAAAAGCGCAGGATGGCTTCAGGCCCTGTTCTCTTTCCAGGGGGCAGGATGAGCCTGTGGTTAATTCTTCTTCCTGATGGGAAAATAGAGTGACGTGTGCCTGTCCCAACACCAAGAGCCAGTCTCTCATTGGTTCCCTGTCTTCCCTTTCATCCTCAGGAAAAATTGCAACCTGTACGGAACAGGAGGTTAAAGGTGCTGATGCTCCAAGTAGAGAGATTGCTAGTAAAGCGGCTGGAATGGCGAACCCAGGCACAAGGAGATGAGAAATGAGGTGCGTTTTAGAAACCTTTCCCCATCACACGGTGTACCATCTTCTGGGTTTCTCATTCATGTTTTCGATGTAGGAAGATGCCCTTGAACCTGGAGATATGGGACCCATGCGATGGGTACCACGCAGTATTACTTTAAAGGGTCTGTGTGTGCTCACCCAACCTCACCAAACCTCTCAGCCCCAAGAGTGTCCACCCTTATGTCTCATCCAGCTGTGGGTCTAGATATGGTCAATCCAGGTTGCATCACAGCCCCTGAACGCATTGTGTAAGAATGTCTCTCTCTTTCACTGTCTTTGTTTCATGGGTTTTTAAAAGTAATTTATTTTCATAATGCGGTTTAGCTGCTTTTCACTGCTGTGTTTATGCCGCTTTATACCCACTTGACACACTAACAGAGAGATATCAATACATAGGTTTTAAGATTATTACTAGTCAGATATATTCTTGTGCGGTGAATAGGGCGTGTTGAGTCCAGTTCTCAGAGCAAGGAGTAGGTCTTGTCTATTACATATTGGGTTTATGGAACGGTATCTGAGCTAATTTGAAACCCTTGTTTGATGTATCACCCCACCTCCCCTTTCCCGTTAAGCAGCCATAGTGTGTTTTCTGCATGTGTGACTCTGTTCTGTTTTGTAATTCAGTTCATGTGTAACGGTTTTTACATTCCCTCTATCAGTGATACCTTATGAGAAGTGTCCTTTTGTGTGTGACTTATTTCACTTAGAATCTCGTACCTAAATCCATTCATCATGCTGCTACTAGCCTTATGACATTGATTTCATGGCTGAGTGATATTCCATTGTACATAAGGACCACAAATTGTTTATCCATTTTTCTCTTTCCTGGGATATTTAAGGTGGAATGAAGTGGAGGTCCTTGTCAACAGAGCAGCCCTAAGCTTTGGGGTGCTTGTGTCTTGCTGATTTTTCATTTTCCCAATTTATACCCCCATGAGTGGAAGTGCCCTATGCTCTCTAAGCTGTGTTTTTTAGATGTTTCAGGACTCACCGTACACTTCTCCAGAGTGGCTGTTGGCAATTTACATCCCACCCATCAGTGTAGCAAGGCTCCCATTTCTCCATAGCCTGTCCTGCATTTCTGGTTTTGACACTTTTTTCAGCATGGCCCTTTTGACCGATGGGATGTGAGACTTCTTTGTAGCGCTGATTTGCCTTTCCAGGTTGCTTGGTTGGCCAAAAAGGGCGTATGCGTTTTTTCCTGAATATATTCAGGAAAAAACGCATACGCCCTTTTTGGCCAAGGGCATCATTGTCAACGTTTTGCCGCTTTTCATGTGCTTTAAAGGCGATTCGAATCTACCTCCTGAAATCTGTTTCCTGCAATTCTGCCTTGATTTCAAATCCTCTTCGTTGCCTTCCCTCAATATATTTGTGGACGAGAGTTATCATTTATAACTCTGCAGGTTTGTGAATTGCAGTGCCCTGAGCCTCCATTTTACAACTCGTGTTTATGGGAGCTGGCCGCAAAAGCGCAGGATGGCTTCAGGCCCTGTTCTAGTTCCGGGGGGCGGGATGAGCCTGTGGTTAATTCTTCTTCCTGATGGGAAAATAGAGTGACCTGTGCCTTTCCCAACACCAAGAGCCAGTCTCTCATTGGTTCCCCGTCTTCCCGTTCATCCTCAGGAGAAATGGCAACCTGTACGGAACAGGAGGTTAAAGGGGCTGATGCTCCAAGTAGGGAGATTGCTAGTAAAGCGGCTGGAATGGCGAACCCAGGCACAAGGAGATGAGAAATGAGGTGCGTTTTAGAAACCTTTCCCCATCACACGGTGTACCATCTTCTGGGTTTCTCATTCATGTTTTCGATGTAGGAAGATGCCCTTGAACCTGGAGATATGGGACCCATGCGATGGGTACCACGCAGTATTACTTTAAAGGGTCTGCGTTTGCTCACCCAACCTCACCAAACCTCTCAGCCCCAAGAGTGTCCACCCTTATGTCTCATCCAGCCGTGAGTCTAGATATGGTCAATCCAGGTTGCATCACAGCCCCTGAACGCATTGTGTATGAATGTCTCTCTCTTTCACTGTCTTTCTTTCATGGGTTTTTCAAAGTAATTTATTTTCATAATGCGGTTTAGCTGCTTTTCACTGCTGTGTTTATGCCGCTTTACACCCACTTGACACACTAACAGAGAGATATCAATACATAGGTTTTACGATTATTATTAGTCAGATATATTCTTGTGCGGTGAATAGGGCGTGTTGAGTCCAGTTCTCTGAGCAAGGAGTAGGTCTTGTCTATTACATATTGGGTTTATGGAACGGTATCTGAGCTAATTTGAAACCCTTGTTTGATGTATCACCCCACCTCACCTTTCCCGTTAAGCAGCCATAGTGTGTTTTCTGCATGTGTGACTCTGTTCTGTTTTGTAATTCAGTTCATGTGTAACGGTTTTTACATTCCCTCTATCAGTGATACCTTATGAGAAGTGTCCTTTTCTGTGTGACTTATTTCACTTAGAATCGTCGTACCTAAATCCACTCATCATGCTGCTACTAGCCTTAGGACATTGATTTCATGGCTGAGTGATATTCCATTGTACATAAGGACCACAACTTCTTTACCCATTTTTCTCTTTCCTGGGATATTTAAGGTGGAATGAAGTGGAGGTCCTTGTCAACAGAGCAGCCCTAAACTTTGGGGTGCTTGTGTCTTGCTGATTTTTCATTTTCCCAATTTATACCCCCTTGAGTGGAAGTGCCCTATGCTCTCTAAGCTGTGTTTTTTAGATGTTTCAGGACTCACCGTACACTTCTCCAGAGTGGCTGTTGGCAATTTACATCCCGCCCATCAGTGTAGCAAGGCTCCCATTTCTCCATGGCCTGTCCTGCATTTCTGGTTTTGACACTTTCTTCAGCATGGCCCTTTTGACCGATGGGAAGCGAGACTTCTTTGTAGCGCTGATTTGCCTTTCCAGGTTGCTTGGTTGGCCAAAAAGGGCGTATGCGTTTTTTCCTGAATATATTCAGGAAAAAACGCATACGCCCTTTTTGGCCAAGGGCATCATTGTCAACGTTTTGCCGCTTTTCATGTGCTTTAAAGGCGATTCGAATCTACCTCCTGAAATCTGTTTCCTGCAATTCTGCCTTGATTTCAAATCCTCTTCGTTGCCTTCCCTCAATATATTTGTGGACGAGAGTTAGCATTTATAACTCTGCAGGTTTGTGAATTGCAGTGCCCTGAGCCTCCATTTTACAACTCGTGTTTTTGGGAGCTGGCCGCAAAAGCGCAGGATGGCTTCAGGCCGTGTTCTGGTTCCGGGGTGCGGGATGAGCCTGTGGTTAATTCTTCTTCCTGATGGGAAAATAGAGTGACCTGTGCCTTTCCCCACACCAAGAGCCAGTCTCTCATTGGTTCCCCGTCTTCCCGTTCATTGTCAGGAGAAATGGCAACCTGTACGGAACAGGAGGTTAAAGGTGCTGATGCTCAAAGTAGGGAGATTGCTAGTAAAGCGGCTGGAATGGCGAACCCGGACACAAGGAGATGAGAAATGAGGTGCGTTTTAGAAACCTTTCCCCATCACACGGTGTACCATCTTCTGGGTTTCTCATGCATGTTTTCGATGTAGGAAGATGCCCTTGAACCTGGAGATTTGGGACCCATGCGATGGGTACCACGCAGTATTACTTTAAATGGTCTGCGTTTGCTCACCCAACCTCACCAAACCTCTCAGCCCCAAGAGTGTCCACCCTTAGGTCTCATCCAGCTGTGGGTCTAGATATTGTCAATCCAGGTTGCATCACAGCCCCTGAACGCATTGTGTAAGAATGTCTCTCTCTTTCACTGTCTTTCTTTCATGGGTTTTTCAAAGTAATTTATTTTCATAATGGGGTTTAGCTGCTTTTCACTGCTGTGTTTATGCCTCTTTACACCCACTTGACACACTAACAGAGAGATATCAATACATAGGTTTTAAGATTATTACTAGTCAGATATATTCTTGTGCGGTGAATAGGGCGTGTTGAGTCCAGTTCTCTGAGCAAGGAGTAGGTCTTGTCTATTACATATTGGGTTTATGGAACGGTATCTGAGCTAATTTGAAACCCTTGTTTGATGTATCACCCCACCTCCCCTTTCCCGTTAAGCAGCCATAGTGTGTTTTCTGCATGTGTGACTCTGTTCTGTTTTGTAATTCAGTTCAACTGTAACGGTTTTTACATTCCCTCTATAAGTGATACCTTATGAAAAGTGTCCTTTTCTGTGTGATTTATTTCACTTAGAATCGTCGTACCTAAATCCACTCATCATGCTGCTACTAGCCTTAGGACATTGATTTCATGGCTGAGTGATATTCCATTGTACATAAGGACCACAAATTCTTTACCCATTTTTCTCTTTCCTGGGATATTTAAGGTGGAATGAAGTGGAGGTCCTTGTCAACAGAGCAGCCCTAAACTTTGGGGTGCTTGTGTCTTGCTGATTTTTCATTTTCCCAATTTATACCCCCATGAGTGGAAGTGCCCTATGCTCTCTAAGCTGTGTTTTTTAGATGTTTCAGGACTCACCGTACACTTCTCCAGAGTGGCTGTTGGCAATTTACATCCCGCCCATCAGTGTAGCAAGGCTCCCATTTCTCCATGGCCTGTCCTGCATTTCTGGTTTTGACACTTTTTTCAGCATGGCCCTTTTGACCGATGGGAAGCGAGACTTCTTTGTAGCGCTGATTTGCCTTTCCAGGTTGCTTGGTTGGCCAAAAAGGGCGTATGCGTTTTTTCCTGAATATATTCAGGAAAAAACGCATACGCCCTTTTTGGCCAAGGGCATCATTGTCAACGTTTTGCCGCTTTTCATGTGCTTTAAAGGCAATTCGAATCTACCTCCTGAAATCTGTTTCCTGCAATTCTGCCTTGATTTCAAATCCTCTTCTTTGCCTTCCCTCAATATATTTGTGGACGAGAGTTATCATTTATAACTCTGCAGGTTTGTGAATTGCAGTGCCCTGAAGCTCGATTTTACAACTCGCGTTTTTGGGAGCTGGCCACAAAAGCGCAGGATGGCTTCAGGCCCTGTTCTCTTTCCAGGGGGCAGGATGAGCCTGTGGTTAATTCTTCTTCCTGATGGGAAAATAGAGTGACGTGTGCCTGTCCCAACACCAAGAGCCAGTCTCTCATTGGTTCCCTGTCTTCCCTTTCATCCTCAGGAAAAATTGCAACCTGTACGGAACAGGAGGTTAAAGGTGCTGATGCTCCAAGTAGGGAGATTGCTAGTAAAGCGGCTGGAATGGCGAACCCAGGCACAAGGAGATGAGAAATGAGGTGCGTTTTAGAAACCTTTCCCCATCACACGGTGTACCATCTTCTGGGTTTCTCATTCATGTTTTCGATGTAGGAAGATGCCCTTGAACCTGGAGATATGGGACCCATGCGATGGGTACCACGCAGTATTACTTTAAAGGGTCTGTGTGTGCTCACCCAACCTCACCAAACCTCTCAGCCCCAAGAGTGTCCACCCTTATGTCTCATCCAGCTGTGGGTCTAGATATGGTCAATCCAGGTTGCATCACAGCCCCTGAACGCATTGTGTAAGAATGTCTCTCTCTTTCACTGTCTTTGTTTCATGGGTTTTTAAAAGTAATTTATTTTCATAATGCGGTTTAGCTGCTTTTCACTGCTGTGTTTATGCCGCTTTATACCCACTTGACACACTAACAGAGAGATATCAATACATAGGTTTTAAGATTATTACTAGTCAGATATATTCTTGTGCGGTGAATAGGGCGTGTTGAGTCCAGTTCTCAGAGCAAGGAGTAGGTCTTGTCTATTACATATTGGGTTTATGGAATGGTATCTGAGCTAATTTGAAACCCTTGTTTGATGTATCACCCCACCTCCCCTTTCCCGTTAAGCAGCCATAGTGTGTTTTCTGCATGTGTGACTCTGTTCTGTTTTGTAATTCAGTTCAACTGTAACGGTTTTTACATTCCCTCTATAAGTGATACCTTATGAAAAGTGTCCTTTTCTGTGTGATTTATTTCACTTAGAATCGTCGTACCTAAATCCACTGATCATGCTGCTACTAGCCTTATGACATTGATTTCATGGCTGAGTGATATTCCATTGTACATAAGGACCACAAATTCTTTACCCATTTTTCTCTTTCCTGGGATATTTAAGGTGGAATGAAGTGGAGGTCCTTGTCAACAGAGCAGCCCTAAACTTTGGGGTGCTTGTGTCTTGCTGATTTTTCATTTTCCCAATTTATACCCCCATGAGTGGAAGTGCCCTATGCTCTCTAAGCTGTGTTTTTTAGATGTTTCAGGACTCACCGTACACTTCTCCAGAGTGGCTGTTGGCAATTTACATCCCGCCCATCAGTGTAGCAAGGCTCCCATTTCTCCATGGCCTGTCCTGCATTTCTGGTTTTGACACTTTTTTCAGCATGGCCCTTTTGACCGATGGGAAGCGAGACTTCTTTGTAGCGCTGATTTGCCTTTCCAGGTTGCTTGGTTGGCCAAAAAGGGCGTATGCGTTTTTTCCTGAATATATTCAGGAAAAAACGCATACGCCCTTTTTGGCCAAGGGCATCATTGTCAACGTTTTGCCGCTTTTCATGTGCTTTAAAGGCGATTCGAATCTACCTCCTGAAATCTGTTTCCTGCAATTCTGCCTTGATTTCAAATCCTCTTCTTTGCCTTCCCTCAATATATTTGTGGACGAGAGTTATCATTTATAACTCTGCAGGTTTGTGAATTGCAGTGCCCTGAAGCTCGATTTTACAACTCGCGTTTTTGGGAGCTGGCCGCAAAAGCGCAGGATGGCTTCTGGCCCTGTTGTCTTTCCAGGGGGCAGGATGAGCCTGTGGTTAATTCTTCTTCCTGATGCGAAAATAGAGTGACGTGTGCCTGTCCCAACACCAAGAGCCAGTCTCTCATTGGTTCCCTGTCTTCCCTTTCATCCTCAGGAAAAATTGCAACCTGTACGGAACAGGAGGTTAAAGGTGCTGATGCTCCAAGTAGGGAGATTGCTAGTAAAGCGGCTGGAATGGCGAACCCAGGCACAAGGACATGAGAAATGAGGTGCGTTTTAGAAACCTTTCCCCATCACACGGTGTACCATCTTCTGGGTTTCTCATTCATGTTTTCGATGTAGGAAGATGCCCTTGAACCTGGAGATATGGGACCCATGCGATGGGTACCACGCAGTATTACTTTAAAGGGTCTGTGTGTGCTCACCCAACCTCACCAAACCTCTCAGCCCCAAGAGTGTCCACCCTTATGTCTCATCCAGCTGTGGGTCTAGATATGGTCAATCCAGGTTGCATCACAGCCCCTGAACGCATTGTGTAAGAATGTCTCTCTCTTTCACTGTCTTTGTTTCATGGGTTTTTAAAAGTAATTTATTTTCATAATGCGGTTTAGCTGCTTTTCACTGCTGTGTTTATGCCGCTTTATACCCACTTGACACACTAACAGAGAGATATCAATACATAGGTTTTAAGATTATTACTAGTCAGATATATTCTTGTGCGGTGAATAGGGCGTGTTGAGTCCAGTTCTCAGAGCAAGGAGTAGGTCTTGTCTATTACATATTGGGTTTATGGAACGGTATCTGAGCTAATTTGAAACCCTTGTTTGATGTATCACCCCACCTCCCCTTTCCCGTTAAGCAGCCATAGTGTGTTTTCTGCATGTGTGACTCTGTTCTGTTTTGTAATTCAGTTCATGTGTAACGGTTTTTACATTCCCTCTATCAGTGATACCTTATGAGAAGTGTCCTTTTCTGTGTGACTTATTTCACTTAGAATCTCGTACCTAAATCCATTCATCATGCTGCTACTAGCCTTATGACATTGATTTCATGGCTGAGTGATATTCCATTGTACATAAGGACCACAACTTCTTTACCCATTTTTCTCTTTCCTGGGATATTTAAGGTGGAATGAAGTGGAGGTCCTTGTCAACAGAGCAGCCCTAAACTTTGGGGTGCTTGTGTCTTGCTGATTTTTCATTTTCCCAATTTATACCCCCTTGAGTGGAAGTGCCCTATGCTCTCTAAGCTGTGTTTTTTAGATGTTTCAGGACTCACCGTACACTTCTCCAGAGTGGCTGTTGGCAATTTACATCCCGCCCATCAGTGTAGCAAGGCTCCCATTTCTCCATGGCCTGTCCTGCATTTCTGGTTTTGACACTTTCTTCAGCATGGCCCTTTTGACCGATGGGAAGCGAGACTTCTTTGTAGCGCTGATTTGCCTTTCCAGGTTGCTTGGTTGGCCAAAAAGGGCGTATGCGTTTTTTCCTGAATATATTCAGGAAAAAACGCATACGCCCTTTTTGGCCAAGGGCATCATTGTCAACGTTTTGCCGCTTTTCATGTGCTTTAAAGGCGATTCGAATCTACCTCCTGAAATCTGTTTCCTGCAATTCTGCCTTGATTTCAAATCCTCTTCGTTGCCTTCCCTCAATATATTTGTGGACGAGAGTTAGCATTTATAACTCTGCAGGTTTGTGAATTGCAGTGCCCTGAGCCTCCATTTTACAACTCGTGTTTTTGGGAGCTGGCCGCAAAAGCGCAGGATGGCTTCAGGCCGTGTTCTGGTTCCGGGGTGCGGGATGAGCCTGTGGTTAATTCTTCTTCCTGATGGGAAAATAGAGTGACCTGTGCCTTTCCCAACACCAAGAGCCAGTCTCTTATTGGTTCCCCATCTTCCCGTTCATTGTCAGGAGAAATGGCAACCTGTACGGAACAGGAGGTTAAAGGTGCTGATGCTCAAAGTAGGGAGATTGCTAGTAAAGCGGCTGGAATGGCGAACCCGGACACAAGGAGATGAGAAATGAGGTGCGTTTTAGAAACCTTTCCCCATCACACGGTGTACCATCTTCTGGGTTTCTCATGCATGTTTTCGATGTAGGAAGATGCCCTTGAACCTGGAGATTTGGGACCCATGCGATGGGTACCACGCAGTATTACTTTAAATGGTCTGCGTTTGCTCACCCAACCTCACCAAACCTCTCAGCCCCAAGAGTGTCCACCCTTAGGTCTCATCCAGCTGTGGGTCTAGATATTGTCAATCCAGGTTGCATCACAGCCCCTGAACGCATTGTGTAAGAATGTCTCTCTCTTTCACTGTCTTTCTTTCATGGGTTTTTCAAAGTAATTTATTTTCATAATGGGGTTTAGCTGCTTTTCACTGCTGTGTTTATGCCTCTTTACACCCACTTGACACACTAACAGAGAGATATCAATACATAGGTTTTAAGATTATTACTAGTCAGATATATTCTTGTGCGGTGAATAGGGCGTGTTGAGTCCAGTTCTCTGAGCAAGGAGTAGGTCTTGTCTATTACATATTGGGTTTATGGAACGGTATCTGAGCTAATTTGAAACCCTTGTTTGATGTATCACCCCACCTCCCCTTTCCCGTTAAGCAGCCATAGTGTGTTTTCTGCATGTGTGACTCTGTTCTGTTTTGTAATTCAGTTCAACTGTAACGGTTTTTACATTCCCTCTATAAGTGATACCTTATGAAAAGTGTCCTTTTCTGTGTGATTTATTTCACTTAGAATCGTCGTACCTAAATCCACTCATCATGCTGCTACTAGCCTTAGGACATTGATTTCATGGCTGAGTGATATTCCATTGTACATAAGGACCACAAATTCTTTACCCATTTTTCTCTTTCCTGGGATATTTAAGGTGGAATGAAGTGGAGGTCCTTGTCAACAGAGCAGCCCTAAACTTTGGGGTGCTTGTGTCTTGCTGATTTTTCATTTTCCCAATTTATACCCCCATGAGTGGAAGTGCCCTATGCTCTCTAAGCTGTGTTTTTTAGATGTTTCAGGACTCACCGTACACTTCTCCAGAGTGGCTGTTGGCAATTTACATCCCGCCCATCAGTGTAGCAAGGCTCCCATTTCTCCATGGCCTGTCCTGCATTTCTGGTTTTGACACTTTTTTCAGCATGGCCCTTTTGACCGATGGGAAGCGAGACTTCTTTGTAGCGCTGATTTGCCTTTCCAGGTTGCTTGGTTGGCCAAAAAGGGCGTATGCGTTTTTTCCTGAATATATTCAGGAAAAAACGCATACGCCCTTTTTGGCCAAGGGCATCATTGTCAACGTTTTGCCGCTTTTCATGTGCTTTAAAGGCGATTCGAATCTACCTCCTGAAATCTGTTTCCTGCAATTCTGCCTTGATTTCAAATCCTCTTCTTTGCCTTCCCTCAATATATTTGTGGACGAGAGTTATCATTTATAACTCTGCAGGTTTGTGAATTGCAGTGCCCTGAAGCTCGATTTTACAACTCGCGTTTTTGGGAGCTGGCCGCAAAAGCGCAGGATGGCTTCAGGCCCTGTTCTCTTTCCAGGGGGCAGGATGAGCCTGTGGTTAATTCTTCTTCCTGATGGGAAAATAGAGTGACGTGTGCCTGTCCCAACACCAAGAGCCAGTCTCTCATTGGTTCCCTGTCTTCCCTTTCATCCTCAGGAAAAATTGCAACCTGTACGGAACAGGAGGTTAAAGGTGCTGATGCTCCAAGTAGAGAGATTGCTAGTAAAGCGGCTGGAATGGCGAACCCAGGCACAAGGAGATGAGAAATGAGGTGCGTTTTAGAAACCTTTCCCCATCACACGGTGTACCATCTTCTGGGTTTCTCATTCATGTTTTCGATGTAGGAAGATGCCCTTGAACCTGGAGATATGGGACCCATGCGATGGGTACCACGCAGTATTACTTTAAAGGGTCTGTGTGTGCTCACCCAACCTCACCAAACCTCTCAGCCCCAAGAGTGTCCACCCTTATGTCTCATCCAGCTGTGGGTCTAGATATGGTCAATCCAGGTTGCATCACAGCCCCTGAACGCATTGTGTAAGAATGTCTCTCTCTTTCACTGTCTTTGTTTCATGGGTTTTTAAAAGTAATTTATTTTCATAATGCGGTTTAGCTGCTTTTCACTGCTGTGTTTATGCCGCTTTATACCCACTTGACACACTAACAGAGAGATATCAATACATAGGTTTTAAGATTATTACTAGTCAGATATATTCTTGTGCGGTGAATAGGGCGTGTTGAGTCCAGTTCTCAGAGCAAGGAGTAGGTCTTGTCTATTACATATTGGGTTTATGGAACGGTATCTGAGCTAATTTGAAACCCTTGTTTGATGTATCACCCCACCTCCCCTTTCCCGTTAAGCAGCCATAGTGTGTTTTCTGCATGTGTGACTCTGTTCTGTTTTGTAATTCAGTTCATGTGTAACGGTTTTTACATTCCCTCTATCAGTGATACCTTATGAGAAGTGTCCTTTTGTGTGTGACTTATTTCACTTAGAATCTCGTACCTAAATCCATTCATCATGCTGCTACTAGCCTTATGACATTGATTTCATGGCTGAGTGATATTCCATTGTACATAAGGACCACAAATTGTTTATCCATTTTTCTCTTTCCTGGGATATTTAAGGTGGAATGAAGTGGAGGTCCTTGTCAACAGAGCAGCCCTAAGCTTTGGGGTGCTTGTGTCTTGCTGATTTTTCATTTTCCCAATTTATACCCCCATGAGTGGAAGTGCCCTATGCTCTCTAAGCTGTGTTTTTTAGATGTTTCAGGACTCACCGTACACTTCTCCAGAGTGGCTGTTGGCAATTTACATCCCACCCATCAGTGTAGCAAGGCTCCCATTTCTCCATAGCCTGTCCTGCATTTCTGGTTTTGACACTTTTTTCAGCATGGCCCTTTTGACCGATGGGATGTGAGACTTCTTTGTAGCGCTGATTTGCCTTTCCAGGTTGCTTGGTTGGCCAAAAAGGGCGTATGCGTTTTTTCCTGAATATATTCAGGAAAAAACGCATACGCCCTTTTTGGCCAAGGGCATCATTGTCAACGTTTTGCCGCTTTTCATGTGCTTTAAAGGCGATTCGAATCTACCTCCTGAAATCTGTTTCCTGCAATTCTGCCTTGATTTCAAATCCTCTTCGTTGCCTTCCCTCAATATATTTGTGGACGAGAGTTATCATTTATAACTCTGCAGGTTTGTGAATTGCAGTGCCCTGAGCCTCCATTTTACAACTCGTGTTTATGGGAGCTGGCCGCAAAAGCGCAGGATGGCTTCAGGCCCTGTTCTAGTTCCGGGGGGCGGGATGAGCCTGTGGTTAATTCTTCTTCCTGATGGGAAAATAGAGTGACCTGTGCCTTTCCCAACACCAAGAGCCAGTCTCTCATTGGTTCCCCGTCTTCCCGTTCATCCTCAGGAGAAATGGCAACCTGTACGGAACAGGAGGTTAAAGGGGCTGATGCTCCAAGTAGGGAGATTGCTAGTAAAGCGGCTGGAATGGCGAACCCAGGCACAAGGAGATGAGAAATGAGGTGCGTTTTAGAAACCTTTCCCCATCACACGGTGTACCATCTTCTGGGTTTCTCATTCATGTTTTCGATGTAGGAAGATGCCCTTGAACCTGGAGATATGGGACCCATGCGATGGGTACCACGCAGTATTACTTTAAAGGGTCTGCGTTTGCTCACCCAACCTCACCAAACCTCTCAGCCCCAAGAGTGTCCACCCTTATGTCTCATCCAGCCGTGAGTCTAGATATGGTCAATCCAGGTTGCATCACAGCCCCTGAACGCATTGTGTATGAATGTCTCTCTCTTTCACTGTCTTTCTTTCATGGGTTTTTCAAAGTAATTTATTTTCATAATGCGGTTTAGCTGCTTTTCACTGCTGTGTTTATGCCGCTTTACACCCACTTGACACACTAACAGAGAGATATCAATACATAGGTTTTACGATTATTATTAGTCAGATATATTCTTGTGCGGTGAATAGGGCGTGTTGAGTCCAGTTCTCTGAGCAAGGAGTAGGTCTTGTCTATTACATATTGGGTTTATGGAACGGTATCTGAGCTAATTTGAAACCCTTGTTTGATGTATCACCCCACCTCACCTTTCCCGTTAAGCAGCCATAGTGTGTTTTCTGCATGTGTGACTCTGTTCTGTTTTGTAATTCAGTTCATGTGTAACGGTTTTTACATTCCCTCTATCAGTGATACCTTATGAGAAGTGTCCTTTTCTGTGTGACTTATTTCACTTAGAATCGTCGTACCTAAATCCACTCATCATGCTGCTACTAGCCTTAGGACATTGATTTCATGGCTGAGTGATATTCCATTGTACATAAGGACCACAACTTCTTTACCCATTTTTCTCTTTCCTGGGATATTTAAGGTGGAATGAAGTGGAGGTCCTTGTCAACAGAGCAGCCCTAAACTTTGGGGTGCTTGTGTCTTGCTGATTTTTCATTTTCCCAATTTATACCCCCTTGAGTGGAAGTGCCCTATGCTCTCTAAGCTGTGTTTTTTAGATGTTTCAGGACTCACCGTACACTTCTCCAGAGTGGCTGTTGGCAATTTACATCCCGCCCATCAGTGTAGCAAGGCTCCCATTTCTCCATGGCCTGTCCTGCATTTCTGGTTTTGACACTTTCTTCAGCATGGCCCTTTTGACCGATGGGAAGCGAGACTTCTTTGTAGCGCTGATTTGCCTTTCCAGGTTGCTTGGTTGGCCAAAAAGGGCGTATGCGTTTTTTCCTGAATATATTCAGGAAAAAACGCATACGCCCTTTTTGGCCAAGGGCATCATTGTCAACGTTTTGCCGCTTTTCATGTGCTTTAAAGGCGATTCGAATCTACCTCCTGAAATCTGTTTCCTGCAATTCTGCCTTGATTTCAAATCCTCTTCGTTGCCTTCCCTCAATATATTTGTGGACGAGAGTTAGCATTTATAACTCTGCAGGTTTGTGAATTGCAGTGCCCTGAGCCTCCATTTTACAACTCGTGTTTTTGGGAGCTGGCCGCAAAAGCGCAGGATGGCTTCAGGCCGTGTTCTGGTTCCGGGGTGCGGGATGAGCCTGTGGTTAATTCTTCTTCCTGATGGGAAAATAGAGTGACCTGTGCCTTTCCCCACACCAAGAGCCAGTCTCTCATTGGTTCCCCGTCTTCCCGTTCATTGTCAGGAGAAATGGCAACCTGTACGGAACAGGAGGTTAAAGGTGCTGATGCTCAAAGTAGGGAGATTGCTAGTAAAGCGGCTGGAATGGCGAACCCGGACACAAGGAGATGAGAAATGAGGTGCGTTTTAGAAACCTTTCCCCATCACACGGTGTACCATCTTCTGGGTTTCTCATGCATGTTTTCGATGTAGGAAGATGCCCTTGAACCTGGAGATTTGGGACCCATGCGATGGGTACCACGCAGTATTACTTTAAATGGTCTGCGTTTGCTCACCCAACCTCACCAAACCTCTCAGCCCCAAGAGTGTCCACCCTTAGGTCTCATCCAGCTGTGGGTCTAGATATTGTCAATCCAGGTTGCATCACAGCCCCTGAACGCATTGTGTAAGAATGTCTCTCTCTTTCACTGTCTTTCTTTCATGGGTTTTTCAAAGTAATTTATTTTCATAATGGGGTTTAGCTGCTTTTCACTGCTGTGTTTATGCCTCTTTACACCCACTTGACACACTAACAGAGAGATATCAATACATAGGTTTTAAGATTATTACTAGTCAGATATATTCTTGTGCGGTGAATAGGGCGTGTTGAGTCCAGTTCTCTGAGCAAGGAGTAGGTCTTGTCTATTACATATTGGGTTTATGGAACGGTATCTGAGCTAATTTGAAACCCTTGTTTGATGTATCACCCCACCTCCCCTTTCCCGTTAAGCAGCCATAGTGTGTTTTCTGCATGTGTGACTCTGTTCTGTTTTGTAATTCAGTTCAACTGTAACGGTTTTTACATTCCCTCTATAAGTGATACCTTATGAAAAGTGTCCTTTTCTGTGTGATTTATTTCACTTAGAATCGTCGTACCTAAATCCACTCATCATGCTGCTACTAGCCTTAGGACATTGATTTCATGGCTGAGTGATATTCCATTGTACATAAGGACCACAAATTCTTTACCCATTTTTCTCTTTCCTGGGATATTTAAGGTGGAATGAAGTGGAGGTCCTTGTCAACAGAGCAGCCCTAAACTTTGGGGTGCTTGTGTCTTGCTGATTTTTCATTTTCCCAATTTATACCCCCATGAGTGGAAGTGCCCTATGCTCTCTAAGCTGTGTTTTTTAGATGTTTCAGGACTCACCGTACACTTCTCCAGAGTGGCTGTTGGCAATTTACATCCCGCCCATCAGTGTAGCAAGGCTCCCATTTCTCCATGGCCTGTCCTGCATTTCTGGTTTTGACACTTTTTTCAGCATGGCCCTTTTGACCGATGGGAAGCGAGACTTCTTTGTAGCGCTGATTTGCCTTTCCAGGTTGCTTGGTTGGCCAAAAAGGGCGTATGCGTTTTTTCCTGAATATATTCAGGAAAAAACGCATACGCCCTTTTTGGCCAAGGGCATCATTGTCAACGTTTTGCCGCTTTTCATGTGCTTTAAAGGCAATTCGAATCTACCTCCTGAAATCTGTTTCCTGCAATTCTGCCTTGATTTCAAATCCTCTTCTTTGCCTTCCCTCAATATATTTGTGGACGAGAGTTATCATTTATAACTCTGCAGGTTTGTGAATTGCAGTGCCCTGAAGCTCGATTTTACAACTCGCGTTTTTGGGAGCTGGCCACAAAAGCGCAGGATGGCTTCAGGCCCTGTTCTCTTTCCAGGGGGCAGGATGAGCCTGTGGTTAATTCTTCTTCCTGATGGGAAAATAGAGTGACGTGTGCCTGTCCCAACACCAAGAGCCAGTCTCTCATTGGTTCCCTGTCTTCCCTTTCATCCTCAGGAAAAATTGCAACCTGTACGGAACAGGAGGTTAAAGGTGCTGATGCTCCAAGTAGGGAGATTGCTAGTAAAGCGGCTGGAATGGCGAACCCAGGCACAAGGAGATGAGAAATGAGGTGCGTTTTAGAAACCTTTCCCCATCACACGGTGTACCATCTTCTGGGTTTCTCATTCATGTTTTCGATGTAGGAAGATGCCCTTGAACCTGGAGATATGGGACCCATGCGATGGGTACCACGCAGTATTACTTTAAAGGGTCTGTGTGTGCTCACCCAACCTCACCAAACCTCTCAGCCCCAAGAGTGTCCACCCTTATGTCTCATCCAGCTGTGGGTCTAGATATGGTCAATCCAGGTTGCATCACAGCCCCTGAACGCATTGTGTAAGAATGTCTCTCTCTTTCACTGTCTTTGTTTCATGGGTTTTTAAAAGTAATTTATTTTCATAATGCGGTTTAGCTGCTTTTCACTGCTGTGTTTATGCCGCTTTATACCCACTTGACACACTAACAGAGAGATATCAATACATAGGTTTTAAGATTATTACTAGTCAGATATATTCTTGTGCGGTGAATAAAGCGTGTTGAGTCCAGTTCTCAGAGCAAGGAGTAGGTCTTGTCTATTACATATTGGGTTTATGGAATGGTATCTGAGCTAATTTGAAACCCTTGTTTGATGTATCACCCCACCTCCCCTTTCCCGTTAAGCAGCCATAGTGTGTTTTCTGCAGGTGTGACTCTGTTCTGTTTTGTAATTCAGTTCAAGTGTAATGGTTTTTACATTCCCTCTATCAGTGATACCTTATGAGAAGTGTCCTTTTGTGTGTGACTTATTTCACTTAGAATCTCGTACCTAAATCCATTCATCATGCTGCTACTAGCCTTATGACATTGATTTCATGGCTGAGTGATATTCCATTGTACATAAGGACCACAAATTGTTTATCCATTTTTCTCTTTCCTGGGATATTTAAGGTGGAATGAAGTGGAGGTCCTTGTCAACAGAGCAGCCCTAAGCTTTGGGGTGCTTGTGTCTTGCTGATTTTTCATTTTCCCAATTTATACCCCCATGAGTGGAAGTGCCCTATGCTCTCTAAGCTGTGTTTTTTAGATGTTTCAGGACTCACCGTACACTTCTCCAGAGTGGCTGTTGGCAATTTACATCCCACCCATCAGTGTAGCAAGGCTCCCATTTCTCCATAGCCTGTCCTGCATTTCTGGTTTTGACACTTTTTTCAGCATGGCCCTTTTGACCGATGGGATGTGAGACTTCTTTGTAGCGCTGATTTGCCTTTCCAGGTTGCTTGGTTGGCCAAAAAGGGCGTATGCGTTTTTTCCTGAATATATTCAGGAAAAAAACGCATACGCCCTTTTTGGCCAAGGGCATCATTGTCAACGTTTTGCCGCTTTTCATGTGCTTTAAAGGCGATTCGAATCTACCTCCTGAAATCTGTTTCCTGCAATTCTGCCTTGATTTCAAATCCTCTTCGTTGCCTTCCCTCAATATATTTGTGGACGAGAATTATCATTTATAACTGCAGGTTTGTGAATTGCAGTGCCCTGAGCCTCCATTTTACAACTCGTGTTTATGGGAGCTGGCCGCAAAAGCGCAGGATGGCTTCAGGCCCTGTTCTAGTTCCGGGGGGCGGGATGAGCCTGTGGTTAATTCTTCTTCCTGATGGGAAAATAGAGTGACCTGTGCCTTTCCCAACACCAAGAGCCAGTCTCTCATTGGTTCCCCGTCTTCCCGTTCATCCTCAGGAGAAATGGCAACCTGTACGGAACAGGAGGTTAAAGGTGCTGATGCTCCAAGTAGGGAGATTGCTAGTAAAGCGGCTGGAATGGCGAACCCAGGCACAAGGAGATGAGAAATGAGGTGCGTTTTAGAAACCTTTCCCCATCACACGGTGTACCATCTTCTGGGTTTCTCATTCATGTTTTCGATGTAGGAAGATGCCCTTGAACCTGGAGATATGGGACCCATGCGATGGGTACCACGCAGTATTACTTTAAAGGGTCTGCGTTTGCTCACCCAACCTCACCAAACCTCTCAGCCCCAAGAGTGTCCACCCTTATGTCTCATCCAGCCGTGAGTCTAGATATGGTCAATCCAGGTTGCATCACAGCCCCTGAACGCATTGTGTAAGAATGTCTCTCTCTTTCACTGTCTTTCTTTCATGGGTTTTTCAAAGTAATTTATTTTCATAATGCGGTTTAGCTGCTTTTCACTGCTGTGTTTATGCCGCTTTACACCCACTTGACACATTAACAGAGAGATATCAATACATAGGTTTTACGATTATTATTAGTCAGATATATTCTTGTGCGGTGAATAGGGCGTGTTGAGTCCAGTTCTCTGAGCAAGGAGTAGGTCTTGTCTATTACATATTGGGTTTATGGAACGGTATCTGAGCTAATTTGAAACCCTTGTTTGATGTATCACCCCACCTCACCTTTCCCGTTAAGCAGCCATAGTGTGTTTTCTGCATGTGTGACTCTGTTCTGTTTTGTAATTCAGTTCATGTGTAACGGTTTTTACATTCCCTCTATCAGTGATACCTTATGAGAAGTGTCCTTTTCTGTGTGACTTATTTCACTTAGAATCGTCGTACCTAAATCCACTCATCATGCTGCTACTAGCCTTAGGACATTGATTTCATGGCTGAGTGATATTACATTGTACATAAGGACCACAACTTCTTTACCCATTTTTCTCTTTCCTGGGATATTTAAGGTGGAATGAAGTGGAGGTCCTTGTCAACAGAGCAGCCCTAAACTTTGGGGTGCTTGTGTCTTGCTGATTTTTCATTTTCCCAATTTATACCCCCTTGAGTGGAAGTGCCCTATGCTCTCTAAGCTGTGTTTTTTAGATGTTTCAGGACTCACCGTACACTTCTCCAGAGTGGCTGTTGGCAATTTACATCCCGCCCATCAGTGTAGCAAGGCTCCCATTTCTCCATGGCCTGTCCTGCATTTCTGGTTTTGACACTTTCTTCAGCATGGCCCTTTTGACCGATGGGAAGCGAGACTTCTTTGTAGCGCTGATTTGCCTTTCCAGGTTGCTTGGTTGGCCAAAAAGGGCGTATGCGTTTTTTCCTGAATATATTCAGGAAAAAACGCATACGCCCTTTTTGGCCAAGGGCATCATTGTCAACGTTTTGCCGCTTTTCATGTGCTTTAAAGGAGATTCGAATCTACCTCCTGAAATCTGTTTCCTGCAATTCTGCCTTGATTTCAAATCCTCTTCGTTGCCTTCCCTCAATATATTTGTGGACGAGAGTTATCATTTATAACTCTGCAGGTTTGTGAATTGCAGTGCCCTGAAGCTCGATTTTACAACTCGCGTTTTTGGGAGCTGGCCGCAAAAGCGCAGGATGGCTTCAGGCCCTGTTCTCTTTCCAGGGGGCAGGATGAGCCTGTGGTTAATTCTTCTTCCTGATGGGAAAATAGAGTGACGTGTGCCTGTCCCAACACCAAGAGCCAGTCTCTCATTGGTTCCCTGTCTTCCCTTTCATCCTCAGGAAAAATTGCAACCTGTACGGAACAGGAGGTTAAAGGTGCTGATGCTCCAAGTAGGGAGATTGCTAGTAAAGCGGCTGGAATGGCGAACCCAGGCACAAGGAGATGAGAAATGAGGTGCGTTTTAGAAACCTTTCCCCATCACACGGTGTACCATCTTCTGGGTTTCTCATTCATGTTTTCGATGTAGGAAGATGCCCTTGAACCTGGAGATATGGGACCCATGCGATGGGTACCACCCAGTATTACTTTAAAGGGTCTGTGTGTGCTCACCCAACCTCACCAAACCTCTCAGCCCCAAGAGTGTCCACCCTTATGTCTCATCCAGCTGTGGGTCTAGATATGGTCAATCCAGGTTGCATCACAGCCCCTGAACGCATTGTGTAAGAATGTCTCTCTCTTTCACTGTCTTTGTTTCATGGGTTTTTAAAAGTAATTTATTTTCATAATGCGGTTTAGCTGCTTTTCACTGCTGTGTTTATGCCGCTTTATACCCACTTGACACACTAACAGAGAGATATCAATACATAGGTTTTAAGATTATTACTAGTCAGATATATTCTTGTGCGGTGAATAGGGCGTGTTGAGTCCAGTTCTCAGAGCAAGGAGTAGGTCTTGTCTATTACATATTGGGTTTATGGAACGGTATCTGAGCTAATTTGAAACCCTTGTTTGATGTATCACCCCACCTCCCCTTTCCCGTTAAGCAGCCATAGTGTGTTTTCTGCATGTGTGACTCTGTTCTGTTTTGTAATTCAGTTCATGTGTAACGGTTTTTACATTCCCTCTATCAGTGATACCTTATGAGAAGTGTCCTTTTGTGTGTGACTTATTTCACTTAGAATCTCGTACCTAAATCCATTCATCATGCTGCTACTTGCCTTATGACATTGATTTCATGGCTGAGTGATATTCCATTGTACATAAGGACCACAAATTGTTTATCCATTTTTCTCTTTCCTGGGATATTTAAGGTGGAATGAAGTGGAGGTCCTTGTCAACAGAGCAGCCCTAAGCTTTGGGGTGCTTGTGTCTTGCTGATTTTTCATTTTCCCAATTTATACCCCCATGAGTGGAAGTGCCCTATGCTCTCTAAGCTGTGTTTTTTAGATGTTTCAGGACTCACCGTACACTTCTCCAGAGTGGCTGTTGGCAATTTACATCCCACCCATCAGTGTAGCAAGGCTCCCATTTCTCCATAGCCTGTCCTGCATTTCTGGTTTTGACACTTTTTTCAGCATGGCCCTTTTGACCGATGGGATGTGAGACTTCTTTGTAGCGCTGATTTGCCTTTCCAGGTTGCTTGGTTGGCCAAAAAGGGCGTATGCGTTTTTTCCTGAATATATTCAGGAAAAAACGCATACGCCCTTTTTGGCCAAGGGCATCGTTGTCAACGTTTTGCCGCTTTTCATGTGCTTTAAAGGCGATTCGAATCTACCTCCTGAAATCTGTTTCCTGCAATTCTGCCTTGATTTCAAATCCTCTTCGTTGCCTTCCCTCAATATATTTGTGGACGAGAGTTAGCATTTATAACTCTGCAGGTTTGTGAATTGCAGTGCCCTGAGCCTCCATTTTACAACTCGTGTTTTTGGGAGCTGGCCGCAAAAGCGCAGGATGGCTTCAGGCCGTGTTCTGGTTCCGGGGTGCGGGATGAGCCTGTGGTTAATTCTTCTTCCTGATGGGAAAATAGAGTGACCTGTGCCTTTCCCAACACCAAGAGCCAGTCTCTTATTGGTTCCCCGTCTTCCCGTTCATTGTCAGGAGAAATGGCAACCTGTACGGAACAGGAGGTTAAAGGTGCTGATGCTCCAAGTAGGGAGATTGCTAGTAAAGCGGCTGGAATGGCGAACCCGGACACAAGGAGATGAGAAATGAGGTGCGTTTTAGAAACCTTTCCCCATCACACGGTGTACCATCTTCTGGGTTTCTCATGCATGTTTTCGATGTAGGAAGATGCCCTTGAACCTGGAGATTTGGGACCCATGCGATGGGTACCACGCAGTATTACTTTAAAGGGTCTTCGTTTGCTCACCCAACCTCACCAAACCTCTCAGCCCCAAGAGTGTCCACCCTTAGGTCTCATCCAGCTGTGGGTCTAGATATTGTCAATCCAGGTTGCATCACAGCCCCTGAACGCATTGTGTAAGAATGTCTCTCTCTTTCACTGTCTTTCTTTCATGGGTTTTTCAAAGTAATTTATTTTCATAATGGGGTTTAGCTGCTTTTCACTGCTGTGTTTATGCCTCTTTACACCCACTTGACACACTAACAGAGAGATATCAATACATAGGTTTTAAGATTATTACTAGTCAGATATATTCTTGTGCGGTGAATAGGGCGTGTTGAGTCCAGTTCTCTGAGCAAGGAGTAGGTCTTGTCTATTACATATTGGGTTTATGGAACGGTATCTGAGCTAATTTGAAACCCTTGTTTGATGTATCACCCCACCTCCCCTTTCCCGTTAAGCAGCCATAGTGTGTTTTCTGCATGTGTGACTCTGTTCTGTTTTGTAATTCAGTTCAACTGTAACGGTTTTTACATTCCCTCTATAAGTGATACCTTATGAAAAGTGTCCTTTTCTGTGTGATTTATTTCACTTAGAATCGTCGTACCTAAATCCACTGATCATGCTGCTACTAGCCTTATGACATTGATTTCATGGCTGAGTGATATTCCATTGTACATAAGGACCACAAATTCTTTACCCATTTTTCTCTTTCCTGGGATATTTAAGGTGGAATGAAGTGGAGGTCCTTGTCAACAGAGCAGCCCTAAACTTTGGGGTGCTTGTGTCTTGCTGATTTTTCATTTTCCCAATTTATACCCCCATGAGTGGAAGTGCCCTATGCTCTCTAAGCTGTGTTTTTTAGATGTTTCAGGACTCACCGTACACTTCTCCAGAGTGGCTGTTGGCAATTTACATCCCGCCCATCAGTGTAGCAAGGCTCCCATTTCTCCATGGCCTGTCCTGCATTTCTGGTTTTGACACTTTTTTCAGCATGGCCCTTTTGACCGATGGGAAGCGAGACTTCTTTGTAGCGCTGATTTGCCTTTCCAGGTTGCTTGGTTGGCCAAAAAGGGCGTATGCGTTTTTTCCTGAATATATTCAGGAAAAAACGCATACGCCCTTTTTGGCCAAGGGCATCATTGTCAACGTTTTGCCGCTTTTCATGTGCTTTAAAGGCGATTCGAATCTACCTCCTGAAATCTGTTTCCTGCAATTCTGCCTTGATTTCAAATCCTCTTCTTTGCCTTCCCTCAATATATTTGTGGACGAGAGTTATCATTTATAACTCTGCAGGTTTGTGAATTGCAGTGCCCTGAAGCTCGATTTTACAACTCGCGTTTTTGGGAGCTGGCCGCAAAAGCGCAGGATGGCTTCAGGCCCTGTTCTCTTTCCAGGGGGCAGGATGAGCCTGTGGTTAATTCTTCTTCCTGATGGGAAAATAGAGTGACGTGTGCCTGTCCCAACACCAAGAGCCAGTCTCTCATTGGTTCCCTGTCTTCCCTTTCATCCTCAGGAAAAATTGCAACCTGTACGGAACAGGAGGTTAAAGGTGCTGATGCTCCAAGTAGGGAGATTGCTAGTAAAGCGGCTGGAATGGCGAACCCAGGCACAAGGAGATGAGAAATGAGGTGCGTTTTAGAAACCTTTCCCCATCACACGGTGTACCATCTTCTGGGTTTCTCATTCATGTTTTCGATGTAGGAAGATGCCCTTGAACCTGGAGATATGGGACCCATGCGATGGGTACCACGCAGTATTACTTTAAAGGGTCTGCGTTTGCTCACCCAACCTCACCAAACCTCTCAGCCCCAAGAGTGTCCACCCTTATGTCTCATCCAGCTGTGGGTCTAGATATGGTCAATCCAGGTTGCATCACAGCCCCTGAACGCATTGTGTAAGAATGTCTCTCTCTTTCACTGTCTTTGTTTCATGGGTTTTTAAAAGTAATTTATTTTCATAATGTGGTTTAGCTGCTTTTCACTGCTGTGTTTATGCCGCTTTATACCCACTTGACACACTAACAGAGAGATATCAATACATAGGTTTTAAGATTATTACTAGTCAGATATATTCTTGTGCGGTGAATAGGGCGTGTTGAGTCCAGTTCTCAGAGCAAGGAGTAGGTCTTGTCTATTACATATTGGGTTTATGGAACGGTATCTGAGCTAATTTGAAACCCTTGTTTGATGTATCACCCCACCTCCCCTTTCCCGTTAAGCAGCCATAGTGTGTTTTCTGCATGTGTGACTCTGTTCTGTTTTGTAATTCAGTTCATGTGTAACAGTTTTTACATTCCCTCTATCAGTGATACCTTATGAGAAGTGTCCTTTTGTGTGTGACTTATTTCACTTAGAATCTCGTACCTAAATCCATTCATCATGCTGCTACTAGCCTTAGGACATTGATTTCATGGCTGAGTGATATTCCATTGTACATAAGGAACACAACTTCTTTACCCATTTGTCTCTTTCCTGGGATATTTAAGGTGGAATGAAGTGGAGGTCCTTGTCAACAGAGCAGCCCTAAACTTTGGGGTGCTTGTGTCTTGCTGATTTTTTATTTTCCCAATTTATACCCCCATGAGTGGAAGTGCCCTATGCTCTCTAAGCTGTGTTTTTTAGATGTTTCAGGACTCACCGTACACTTCTCCAGAGTGGCTGTTGGCAATTTACATCCCGCCCATCAGTGTAGCAAGGCTCCCATTTCTCCATGGCCTGTCCTGCATTTCTGGTTTTGACACTTTTTTCAGCATGGCCCTTTTGACCGATGGGAAGCGAGACTTCTTTGTAGCGCTGATTTGCCTTTCCAGGTTGCTTGGTTGGCCAAAAAGGGCGTATGCGTTTTTTCCTGAATATATTCAGGAAAAAACGCATACGCCCTTTTTGGCCAAGGGCATCATTGTCAACGTTTTGCCGCTTTTCATGTGCTTTAAAGGCGATTCGAATCTACCTCCTGAAATCTGTTTCCTGCAATTCTGCCTTGATTTCAAATCCTCTTCTTTGCCTTCCCTCAATATATTTGTGGACGAGAGTTATCATTTATAACTCTGCAGGTTTGTGAATTGCAGTGCCCTGAAGCTCGATTTTACAACTCGCGTTTTTGGGAGCTGGCCGCAAAAGCGCAGGATGGCTTCAGGCCCTGTTCTCTTTCCAGGGGGCAGGATGAGCCTGTGGTTAATTCTTCTTCCTGATGGGAAAATAGAGTGACGTGTGCCTGTCCCAACACCAAGAGCCAGTCTCTCATTGGTTCCCTGTCTTCCCTTTCATCCTCAGGAAAAATTGCAACCTGTACGGAACAGGAGGTTAAAGGTGCTGATGCTCCAAGTAGGGAGATTGCTAGTAAAGCGGCTGGAATGGCGAACCCAGGCACAAGGAGATGAGAAATGAGGTGCGTTTTAGAAACCTTTCCCCATCACACGGTGTACCATCTTCTGGGTTTCTCATTCATGTTTTCGATGTAGGAAGATGCCCTTGAACCTGGAGATATGGGACCCATGCGATGGGTACCACGCAGTATTACTTTAAAGGGTCTGCGTTTGCTCACCCAACCTCACCAAACCTCTCAGCCCCAAGAGTGTCCACCCTTATGTCTCATCCAGCTGTGGGTCTAGATATGGTCAATCCAGGTTGCATCACAGCCCCTGAACGCATTGTGTAAGAATGTCTCTCTCTTTCACTGTCTTTGTTTCATGGGTTTTTAAAAGTAATTTATTTTCATAATGTGGTTTAGCTGCTTTTCACTGCTGTGTTTATGCCGCTTTATACCCACTTGACACACTAACAGAGAGATATCAATACATAGGTTTTAAGATTATTACTAGTCAGATATATTCTTGTGCGGTGAATAGGGCGTGTTGAGTCCAGTTCTCAGAGCAAGGAGTAGGTCTTGTCTATTACATATTGGGTTTATGGAACGGTATCTGAGCTAATTTGAAACCCTTGTTTGATGTATCACCCCACCTCCCCTTTCCCGTTAAGCAGCCATAGTGTGTTTTCTGCATGTGTGACTCTGTTCTGTTTTGTAATTCAGTTCATGTGTAACGGTTTTTACATTCCCTCTATCAGTGATACCTTATGAGAAGTGTCCTTTTGTGTGTGACTTATTTCACTTAGAATCTCGTACCTAAATCCATTCAACATGCTGCTACTAGCCTTAGGACATTGATTTCATGGCTGAGTGATATTCCATTGTACATAAGGAACACAACTTCTTTACCCATTTGTCTCTTTCCTGGGATATTTAAGGTGGAATGAAGTGGAGGTCCTTGTCAACAGAGCAGCCCTAAACTTTGGGGTGCTTGTGTCTTGCTGATTTTTCATTTTCCCAATTTATACCCCCATGAGTGGAAGTGCCCTATGCTCTCTAAGCTGTGTTTTTTAGATGTTTCAGGACTCACCGTACACTTCTCCACAGTGGCTGTTGGCAATTTACATCCCACCCATCAGTGTAGCAAGGCTCCCATTTCTCCATGGCCTGTCCTGCATTTCTGGTTTTGACACTTTTTTCAGCATGGCCCTTTTGACCGATGGGAAGCGAGACTTCTTTGTAGCGCTGATTTGCCTTTCCAGGTTGCTTGGTTGGCCAAAAAGGGCGTATGCGTTTTTTCCTGAATATATTCAGGAAAAAACGCATACGCCCTTTTTGGCCAAGGGCATCATTGTCAACGTTTTGCCGCTTTTCATGTGCTTTAAAGGCGATTCGAATCTACCTCCTGAAATCTGTTTCCTGCAATTCTGCCTTGATTTCAACTCCTCTTCGTTGCCTTCCCTCAATATATTTCTGGACGAGAGTTATCATTTATAACTCTGCAGGTTTGTGAATTGCAGTGCCCTGAGCCTCCATTTTACAACTCGTGATTTTGGGAGCGGGCCGCAAAAGCGCAGGATGGCTTCAGGCCCTGTTCAGGTTCCGGGGGGCGGGATGAGCCTGTTGTTAATTCTTCTTCCTGATGGGAAAATAGAGTGACCTGTGCCTTTCCCCACACCAAGAGCCAGTCTCTCATTGGTTCCCCGTCTTCCCGTTCATCGTCAGGAAAAATTGCAACCTATACGGAACAGGAGGTTAAAGGTGCTGATGCTCCAAGTAGGGAGATTGCTAGTAAAGCGGCTGGAATGGCGAACCCGGGCACAAGGAGATGAGAAATGAGGTGCGTTTTAGAAACCTTTCCCCATCACACGGTGTACCATCTTCTGGGTTTCTCATGCATGTTTTCGATGTAGGAAGATGCCCTTGAACCTGGAGATTTGGGACCCATGCGATGGCTACCACGCAGTATTACTTTAAATGGTCTGCGTTTGCTCACCCAACCTCACCAAACCTCTCAGCCCCAAGAGTGTCCACCCTTAGGTCTCATCCAGCTGTGGGTCTAGATATGGTCAATCCAGGTTGCATCACAGCCCCTGAACGCATTGTGTAAGAATGTCTCTCTCTTTCACTGTCTTTCTTTCATGGGTTTTTCAAAGTAATTTATTTTCATAATGGGGTTTAGCTGCTTTTCACGGCTGTGTTTATGCCGCTTTACACCCACTTGACACACTAAAAGAGAGATATCAATACATAGGTTTTAAGATTATTACTAGTCAGATATATTCTTGTGCGGTGAATAGGGCGTGTTGAGTCCAGTTCTCAGAGCAAGGAGTAGGTCTTGTCTATTACATATTGGGTTTATGGAACGGTATCTGAGCTAATTTGAAACCCTTGTTTGATGTATCACCCCACCTCCCCTTTCCCGTTAAGCAGCCATAGTGTGTTTTCTGCATGTGTGACTCTGTTCTGTTTTGTAATTCAGTTCATGTGTAACGGTTTTTACATTCCCTCTATCAGTGATACCTTATGAGAAGTGTCCTTTTGTGTGTGACTTATTTCACTTAGAATCTCGTACCTAAATCCATTCATCATGCTGCTACTAGCCTTATGACATTGATTTCATGGCTGAGTGATATTCCATTGTACATAAGGACCACAAATTGTTTATCCATTTTTCTCTTTCCTGGGATATTTAAGGTGGAATGAAGTGGAGGTCCTTGTCAACAGAGCAGCCCTAAGCTTTGGGGTGCTTGTGTCTTGCTGATTTTTCATTTTCCCAATTTATACCCCCATGAGTGGAAGTGCCCTATGCTCTCTAAGCTGTGTTTTTTAGATGTTTCAGGACTCACCGTACACTTCTCCAGAGTGGCTGTTGGCAATTTACATCCCACCCATCAGTGTAGCAAGGCTCCCATTTCTCCATAGCCTGTCCTGCATTTCTGGTTTTGACACTTTTTTCAGCATGGCCCTTTTGACCGATGGGATGTGAGACTTCTTTGTAGCGCTGATTTGCCTTTCCAGGTTGCTTGGTTGGCCAAAAAGGGCGTATGCGTTTTTTCCTGAATATATTCAGGAAAAAACGCATACGCCCTTTTTGGCCAAGGGCATCATTGTCAACGTTTTGCCGCTTTTCATGTGCTTTAAAGGCGATTCGAATCTACCTCCTGAAATCTGTTTCCTGCAATTCTGCCTTGATTTCAAATCCTCTTCGTTGCCTTCCCTCAATATATTTGTGGACGAGAGTTATCATTTATAACTCTGCAGGTTTGTGAATTGCAGTGCCCTGAGCCTCCATTTTACAACTCGTGTTTATGGGAGCTGGCCGCAAAAGCGCAGGATGGCTTCAGGCCCTGTTCTAGTTCCGGGGGGCGGGATGAGCCTGTGGTTAATTCTTCTTCCTGATGGGAAAATAGAGTGACCTGTGCCTTTCCCAACACCAAGAGCCAGTCTCTCATTGGTTCCCCGTCTTCCCGTTCATCCTCAGGAGAAATGGCAACCTGTACGGAACAGGAGGTTAAAGGGGCTGATGCTCCAAGTAGGGAGATTGCTAGTAAAGCGGCTGGAATGGCGAACCCAGGCACAAGGAGATGAGAAATGAGGTGCGTTTTAGAAACCTTTCCCCATCACACGGTGTACCATCTTCTGGGTTTCTCATTCATGTTTTCGATGTAGGAAGATGCCCTTGAACCTGGAGATATGGGACCCATGCGATGGGTACCACGCAGTATTACTTTAAAGGGTCTGCGTTTGCTCACCCAACCTCACCAAACCTCTCAGCCCCAAGAGTGTCCACCCTTATGTCTCATCCAGCCGTGAGTCTAGATATGGTCAATCCAGGTTGCATCACAGCCCCTGAACGCATTGTGTATGAATGTCTCTCTCTTTCACTGTCTTTCTTTCATGGGTTTTTCAAAGTAATTTATTTTCATAATGCGGTTTAGCTGCTTTTCACTGCTGTGTTTATGCCGCTTTACACCCACTTGACACACTAACAGAGAGATATCAATACATAGGTTTTACGATTATTATTAGTCAGATATATTCTTGTGCGGTGAATAGGGCGTGTTGAGTCCAGTTCTCTGAGCAAGGAGTAGGTCTTGTCTATTACATATTGGGTTTATGGAACGGTATCTGAGCTAATTTGAAACCCTTGTTTGATGTATCACCCCACCTCACCTTTCCCGTTAAGCAGCCATAGTGTGTTTTCTGCATGTGTGACTCTGTTCTGTTTTGTAATTCAGTTCATGTGTAACGGTTTTTACATTCCCTCTATCAGTGATACCTTATGAGAAGTGTCCTTTTCTGTGTGACTTATTTCACTTAGAATCGTCGTACCTAAATCCACTCATCATGCTGCTACTAGCCTTAGGACATTGATTTCATGGCTGAGTGATATTCCATTGTACATAAGGACCACAACTTCTTTACCCATTTTTCTCTTTCCTGGGATATTTAAGGTGGAATGAAGTGGAGGTCCTTGTCAACAGAGCAGCCCTAAACTTTGGGGTGCTTGTGTCTTGCTGATTTTTCATTTTCCCAATTTATACCCCCTTGAGTGGAAGTGCCCTATGCTCTCTAAGCTGTGTTTTTTAGATGTTTCAGGACTCACCGTACACTTCTCCAGAGTGGCTGTTGGCAATTTACATCCCGCCCATCAGTGTAGCAAGGCTCCCATTTCTCCATGGCCTGTCCTGCATTTCTGGTTTTGACACTTTCTTCAGCATGGCCCTTTTGACCGATGGGAAGCGAGACTTCTTTGTAGCGCTGATTTGCCTTTCCAGGTTGCTTGGTTGGCCAAAAAGGGCGTATGCGTTTTTTCCTGAATATATTCAGGAAAAAACGCATACGCCCTTTTTGGCCAAGGGCATCATTGTCAACGTTTTGCCGCTTTTCATGTGCTTTAAAGGCGATTCGAATCTACCTCCTGAAATCTGTTTCCTGCAATTCTGCCTTGATTTCAAATCCTCTTCGTTGCCTTCCCTCAATATATTTGTGGACGAGAGTTAGCATTTATAACTCTGCAGGTTTGTGAATTGCAGTGCCCTGAGCCTCCATTTTACAACTCGTGTTTTTGGGAGCTGGCCGCAAAAGCGCAGGATGGCTTCAGGCCGTGTTCTGGTTCCGGGGTGCGGGATGAGCCTGTGGTTAATTCTTCTTCCTGATGGGAAAATAGAGTGACCTGTGCCTTTCCCCACACCAAGAGCCAGTCTCTCATTGGTTCCCCGTCTTCCCGTTCATTGTCAGGAGAAATGGCAACCTGTACGGAACAGGAGGTTAAAGGTGCTGATGCTCAAAGTAGGGAGATTGCTAGTAAAGCGGCTGGAATGGCGAACCCGGACACAAGGAGATGAGAAATGAGGTGCGTTTTAGAAACCTTTCCCCATCACACGGTGTACCATCTTCTGGGTTTCTCATGCATGTTTTCGATGTAGGAAGATGCCCTTGAACCTGGAGATTTGGGACCCATGCGATGGGTACCACGCAGTATTACTTTAAATGGTCTGCGTTTGCTCACCCAACCTCACCAAACCTCTCAGCCCCAAGAGTGTCCACCCTTAGGTCTCATCCAGCTGTGGGTCTAGATATTGTCAATCCAGGTTGCATCACAGCCCCTGAACGCATTGTGTAAGAATGTCTCTCTCTTTCACTGTCTTTCTTTCATGGGTTTTTCAAAGTAATTTATTTTCATAATGGGGTTTAGCTGCTTTTCACTGCTGTGTTTATGCCTCTTTACACCCACTTGACACACTAACAGAGAGATATCAATACATAGGTTTTAAGATTATTACTAGTCAGATATATTCTTGTGCGGTGAATAGGGCGTGTTGAGTCCAGTTCTCTGAGCAAGGAGTAGGTCTTGTCTATTACATATTGGGTTTATGGAACGGTATCTGAGCTAATTTGAAACCCTTGTTTGATGTATCACCCCACCTCCCCTTTCCCGTTAAGCAGCCATAGTGTGTTTTCTGCATGTGTGACTCTGTTCTGTTTTGTAATTCAGTTCAACTGTAACGGTTTTTACATTCCCTCTATAAGTGATACCTTATGAAAAGTGTCCTTTTCTGTGTGATTTATTTCACTTAGAATCGTCGTACCTAAATCCACTCATCATGCTGCTACTAGCCTTAGGACATTGATTTCATGGCTGAGTGATATTCCATTGTACATAAGGACCACAAATTCTTTACCCATTTTTCTCTTTCCTGGGATATTTAAGGTGGAATGAAGTGGAGGTCCTTGTCAACAGAGCAGCCCTAAACTTTGGGGTGCTTGTGTCTTGCTGATTTTTCATTTTCCCAATTTATACCCCCATGAGTGGAAGTGCCCTATGCTCTCTAAGCTGTGTTTTTTAGATGTTTCAGGACTCACCGTACACTTCTCCAGAGTGGCTGTTGGCAATTTACATCCCGCCCATCAGTGTAGCAAGGCTCCCATTTCTCCATGGCCTGTCCTGCATTTCTGGTTTTGACACTTTTTTCAGCATGGCCCTTTTGACCGATGGGAAGCGAGACTTCTTTGTAGCGCTGATTTGCCTTTCCAGGTTGCTTGGTTGGCCAAAAAGGGCGTATGCGTTTTTTCCTGAATATATTCAGGAAAAAACGCATACGCCCTTTTTGGCCAAGGGCATCATTGTCAACGTTTTGCCGCTTTTCATGTGCTTTAAAGGCAATTCGAATCTACCTCCTGAAATCTGTTTCCTGCAATTCTGCCTTGATTTCAAATCCTCTTCTTTGCCTTCCCTCAATATATTTGTGGACGAGAGTTATCATTTATAACTCTGCAGGTTTGTGAATTGCAGTGCCCTGAAGCTCGATTTTACAACTCGCGTTTTTGGGAGCTGGCCACAAAAGCGCAGGATGGCTTCAGGCCCTGTTCTCTTTCCAGGGGGCAGGATGAGCCTGTGGTTAATTCTTCTTCCTGATGGGAAAATAGAGTGACGTGTGCCTGTCCCAACACCAAGAGCCAGTCTCTCATTGGTTCCCTGTCTTCCCTTTCATCCTCAGGAAAAATTGCAACCTGTACGGAACAGGAGGTTAAAGGTGCTGATGCTCCAAGTAGGGAGATTGCTAGTAAAGCGGCTGGAATGGCGAACCCAGGCACAAGGAGATGAGAAATGAGGTGCGTTTTAGAAACCTTTCCCCATCACACGGTGTACCATCTTCTGGGTTTCTCATTCATGTTTTCGATGTAGGAAGATGCCCTTGAACCTGGAGATATGGGACCCATGCGATGGGTACCACGCAGTATTACTTTAAAGGGTCTGTGTGTGCTCACCCAACCTCACCAAACCTCTCAGCCCCAAGAGTGTCCACCCTTATGTCTCATCCAGCTGTGGGTCTAGATATGGTCAATCCAGGTTGCATCACAGCCCCTGAACGCATTGTGTAAGAATGTCTCTCTCTTTCACTGTCTTTGTTTCATGGGTTTTTAAAAGTAATTTATTTTCATAATGCGGTTTAGCTGCTTTTCACTGCTGTGTTTATGCCGCTTTATACCCACTTGACACACTAACAGAGAGATATCAATACATAGGTTTTAAGATTATTACTAGTCAGATATATTCTTGTGCGGTGAATAGGGCGTGTTGAGTCCAGTTCTCAGAGCAAGGAGTAGGTCTTGTCTATTACATATTGGGTTTATGGAATGGTATCTGAGCTAATTTGAAACCCTTGTTTGATGTATCACCCCACCTCCCCTTTCCCGTTAAGCAGCCATAGTGTGTTTTCTGCATGTGTGACTCTGTTCTGTTTTGTAATTCAGTTCAACTGTAACGGTTTTTACATTCCCTCTATAAGTGATACCTTATGAAAAGTGTCCTTTTCTGTGTGATTTATTTCACTTAGAATCGTCGTACCTAAATCCACTGATCATGCTGCTACTAGCCTTATGACATTGATTTCATGGCTGAGTGATATTCCATTGTACATAAGGACCACAAATTCTTTACCCATTTTTCTCTTTCCTGGGATATTTAAGGTGGAATGAAGTGGAGGTCCTTGTCAACAGAGCAGCCCTAAACTTTGGGGTGCTTGTGTCTTGCTGATTTTTCATTTTCCCAATTTATACCCCCATGAGTGGAAGTGCCCTATGCTCTCTAAGCTGTGTTTTTTAGATGTTTCAGGACTCACCGTACACTTCTCCAGAGTGGCTGTTGGCAATTTACATCCCGCCCATCAGTGTAGCAAGGCTCCCATTTCTCCATGGCCTGTCCTGCATTTCTGGTTTTGACACTTTTTTCAGCATGGCCCTTTTGACCGATGGGAAGCGAGACTTCTTTGTAGCGCTGATTTGCCTTTCCAGGTTGCTTGGTTGGCCAAAAAGGGCGTATGCGTTTTTTCCTGAATATATTCAGGAAAAAACGCATACGCCCTTTTTGGCCAAGGGCATCATTGTCAACGTTTTGCCGCTTTTCATGTGCTTTAAAGGCGATTCGAATCTACCTCCTGAAATCTGTTTCCTGCAATTCTGCCTTGATTTCAAATCCTCTTCTTTGCCTTCCCTCAATATATTTGTGGACGAGAGTTATCATTTATAACTCTGCAGGTTTGTGAATTGCAGTGCCCTGAAGCTCGATTTTACAACTCGCGTTTTTGGGAGCTGGCCGCAAAAGCGCAGGATGGCTTCTGGCCCTGTTGTCTTTCCAGGGGGCAGGATGAGCCTGTGGTTAATTCTTCTTCCTGATGCGAAAATAGAGTGACGTGTGCCTGTCCCAACACCAAGAGCCAGTCTCTCATTGGTTCCCTGTCTTCCCTTTCATCCTCAGGAAAAATTGCAACCTGTACGGAACAGGAGGTTAAAGGTGCTGATGCTCCAAGTAGGGAGATTGCTAGTAAAGCGGCTGGAATGGCGAACCCAGGCACAAGGACATGAGAAATGAGGTGCGTTTTAGAAACCTTTCCCCATCACACGGTGTACCATCTTCTGGGTTTCTCATTCATGTTTTCGATGTAGGAAGATGCCCTTGAACCTGGAGATATGGGACCCATGCGATGGGTACCACGCAGTATTACTTTAAAGGGTCTGTGTGTGCTCACCCAACCTCACCAAACCTCTCAGCCCCAAGAGTGTCCACCCTTATGTCTCATCCAGCTGTGGGTCTAGATATGGTCAATCCAGGTTGCATCACAGCCCCTGAACGCATTGTGTAAGAATGTCTCTCTCTTTCACTGTCTTTGTTTCATGGGTTTTTAAAAGTAATTTATTTTCATAATGCGGTTTAGCTGCTTTTCACTGCTGTGTTTATGCCGCTTTATACCCACTTGACACACTAACAGAGAGATATCAATACATAGGTTTTAAGATTATTACTAGTCAGATATATTCTTGTGCGGTGAATAGGGCGTGTTGAGTCCAGTTCTCAGAGCAAGGAGTAGGTCTTGTCTATTACATATTGGGTTTATGGAACGGTATCTGAGCTAATTTGAAACCCTTGTTTGATGTATCACCCCACCTCCCCTTTCCCGTTAAGCAGCCATAGTGTGTTTTCTGCATGTGTGACTCTGTTCTGTTTTGTAATTCAGTTCATGTGTAACGGTTTTTACATTCCCTCTATCAGTGATACCTTATGAGAAGTGTCCTTTTCTGTGTGACTTATTTCACTTAGAATCTCGTACCTAAATCCATTCATCATGCTGCTACTAGCCTTATGACATTGATTTCATGGCTGAGTGATATTCCATTGTACATAAGGACCACAACTTCTTTACCCATTTTTCTCTTTCCTGGGATATTTAAGGTGGAATGAAGTGGAGGTCCTTGTCAACAGAGCAGCCCTAAACTTTGGGGTGCTTGTGTCTTGCTGATTTTTCATTTTCCCAATTTATACCCCCTTGAGTGGAAGTGCCCTATGCTCTCTAAGCTGTGTTTTTTAGATGTTTCAGGACTCACCGTACACTTCTCCAGAGTGGCTGTTGGCAATTTACATCCCGCCCATCAGTGTAGCAAGGCTCCCATTTCTCCATGGCCTGTCCTGCATTTCTGGTTTTGACACTTTCTTCAGCATGGCCCTTTTGACCGATGGGAAGCGAGACTTCTTTGTAGCGCTGATTTGCCTTTCCAGGTTGCTTGGTTGGCCAAAAAGGGCGTATGCGTTTTTTCCTGAATATATTCAGGAAAAAACGCATACGCCCTTTTTGGCCAAGGGCATCATTGTCAACGTTTTGCCGCTTTTCATGTGCTTTAAAGGCGATTCGAATCTACCTCCTGAAATCTGTTTCCTGCAATTCTGCCTTGATTTCAAATCCTCTTCGTTGCCTTCCCTCAATATATTTGTGGACGAGAGTTAGCATTTATAACTCTGCAGGTTTGTGAATTGCAGTGCCCTGAGCCTCCATTTTACAACTCGTGTTTTTGGGAGCTGGCCGCAAAAGCGCAGGATGGCTTCAGGCCGTGTTCTGGTTCCGGGGTGCGGGATGAGCCTGTGGTTAATTCTTCTTCCTGATGGGAAAATAGAGTGACCTGTGCCTTTCCCAACACCAAGAGCCAGTCTCTTATTGGTTCCCCATCTTCCCGTTCATTGTCAGGAGAAATGGCAACCTGTACGGAACAGGAGGTTAAAGGTGCTGATGCTCAAAGTAGGGAGATTGCTAGTAAAGCGGCTGGAATGGCGAACCCGGACACAAGGAGATGAGAAATGAGGTGCGTTTTAGAAACCTTTCCCCATCACACGGTGTACCATCTTCTGGGTTTCTCATGCATGTTTTCGATGTAGGAAGATGCCCTTGAACCTGGAGATTTGGGACCCATGCGATGGGTACCACGCAGTATTACTTTAAATGGTCTGCGTTTGCTCACCCAACCTCACCAAACCTCTCAGCCCCAAGAGTGTCCACCCTTAGGTCTCATCCAGCTGTGGGTCTAGATATTGTCAATCCAGGTTGCATCACAGCCCCTGAACGCATTGTGTAAGAATGTCTCTCTCTTTCACTGTCTTTCTTTCATGGGTTTTTCAAAGTAATTTATTTTCATAATGGGGTTTAGCTGCTTTTCACTGCTGTGTTTATGCCTCTTTACACCCACTTGACACACTAACAGAGAGATATCAATACATAGGTTTTAAGATTATTACTAGTCAGATATATTCTTGTGCGGTGAATAGGGCGTGTTGAGTCCAGTTCTCTGAGCAAGGAGTAGGTCTTGTCTATTACATATTGGGTTTATGGAACGGTATCTGAGCTAATTTGAAACCCTTGTTTGATGTATCACCCCACCTCCCCTTTCCCGTTAAGCAGCCATAGTGTGTTTTCTGCATGTGTGACTCTGTTCTGTTTTGTAATTCAGTTCAACTGTAACGGTTTTTACATTCCCTCTATAAGTGATACCTTATGAAAAGTGTCCTTTTCTGTGTGATTTATTTCACTTAGAATCGTCGTACCTAAATCCACTCATCATGCTGCTACTAGCCTTAGGACATTGATTTCATGGCTGAGTGATATTCCATTGTACATAAGGACCACAAATTCTTTACCCATTTTTCTCTTTCCTGGGATATTTAAGGTGGAATGAAGTGGAGGTCCTTGTCAACAGAGCAGCCCTAAACTTTGGGGTGCTTGTGTCTTGCTGATTTTTCATTTTCCCAATTTATACCCCCATGAGTGGAAGTGCCCTATGCTCTCTAAGCTGTGTTTTTTAGATGTTTCAGGACTCACCGTACACTTCTCCAGAGTGGCTGTTGGCAATTTACATCCCGCCCATCAGTGTAGCAAGGCTCCCATTTCTCCATGGCCTGTCCTGCATTTCTGGTTTTGACACTTTTTTCAGCATGGCCCTTTTGACCGATGGGAAGCGAGACTTCTTTGTAGCGCTGATTTGCCTTTCCAGGTTGCTTGGTTGGCCAAAAAGGGCGTATGCGTTTTTTCCTGAATATATTCAGGAAAAAACGCATACGCCCTTTTTGGCCAAGGGCATCATTGTCAACGTTTTGCCGCTTTTCATGTGCTTTAAAGGCGATTCGAATCTACCTCCTGAAATCTGTTTCCTGCAATTCTGCCTTGATTTCAAATCCTCTTCTTTGCCTTCCCTCAATATATTTGTGGACGAGAGTTATCATTTATAACTCTGCAGGTTTGTGAATTGCAGTGCCCTGAAGCTCGATTTTACAACTCGCGTTTTTGGGAGCTGGCCGCAAAAGCGCAGGATGGCTTCAGGCCCTGTTCTCTTTCCAGGGGGCAGGATGAGCCTGTGGTTAATTCTTCTTCCTGATGGGAAAATAGAGTGACGTGTGCCTGTCCCAACACCAAGAGCCAGTCTCTCATTGGTTCCCTGTCTTCCCTTTCATCCTCAGGAAAAATTGCAACCTGTACGGAACAGGAGGTTAAAGGTGCTGATGCTCCAAGTAGAGAGATTGCTAGTAAAGCGGCTGGAATGGCGAACCCAGGCACAAGGAGATGAGAAATGAGGTGCGTTTTAGAAACCTTTCCCCATCACACGGTGTACCATCTTCTGGGTTTCTCATTCATGTTTTCGATGTAGGAAGATGCCCTTGAACCTGGAGATATGGGACCCATGCGATGGGTACCACGCAGTATTACTTTAAAGGGTCTGTGTGTGCTCACCCAACCTCACCAAACCTCTCAGCCCCAAGAGTGTCCACCCTTATGTCTCATCCAGCTGTGGGTCTAGATATGGTCAATCCAGGTTGCATCACAGCCCCTGAACGCATTGTGTAAGAATGTCTCTCTCTTTCACTGTCTTTGTTTCATGGGTTTTTAAAAGTAATTTATTTTCATAATGCGGTTTAGCTGCTTTTCACTGCTGTGTTTATGCCGCTTTATACCCACTTGACACACTAACAGAGAGATATCAATACATAGGTTTTAAGATTATTACTAGTCAGATATATTCTTGTGCGGTGAATAGGGCGTGTTGAGTCCAGTTCTCAGAGCAAGGAGTAGGTCTTGTCTATTACATATTGGGTTTATGGAACGGTATCTGAGCTAATTTGAAACCCTTGTTTGATGTATCACCCCACCTCCCCTTTCCCGTTAAGCAGCCATAGTGTGTTTTCTGCATGTGTGACTCTGTTCTGTTTTGTAATTCAGTTCATGTGTAACGGTTTTTACATTCCCTCTATCAGTGATACCTTATGAGAAGTGTCCTTTTGTGTGTGACTTATTTCACTTAGAATCTCGTACCTAAATCCATTCATCATGCTGCTACTAGCCTTATGACATTGATTTCATGGCTGAGTGATATTCCATTGTACATAAGGACCACAAATTGTTTATCCATTTTTCTCTTTCCTGGGATATTTAAGGTGGAATGAAGTGGAGGTCCTTGTCAACAGAGCAGCCCTAAGCTTTGGGGTGCTTGTGTCTTGCTGATTTTTCATTTTCCCAATTTATACCCCCATGAGTGGAAGTGCCCTATGCTCTCTAAGCTGTGTTTTTTAGATGTTTCAGGACTCACCGTACACTTCTCCAGAGTGGCTGTTGGCAATTTACATCCCACCCATCAGTGTAGCAAGGCTCCCATTTCTCCATAGCCTGTCCTGCATTTCTGGTTTTGACACTTTTTTCAGCATGGCCCTTTTGACCGATGGGATGTGAGACTTCTTTGTAGCGCTGATTTGCCTTTCCAGGTTGCTTGGTTGGCCAAAAAGGGCGTATGCGTTTTTTCCTGAATATATTCAGGAAAAAACGCATACGCCCTTTTTGGCCAAGGGCATCATTGTCAACGTTTTGCCGCTTTTCATGTGCTTTAAAGGCGATTCGAATCTACCTCCTGAAATCTGTTTCCTGCAATTCTGCCTTGATTTCAAATCCTCTTCGTTGCCTTCCCTCAATATATTTGTGGACGAGAGTTATCATTTATAACTCTGCAGGTTTGTGAATTGCAGTGCCCTGAGCCTCCATTTTACAACTCGTGTTTATGGGAGCTGGCCGCAAAAGCGCAGGATGGCTTCAGGCCCTGTTCTAGTTCCGGGGGGCGGGATGAGCCTGTGGTTAATTCTTCTTCCTGATGGGAAAATAGAGTGACCTGTGCCTTTCCCAACACCAAGAGCCAGTCTCTCATTGGTTCCCCGTCTTCCCGTTCATCCTCAGGAGAAATGGCAACCTGTACGGAACAGGAGGTTAAAGGGGCTGATGCTCCAAGTAGGGAGATTGCTAGTAAAGCGGCTGGAATGGCGAACCCAGGCACAAGGAGATGAGAAATGAGGTGCGTTTTAGAAACCTTTCCCCATCACACGGTGTACCATCTTCTGGGTTTCTCATTCATGTTTTCGATGTAGGAAGATGCCCTTGAACCTGGAGATATGGGACCCATGCGATGGGTACCACGCAGTATTACTTTAAAGGGTCTGCGTTTGCTCACCCAACCTCACCAAACCTCTCAGCCCCAAGAGTGTCCACCCTTATGTCTCATCCAGCCGTGAGTCTAGATATGGTCAATCCAGGTTGCATCACAGCCCCTGAACGCATTGTGTATGAATGTCTCTCTCTTTCACTGTCTTTCTTTCATGGGTTTTTCAAAGTAATTTATTTTCATAATGCGGTTTAGCTGCTTTTCACTGCTGTGTTTATGCCGCTTTACACCCACTTGACACACTAACAGAGAGATATCAATACATAGGTTTTACGATTATTATTAGTCAGATATATTCTTGTGCGGTGAATAGGGCGTGTTGAGTCCAGTTCTCTGAGCAAGGAGTAGGTCTTGTCTATTACATATTGGGTTTATGGAACGGTATCTGAGCTAATTTGAAACCCTTGTTTGATGTATCACCCCACCTCACCTTTCCCGTTAAGCAGCCATAGTGTGTTTTCTGCATGTGTGACTCTGTTCTGTTTTGTAATTCAGTTCATGTGTAACGGTTTTTACATTCCCTCTATCAGTGATACCTTATGAGAAGTGTCCTTTTCTGTGTGACTTATTTCACTTAGAATCGTCGTACCTAAATCCACTCATCATGCTGCTACTAGCCTTAGGACATTGATTTCATGGCTGAGTGATATTCCATTGTACATAAGGACCACAACTTCTTTACCCATTTTTCTCTTTCCTGGGATATTTAAGGTGGAATGAAGTGGAGGTCCTTGTCAACAGAGCAGCCCTAAACTTTGGGGTGCTTGTGTCTTGCTGATTTTTCATTTTCCCAATTTATACCCCCTTGAGTGGAAGTGCCCTATGCTCTCTAAGCTGTGTTTTTTAGATGTTTCAGGACTCACCGTACACTTCTCCAGAGTGGCTGTTGGCAATTTACATCCCGCCCATCAGTGTAGCAAGGCTCCCATTTCTCCATGGCCTGTCCTGCATTTCTGGTTTTGACACTTTCTTCAGCATGGCCCTTTTGACCGATGGGAAGCGAGACTTCTTTGTAGCGCTGATTTGCCTTTCCAGGTTGCTTGGTTGGCCAAAAAGGGCGTATGCGTTTTTTCCTGAATATATTCAGGAAAAAACGCATACGCCCTTTTTGGCCAAGGGCATCATTGTCAACGTTTTGCCGCTTTTCATGTGCTTTAAAGGCGATTCGAATCTACCTCCTGAAATCTGTTTCCTGCAATTCTGCCTTGATTTCAAATCCTCTTCGTTGCCTTCCCTCAATATATTTGTGGACGAGAGTTAGCATTTATAACTCTGCAGGTTTGTGAATTGCAGTGCCCTGAGCCTCCATTTTACAACTCGTGTTTTTGGGAGCTGGCCGCAAAAGCGCAGGATGGCTTCAGGCCGTGTTCTGGTTCCGGGGTGCGGGATGAGCCTGTGGTTAATTCTTCTTCCTGATGGGAAAATAGAGTGACCTGTGCCTTTCCCCACACCAAGAGCCAGTCTCTCATTGGTTCCCCGTCTTCCCGTTCATTGTCAGGAGAAATGGCAACCTGTACGGAACAGGAGGTTAAAGGTGCTGATGCTCAAAGTAGGGAGATTGCTAGTAAAGCGGCTGGAATGGCGAACCCGGACACAAGGAGATGAGAAATGAGGTGCGTTTTAGAAACCTTTCCCCATCACACGGTGTACCATCTTCTGGGTTTCTCATGCATGTTTTCGATGTAGGAAGATGCCCTTGAACCTGGAGATTTGGGACCCATGCGATGGGTACCACGCAGTATTACTTTAAATGGTCTGCGTTTGCTCACCCAACCTCACCAAACCTCTCAGCCCCAAGAGTGTCCACCCTTAGGTCTCATCCAGCTGTGGGTCTAGATATTGTCAATCCAGGTTGCATCACAGCCCCTGAACGCATTGTGTAAGAATGTCTCTCTCTTTCACTGTCTTTCTTTCATGGGTTTTTCAAAGTAATTTATTTTCATAATGGGGTTTAGCTGCTTTTCACTGCTGTGTTTATGCCTCTTTACACCCACTTGACACACTAACAGAGAGATATCAATACATAGGTTTTAAGATTATTACTAGTCAGATATATTCTTGTGCGGTGAATAGGGCGTGTTGAGTCCAGTTCTCTGAGCAAGGAGTAGGTCTTGTCTATTACATATTGGGTTTATGGAACGGTATCTGAGCTAATTTGAAACCCTTGTTTGATGTATCACCCCACCTCCCCTTTCCCGTTAAGCAGCCATAGTGTGTTTTCTGCATGTGTGACTCTGTTCTGTTTTGTAATTCAGTTCAACTGTAACGGTTTTTACATTCCCTCTATAAGTGATACCTTATGAAAAGTGTCCTTTTCTGTGTGATTTATTTCACTTAGAATCGTCGTACCTAAATCCACTCATCATGCTGCTACTAGCCTTAGGACATTGATTTCATGGCTGAGTGATATTCCATTGTACATAAGGACCACAAATTCTTTACCCATTTTTCTCTTTCCTGGGATATTTAAGGTGGAATGAAGTGGAGGTCCTTGTCAACAGAGCAGCCCTAAACTTTGGGGTGCTTGTGTCTTGCTGATTTTTCATTTTCCCAATTTATACCCCCATGAGTGGAAGTGCCCTATGCTCTCTAAGCTGTGTTTTTTAGATGTTTCAGGACTCACCGTACACTTCTCCAGAGTGGCTGTTGGCAATTTACATCCCGCCCATCAGTGTAGCAAGGCTCCCATTTCTCCATGGCCTGTCCTGCATTTCTGGTTTTGACACTTTTTTCAGCATGGCCCTTTTGACCGATGGGAAGCGAGACTTCTTTGTAGCGCTGATTTGCCTTTCCAGGTTGCTTGGTTGGCCAAAAAGGGCGTATGCGTTTTTTCCTGAATATATTCAGGAAAAAACGCATACGCCCTTTTTGGCCAAGGGCATCATTGTCAACGTTTTGCCGCTTTTCATGTGCTTTAAAGGCAATTCGAATCTACCTCCTGAAATCTGTTTCCTGCAATTCTGCCTTGATTTCAAATCCTCTTCTTTGCCTTCCCTCAATATATTTGTGGACGAGAGTTATCATTTATAACTCTGCAGGTTTGTGAATTGCAGTGCCCTGAAGCTCGATTTTACAACTCGCGTTTTTGGGAGCTGGCCACAAAAGCGCAGGATGGCTTCAGGCCCTGTTCTCTTTCCAGGGGGCAGGATGAGCCTGTGGTTAATTCTTCTTCCTGATGGGAAAATAGAGTGACGTGTGCCTGTCCCAACACCAAGAGCCAGTCTCTCATTGGTTCCCTGTCTTCCCTTTCATCCTCAGGAAAAATTGCAACCTGTACGGAACAGGAGGTTAAAGGTGCTGATGCTCCAAGTAGGGAGATTGCTAGTAAAGCGGCTGGAATGGCGAACCCAGGCACAAGGAGATGAGAAATGAGGTGCGTTTTAGAAACCTTTCCCCATCACACGGTGTACCATCTTCTGGGTTTCTCATTCATGTTTTCGATGTAGGAAGATGCCCTTGAACCTGGAGATATGGGACCCATGCGATGGGTACCACGCAGTATTACTTTAAAGGGTCTGTGTGTGCTCACCCAACCTCACCAAACCTCTCAGCCCCAAGAGTGTCCACCCTTATGTCTCATCCAGCTGTGGGTCTAGATATGGTCAATCCAGGTTGCATCACAGCCCCTGAACGCATTGTGTAAGAATGTCTCTCTCTTTCACTGTCTTTGTTTCATGGGTTTTTAAAAGTAATTTATTTTCATAATGCGGTTTAGCTGCTTTTCACTGCTGTGTTTATGCCGCTTTATACCCACTTGACACACTAACAGAGAGATATCAATACATAGGTTTTAAGATTATTACTAGTCAGATATATTCTTGTGCGGTGAATAAAGCGTGTTGAGTCCAGTTCTCAGAGCAAGGAGTAGGTCTTGTCTATTACATATTGGGTTTATGGAATGGTATCTGAGCTAATTTGAAACCCTTGTTTGATGTATCACCCCACCTCCCCTTTCCCGTTAAGCAGCCATAGTGTGTTTTCTGCAGGTGTGACTCTGTTCTGTTTTGTAATTCAGTTCAAGTGTAATGGTTTTTACATTCCCTCTATCAGTGATACCTTATGAGAAGTGTCCTTTTGTGTGTGACTTATTTCACTTAGAATCTCGTACCTAAATCCATTCATCATGCTGCTACTAGCCTTATGACATTGATTTCATGGCTGAGTGATATTCCATTGTACATAAGGACCACAAATTGTTTATCCATTTTTCTCTTTCCTGGGATATTTAAGGTGGAATGAAGTGGAGGTCCTTGTCAACAGAGCAGCCCTAAGCTTTGGGGTGCTTGTGTCTTGCTGATTTTTCATTTTCCCAATTTATACCCCCATGAGTGGAAGTGCCCTATGCTCTCTAAGCTGTGTTTTTTAGATGTTTCAGGACTCACCGTACACTTCTCCAGAGTGGCTGTTGGCAATTTACATCCCACCCATCAGTGTAGCAAGGCTCCCATTTCTCCATAGCCTGTCCTGCATTTCTGGTTTTGACACTTTTTTCAGCATGGCCCTTTTGACCGATGGGATGTGAGACTTCTTTGTAGCGCTGATTTGCCTTTCCAGGTTGCTTGGTTGGCCAAAAAGGGCGTATGCGTTTTTTCCTGAATATATTCAGGAAAAAAACGCATACGCCCTTTTTGGCCAAGGGCATCATTGTCAACGTTTTGCCGCTTTTCATGTGCTTTAAAGGCGATTCGAATCTACCTCCTGAAATCTGTTTCCTGCAATTCTGCCTTGATTTCAAATCCTCTTCGTTGCCTTCCCTCAATATATTTGTGGACGAGAATTATCATTTATAACTGCAGGTTTGTGAATTGCAGTGCCCTGAGCCTCCATTTTACAACTCGTGTTTATGGGAGCTGGCCGCAAAAGCGCAGGATGGCTTCAGGCCCTGTTCTAGTTCCGGGGGGCGGGATGAGCCTGTGGTTAATTCTTCTTCCTGATGGGAAAATAGAGTGACCTGTGCCTTTCCCAACACCAAGAGCCAGTCTCTCATTGGTTCCCCGTCTTCCCGTTCATCCTCAGGAGAAATGGCAACCTGTACGGAACAGGAGGTTAAAGGTGCTGATGCTCCAAGTAGGGAGATTGCTAGTAAAGCGGCTGGAATGGCGAACCCAGGCACAAGGAGATGAGAAATGAGGTGCGTTTTAGAAACCTTTCCCCATCACACGGTGTACCATCTTCTGGGTTTCTCATTCATGTTTTCGATGTAGGAAGATGCCCTTGAACCTGGAGATATGGGACCCATGCGATGGGTACCACGCAGTATTACTTTAAAGGGTCTGCGTTTGCTCACCCAACCTCACCAAACCTCTCAGCCCCAAGAGTGTCCACCCTTATGTCTCATCCAGCCGTGAGTCTAGATATGGTCAATCCAGGTTGCATCACAGCCCCTGAACGCATTGTGTAAGAATGTCTCTCTCTTTCACTGTCTTTCTTTCATGGGTTTTTCAAAGTAATTTATTTTCATAATGCGGTTTAGCTGCTTTTCACTGCTGTGTTTATGCCGCTTTACACCCACTTGACACATTAACAGAGAGATATCAATACATAGGTTTTACGATTATTATTAGTCAGATATATTCTTGTGCGGTGAATAGGGCGTGTTGAGTCCAGTTCTCTGAGCAAGGAGTAGGTCTTGTCTATTACATATTGGGTTTATGGAACGGTATCTGAGCTAATTTGAAACCCTTGTTTGATGTATCACCCCACCTCACCTTTCCCGTTAAGCAGCCATAGTGTGTTTTCTGCATGTGTGACTCTGTTCTGTTTTGTAATTCAGTTCATGTGTAACGGTTTTTACATTCCCTCTATCAGTGATACCTTATGAGAAGTGTCCTTTTCTGTGTGACTTATTTCACTTAGAATCGTCGTACCTAAATCCACTCATCATGCTGCTACTAGCCTTAGGACATTGATTTCATGGCTGAGTGATATTACATTGTACATAAGGACCACAACTTCTTTACCCATTTTTCTCTTTCCTGGGATATTTAAGGTGGAATGAAGTGGAGGTCCTTGTCAACAGAGCAGCCCTAAACTTTGGGGTGCTTGTGTCTTGCTGATTTTTCATTTTCCCAATTTATACCCCCTTGAGTGGAAGTGCCCTATGCTCTCTAAGCTGTGTTTTTTAGATGTTTCAGGACTCACCGTACACTTCTCCAGAGTGGCTGTTGGCAATTTACATCCCGCCCATCAGTGTAGCAAGGCTCCCATTTCTCCATGGCCTGTCCTGCATTTCTGGTTTTGACACTTTCTTCAGCATGGCCCTTTTGACCGATGGGAAGCGAGACTTCTTTGTAGCGCTGATTTGCCTTTCCAGGTTGCTTGGTTGGCCAAAAAGGGCGTATGCGTTTTTTCCTGAATATATTCAGGAAAAAACGCATACGCCCTTTTTGGCCAAGGGCATCATTGTCAACGTTTTGCCGCTTTTCATGTGCTTTAAAGGAGATTCGAATCTACCTCCTGAAATCTGTTTCCTGCAATTCTGCCTTGATTTCAAATCCTCTTCGTTGCCTTCCCTCAATATATTTGTGGACGAGAGTTATCATTTATAACTCTGCAGGTTTGTGAATTGCAGTGCCCTGAAGCTCGATTTTACAACTCGCGTTTTTGGGAGCTGGCCGCAAAAGCGCAGGATGGCTTCAGGCCCTGTTCTCTTTCCAGGGGGCAGGATGAGCCTGTGGTTAATTCTTCTTCCTGATGGGAAAATAGAGTGACGTGTGCCTGTCCCAACACCAAGAGCCAGTCTCTCATTGGTTCCCTGTCTTCCCTTTCATCCTCAGGAAAAATTGCAACCTGTACGGAACAGGAGGTTAAAGGTGCTGATGCTCCAAGTAGGGAGATTGCTAGTAAAGCGGCTGGAATGGCGAACCCAGGCACAAGGAGATGAGAAATGAGGTGCGTTTTAGAAACCTTTCCCCATCACACGGTGTACCATCTTCTGGGTTTCTCATTCATGTTTTCGATGTAGGAAGATGCCCTTGAACCTGGAGATATGGGACCCATGCGATGGGTACCACCCAGTATTACTTTAAAGGGTCTGTGTGTGCTCACCCAACCTCACCAAACCTCTCAGCCCCAAGAGTGTCCACCCTTATGTCTCATCCAGCTGTGGGTCTAGATATGGTCAATCCAGGTTGCATCACAGCCCCTGAACGCATTGTGTAAGAATGTCTCTCTCTTTCACTGTCTTTGTTTCATGGGTTTTTAAAAGTAATTTATTTTCATAATGCGGTTTAGCTGCTTTTCACTGCTGTGTTTATGCCGCTTTATACCCACTTGACACACTAACAGAGAGATATCAATACATAGGTTTTAAGATTATTACTAGTCAGATATATTCTTGTGCGGTGAATAGGGCGTGTTGAGTCCAGTTCTCAGAGCAAGGAGTAGGTCTTGTCTATTACATATTGGGTTTATGGAACGGTATCTGAGCTAATTTGAAACCCTTGTTTGATGTATCACCCCACCTCCCCTTTCCCGTTAAGCAGCCATAGTGTGTTTTCTGCATGTGTGACTCTGTTCTGTTTTGTAATTCAGTTCATGTGTAACGGTTTTTACATTCCCTCTATCAGTGATACCTTATGAGAAGTGTCCTTTTGTGTGTGACTTATTTCACTTAGAATCTCGTACCTAAATCCATTCATCATGCTGCTACTTGCCTTATGACATTGATTTCATGGCTGAGTGATATTCCATTGTACATAAGGACCACAAATTGTTTATCCATTTTTCTCTTTCCTGGGATATTTAAGGTGGAATGAAGTGGAGGTCCTTGTCAACAGAGCAGCCCTAAGCTTTGGGGTGCTTGTGTCTTGCTGATTTTTCATTTTCCCAATTTATACCCCCATGAGTGGAAGTGCCCTATGCTCTCTAAGCTGTGTTTTTTAGATGTTTCAGGACTCACCGTACACTTCTCCAGAGTGGCTGTTGGCAATTTACATCCCACCCATCAGTGTAGCAAGGCTCCCATTTCTCCATAGCCTGTCCTGCATTTCTGGTTTTGACACTTTTTTCAGCATGGCCCTTTTGACCGATGGGATGTGAGACTTCTTTGTAGCGCTGATTTGCCTTTCCAGGTTGCTTGGTTGGCCAAAAAGGGCGTATGCGTTTTTTCCTGAATATATTCAGGAAAAAACGCATACGCCCTTTTTGGCCAAGGGCATCGTTGTCAACGTTTTGCCGCTTTTCATGTGCTTTAAAGGCGATTCGAATCTACCTCCTGAAATCTGTTTCCTGCAATTCTGCCTTGATTTCAAATCCTCTTCGTTGCCTTCCCTCAATATATTTGTGGACGAGAGTTAGCATTTATAACTCTGCAGGTTTGTGAATTGCAGTGCCCTGAGCCTCCATTTTACAACTCGTGTTTTTGGGAGCTGGCCGCAAAAGCGCAGGATGGCTTCAGGCCGTGTTCTGGTTCCGGGGTGCGGGATGAGCCTGTGGTTAATTCTTCTTCCTGATGGGAAAATAGAGTGACCTGTGCCTTTCCCAACACCAAGAGCCAGTCTCTTATTGGTTCCCCGTCTTCCCGTTCATTGTCAGGAGAAATGGCAACCTGTACGGAACAGGAGGTTAAAGGTGCTGATGCTCCAAGTAGGGAGATTGCTAGTAAAGCGGCTGGAATGGCGAACCCGGACACAAGGAGATGAGAAATGAGGTGCGTTTTAGAAACCTTTCCCCATCACACGGTGTACCATCTTCTGGGTTTCTCATGCATGTTTTCGATGTAGGAAGATGCCCTTGAACCTGGAGATTTGGGACCCATGCGATGGGTACCACGCAGTATTACTTTAAAGGGTCTTCGTTTGCTCACCCAACCTCACCAAACCTCTCAGCCCCAAGAGTGTCCACCCTTAGGTCTCATCCAGCTGTGGGTCTAGATATTGTCAATCCAGGTTGCATCACAGCCCCTGAACGCATTGTGTAAGAATGTCTCTCTCTTTCACTGTCTTTCTTTCATGGGTTTTTCAAAGTAATTTATTTTCATAATGGGGTTTAGCTGCTTTTCACTGCTGTGTTTATGCCTCTTTACACCCACTTGACACACTAACAGAGAGATATCAATACATAGGTTTTAAGATTATTACTAGTCAGATATATTCTTGTGCGGTGAATAGGGCGTGTTGAGTCCAGTTCTCTGAGCAAGGAGTAGGTCTTGTCTATTACATATTGGGTTTATGGAACGGTATCTGAGCTAATTTGAAACCCTTGTTTGATGTATCACCCCACCTCCCCTTTCCCGTTAAGCAGCCATAGTGTGTTTTCTGCATGTGTGACTCTGTTCTGTTTTGTAATTCAGTTCAACTGTAACGGTTTTTACATTCCCTCTATAAGTGATACCTTATGAAAAGTGTCCTTTTCTGTGTGATTTATTTCACTTAGAATCGTCGTACCTAAATCCACTGATCATGCTGCTACTAGCCTTATGACATTGATTTCATGGCTGAGTGATATTCCATTGTACATAAGGACCACAAATTCTTTACCCATTTTTCTCTTTCCTGGGATATTTAAGGTGGAATGAAGTGGAGGTCCTTGTCAACAGAGCAGCCCTAAACTTTGGGGTGCTTGTGTCTTGCTGATTTTTCATTTTCCCAATTTATACCCCCATGAGTGGAAGTGCCCTATGCTCTCTAAGCTGTGTTTTTTAGATGTTTCAGGACTCACCGTACACTTCTCCAGAGTGGCTGTTGGCAATTTACATCCCGCCCATCAGTGTAGCAAGGCTCCCATTTCTCCATGGCCTGTCCTGCATTTCTGGTTTTGACACTTTTTTCAGCATGGCCCTTTTGACCGATGGGAAGCGAGACTTCTTTGTAGCGCTGATTTGCCTTTCCAGGTTGCTTGGTTGGCCAAAAAGGGCGTATGCGTTTTTTCCTGAATATATTCAGGAAAAAACGCATACGCCCTTTTTGGCCAAGGGCATCATTGTCAACGTTTTGCCGCTTTTCATGTGCTTTAAAGGCGATTCGAATCTACCTCCTGAAATCTGTTTCCTGCAATTCTGCCTTGATTTCAAATCCTCTTCTTTGCCTTCCCTCAATATATTTGTGGACGAGAGTTATCATTTATAACTCTGCAGGTTTGTGAATTGCAGTGCCCTGAAGCTCGATTTTACAACTCGCGTTTTTGGGAGCTGGCCGCAAAAGCGCAGGATGGCTTCAGGCCCTGTTCTCTTTCCAGGGGGCAGGATGAGCCTGTGGTTAATTCTTCTTCCTGATGGGAAAATAGAGTGACGTGTGCCTGTCCCAACACCAAGAGCCAGTCTCTCATTGGTTCCCTGTCTTCCCTTTCATCCTCAGGAAAAATTGCAACCTGTACGGAACAGGAGGTTAAAGGTGCTGATGCTCCAAGTAGGGAGATTGCTAGTAAAGCGGCTGGAATGGCGAACCCAGGCACAAGGAGATGAGAAATGAGGTGCGTTTTAGAAACCTTTCCCCATCACACGGTGTACCATCTTCTGGGTTTCTCATTCATGTTTTCGATGTAGGAAGATGCCCTTGAACCTGGAGATATGGGACCCATGCGATGGGTACCACGCAGTATTACTTTAAAGGGTCTGCGTTTGCTCACCCAACCTCACCAAACCTCTCAGCCCCAAGAGTGTCCACCCTTATGTCTCATCCAGCTGTGGGTCTAGATATGGTCAATCCAGGTTGCATCACAGCCCCTGAACGCATTGTGTAAGAATGTCTCTCTCTTTCACTGTCTTTGTTTCATGGGTTTTTAAAAGTAATTTATTTTCATAATGTGGTTTAGCTGCTTTTCACTGCTGTGTTTATGCCGCTTTATACCCACTTGACACACTAACAGAGAGATATCAATACATAGGTTTTAAGATTATTACTAGTCAGATATATTCTTGTGCGGTGAATAGGGCGTGTTGAGTCCAGTTCTCAGAGCAAGGAGTAGGTCTTGTCTATTACATATTGGGTTTATGGAACGGTATCTGAGCTAATTTGAAACCCTTGTTTGATGTATCACCCCACCTCCCCTTTCCCGTTAAGCAGCCATAGTGTGTTTTCTGCATGTGTGACTCTGTTCTGTTTTGTAATTCAGTTCATGTGTAACAGTTTTTACATTCCCTCTATCAGTGATACCTTATGAGAAGTGTCCTTTTGTGTGTGACTTATTTCACTTAGAATCTCGTACCTAAATCCATTCATCATGCTGCTACTAGCCTTAGGACATTGATTTCATGGCTGAGTGATATTCCATTGTACATAAGGAACACAACTTCTTTACCCATTTGTCTCTTTCCTGGGATATTTAAGGTGGAATGAAGTGGAGGTCCTTGTCAACAGAGCAGCCCTAAACTTTGGGGTGCTTGTGTCTTGCTGATTTTTTATTTTCCCAATTTATACCCCCATGAGTGGAAGTGCCCTATGCTCTCTAAGCTGTGTTTTTTAGATGTTTCAGGACTCACCGTACACTTCTCCAGAGTGGCTGTTGGCAATTTACATCCCGCCCATCAGTGTAGCAAGGCTCCCATTTCTCCATGGCCTGTCCTGCATTTCTGGTTTTGACACTTTTTTCAGCATGGCCCTTTTGACCGATGGGAAGCGAGACTTCTTTGTAGCGCTGATTTGCCTTTCCAGGTTGCTTGGTTGGCCAAAAAGGGCGTATGCGTTTTTTCCTGAATATATTCAGGAAAAAACGCATACGCCCTTTTTGGCCAAGGGCATCATTGTCAACGTTTTGCCGCTTTTCATGTGCTTTAAAGGCGATTCGAATCTACCTCCTGAAATCTGTTTCCTGCAATTCTGCCTTGATTTCAAATCCTCTTCTTTGCCTTCCCTCAATATATTTGTGGACGAGAGTTATCATTTATAACTCTGCAGGTTTGTGAATTGCAGTGCCCTGAAGCTCGATTTTACAACTCGCGTTTTTGGGAGCTGGCCGCAAAAGCGCAGGATGGCTTCAGGCCCTGTTCTCTTTCCAGGGGGCAGGATGAGCCTGTGGTTAATTCTTCTTCCTGATGGGAAAATAGAGTGACGTGTGCCTGTCCCAACACCAAGAGCCAGTCTCTCATTGGTTCCCTGTCTTCCCTTTCATCCTCAGGAAAAATTGCAACCTGTACGGAACAGGAGGTTAAAGGTGCTGATGCTCCAAGTAGGGAGATTGCTAGTAAAGCGGCTGGAATGGCGAACCCAGGCACAAGGAGATGAGAAATGAGGTGCGTTTTAGAAACCTTTCCCCATCACACGGTGTACCATCTTCTGGGTTTCTCATTCATGTTTTCGATGTAGGAAGATGCCCTTGAACCTGGAGATATGGGACCCATGCGATGGGTACCACGCAGTATTACTTTAAAGGGTCTGCGTTTGCTCACCCAACCTCACCAAACCTCTCAGCCCCAAGAGTGTCCACCCTTATGTCTCATCCAGCTGTGGGTCTAGATATGGTCAATCCAGGTTGCATCACAGCCCCTGAACGCATTGTGTAAGAATGTCTCTCTCTTTCACTGTCTTTGTTTCATGGGTTTTTAAAAGTAATTTATTTTCATAATGTGGTTTAGCTGCTTTTCACTGCTGTGTTTATGCCGCTTTATACCCACTTGACACACTAACAGAGAGATATCAATACATAGGTTTTAAGATTATTACTAGTCAGATATATTCTTGTGCGGTGAATAGGGCGTGTTGAGTCCAGTTCTCAGAGCAAGGAGTAGGTCTTGTCTATTACATATTGGGTTTATGGAACGGTATCTGAGCTAATTTGAAACCCTTGTTTGATGTATCACCCCACCTCCCCTTTCCCGTTAAGCAGCCATAGTGTGTTTTCTGCATGTGTGACTCTGTTCTGTTTTGTAATTCAGTTCATGTGTAACGGTTTTTACATTCCCTCTATCAGTGATACCTTATGAGAAGTGTCCTTTTGTGTGTGACTTATTTCACTTAGAATCTCGTACCTAAATCCATTCAACATGCTGCTACTAGCCTTAGGACATTGATTTCATGGCTGAGTGATATTCCATTGTACATAAGGAACACAACTTCTTTACCCATTTGTCTCTTTCCTGGGATATTTAAGGTGGAATGAAGTGGAGGTCCTTGTCAACAGAGCAGCCCTAAACTTTGGGGTGCTTGTGTCTTGCTGATTTTTCATTTTCCCAATTTATACCCCCATGAGTGGAAGTGCCCTATGCTCTCTAAGCTGTGTTTTTTAGATGTTTCAGGACTCACCGTACACTTCTCCACAGTGGCTGTTGGCAATTTACATCCCACCCATCAGTGTAGCAAGGCTCCCATTTCTCCATGGCCTGTCCTGCATTTCTGGTTTTGACACTTTTTTCAGCATGGCCCTTTTGACCGATGGGAAGCGAGACTTCTTTGTAGCGCTGATTTGCCTTTCCAGGTTGCTTGGTTGGCCAAAAAGGGCGTATGCGTTTTTTCCTGAATATATTCAGGAAAAAACGCATACGCCCTTTTTGGCCAAGGGCATCATTGTCAACGTTTTGCCGCTTTTCATGTGCTTTAAAGGCGATTCGAATCTACCTCCTGAAATCTGTTTCCTGCAATTCTGCCTTGATTTCAACTCCTCTTCGTTGCCTTCCCTCAATATATTTCTGGACGAGAGTTATCATTTATAACTCTGCAGGTTTGTGAATTGCAGTGCCCTGAGCCTCCATTTTACAACTCGTGATTTTGGGAGCGGGCCGCAAAAGCGCAGGATGGCTTCAGGCCCTGTTCAGGTTCCGGGGGGCGGGATGAGCCTGTTGTTAATTCTTCTTCCTGATGGGAAAATAGAGTGACCTGTGCCTTTCCCCACACCAAGAGCCAGTCTCTCATTGGTTCCCCGTCTTCCCGTTCATCGTCAGGAAAAATTGCAACCTATACGGAACAGGAGGTTAAAGGTGCTGATGCTCCAAGTAGGGAGATTGCTAGTAAAGCGGCTGGAATGGCGAACCCGGGCACAAGGAGATGAGAAATGAGGTGCGTTTTAGAAACCTTTCCCCATCACACGGTGTACCATCTTCTGGGTTTCTCATGCATGTTTTCGATGTAGGAAGATGCCCTTGAACCTGGAGATTTGGGACCCATGCGATGGCTACCACGCAGTATTACTTTAAATGGTCTGCGTTTGCTCACCCAACCTCACCAAACCTCTCAGCCCCAAGAGTGTCCACCCTTAGGTCTCATCCAGCTGTGGGTCTAGATATGGTCAATCCAGGTTGCATCACAGCCCCTGAACGCATTGTGTAAGAATGTCTCTCTCTTTCACTGTCTTTCTTTCATGGGTTTTTCAAAGTAATTTATTTTCATAATGGGGTTTAGCTGCTTTTCACGGCTGTGTTTATGCCGCTTTACACCCACTTGACACACTAAAAGAGAGATATCAATACATAGGTTTTAAGATTATTACTAGTCAGATATATTCTTGTGCGGTGAATAGGGCGTGTTGAGTCCAGTTCTCTGAGCAAGGAGTAGGTCTTGTCTATTACATATTGGGTTTATGGAACGGTACCTGAGCTAATTTGAAACCCTTGTTTTATGTATCACCCCACCTCCCCTTTCCCGTTAAGCAGCCATAGTTTGTTTTCTGCATGTGTGACTCTGTTCTGTTTTGTAATTCAGTTCAAGTGTAACGGTTTTTACATTCCCTCTATCAGTGATACCTTATGAGAAGTGTCCTTTTCTGTGTGATTTATTTCACTTAGAATCATTGTACCTAAATCCACTCATCATGCTGCTACTAGCCTTAGGACATTGATTTCATGCCTGAGTGATATTCCATTGTACATAAGGAACACAACTTCTTTATCCATTTTTCTCTTTCCTGGGATATTTAAGGTGGAATGAAGTGGAGGTCCTTGTCAACAGAGCAGCCCTAAACTTTGGGGTGCTTGTGTCTTGCTGATTTTTCATTTTCCCAATTTATACCCCCATGAGTGGAAGTGCCCTATGCTCTCTAAGCTGTGTTTTTTAGATGTTTCAGGACTCACCGTACACTTCTCCAGAGTGGCTGTTGGCAATTTACATCCCGCCCATCAGTGTAGCAAGGCTCCCATTTCTCCATGGCCTGTCCTGCATTTCTGGTTTTGACACTTTTTTCAGCATGGCCCTTTTGACCGATGGGATGCGAGACTTCTTTGTAGCGCTGATTTGCCTTTCCAGGTTGCTTGGTTGGCCAAAAAGGGCGTATGCGTTTTTTCCTGAATATATTCAGGAAAAAACGCATACGCCCTTTTTGGCCAAGGGCATCATTGTCAACGTTTTGCCGCTTTTCATGTGCTTTAAAGGCGATTCGAATCTACCTCCTGAAATCTGTTTCCTGCAATTCTGCCTTGATTTCAAATCCTCTTCGTTGCCTTCCCTCAATATATTTCTGGACGAGAGTTATCATTTATAACTCTGCAGGTTTGTGAATTGCAGTGCCCTGAGCCTCCATTTTACAACTCGTGATTTTGGGAGCGGGCCGCAAAAGCGCAGGATGGCTTCAGGCCCTGTTCAGGTTCCGGGGGGCGGGATGAGCCTGTTGTTAATTCTTCTTCCTGATGGGAAAATAGAGTGACCTGTGCCTTTCCCCACACCAAGAGCCAGTCTCTCATTGGTTCCCCGTCTTCCCGTTCATCGTCAGGAAAAATTGCAACCTATACGGAACAGGAGGTTAAAGGTGCTGATGCTCCAAGTAGGGAGATTGCTAGTAAAGCGGCTGGAATGGCGAACCCGGGCACAAGGAGATGAGAAATGAGGTGCGTTTTAGAAACCTTTCCCCATCACACGGTGTACCATCTTCTGGGTTTCTCATGCATGTTTTCGATGTAGGAAGATGCCCTTGAACCTGGAGATTTGGGACCCATGCGATGGCTACCACGCAGTATTACTTTAAATGGTCTGCGTTTGCTCACCCAACCTCACCAAACCTCTCAGCCCCAAGAGTGTCCACCCTTAGGTCTCATCCAGCTGTGGGTCTAGATATGGTCAATCCAGGTTGCATCACAGCCCCTGAACGCATTGTGTAAGAATGTCTCTCTCTTTCACTGTCTTTCTTTCATGGGTTTTTCAAAGTAATTTATTTTCATAATGGGGTTTAGCTGCTTTTCACGGCTGTGTTTATGCCGCTTTACACCCACTTGACACACTAAAAGAGAGATATCAATACATAGGTTTTAAGATTATTACTAGTCAGATATATTCTTGTGCGGTGAATAGGGCGTGTTGAGTCCAGTTCTCTGAGCAAGGAGTAGGTCTTGTCTATTACATATTGGGTTTATGGAACGGTACCTGAGCTAATTTGAAACCCTTGTTTTATGTATCACCCCACCTCCCCTTTCCCGTTAAGCAGCCATAGTTTGTTTTCTGCATGTGTGACTCTGTTCTGTTTTGTAATTCAGTTCAAGTGTAACGGTTTTTACATTCCCTCTATCAGTGATACCTTATGAGAAGTGTCCTTTTCTGTGTGATTTATTTCACTTAGAATCGTTGTACCTAAATCCACTCATCATGCTGCTACTAGCCTTAGGACATTGATTTCATGCCTGAGTGATATTCCATTGTACATAAGGAACACAACTTCTTTATCCATTTTTCTCTTTCCTGGGATATTTAAGGTGGAATGAAGTGGAGGTCCTTGTCAACAGAGCAGCCCTAAACTTTGGGGTGCTTGTGTCTTGCTGATTTTTCATTTTCCCAATTTATACCCCCATGAGTGGAAGTGCCCTATGCTCTCTAAGCTGTGTTTTTTAGATGTTTCAGGACTCACCGTACACTTCTCCAGAGTGGCTGTTGGCAATTTACATCCCGCCCATCAGTGTAGCAAGGCTCCCATTTCTCCATGGCCTGTCCTGCATTTCTGGTTTTGACACTTTTTTCAGCATGGCCCTTTTGACCGATGGGATGCGAGACTTCTTTGTAGCGCTGATTTGCCTTTCCAGGTTGCTTGGTTGGCCAAAAAGGGCGTATGCGTTTTTTCCTGAATATATTCAGGAAAAAACGCATACGCCCTTTTTGGCCAAGGGCATCATTGTCAACGTTTTGCCGCTTTTCATGTGCTTTAAAGGCGATTCGAATCTACCTCCTGAAATCTGTTTCCTGCAATTCTGCCTTGATTTCAAATCCTCTTCGTTGCCTTCCCTCAATATATTTCTGGACGAGAGTTATCATTTATAACTCTGCAGGTTTGTGAATTGCAGTGCCCTGAGCCTCCATTTTACAACTCGTGATTTTGGGAGCGGGCCGCAAAAGCGCAGGATGGCTTCAGGCCCTGTTCAGGTTCCGGGGGGCGGGATGAGCCTGTTGTTAATTCTTCTTCCTGATGGGAAAATAGAGTGACCTGTGCCTTTCCCCACACCAAGAGCCAATCTCTCATTGGTTCCCCGTCTTCCCGTTCATCGTCAGGAAAAATTGCAACCTATACGGAACAGGAGGTTAAAGGTGCTGATGCTCCAAGTAGGGAGATTGCTAGTAAAGCGGCTGGAATGGCGAACCCGGGCACAAGGAGATGAGAAATGAGGTGCGTTTTAGAAACCTTTCCCCATCACACGGTGTACCATCTTCTGGGTTTCTCATGCATGTTTTCGATGTAGGAAGATGCCCTTGAACCTGGAGATTTGGGACCCATGCGATGGCTACCACGCAGTATTACTTTAAATGGTCTGCGTTTGCTCACCCAACCTCACCAAACCTCTCAGCCCCAAGAGTGTCCACCCTTAGGTCTCATCCAGCTGTGGGTCTAGATATGGTCAATCCAGGTTGCATCACAGCCCCTGAACGCATTGTGTAAGAATGTCTCTCTCTTTCACTGTCTTTCTTTCATGGGTTTTTCAAAGTAATTTATTTTCATAATGGGGTTTAGCTGCTTTTCACGGCTGTGTTTATGCCGCTTTACACCCACTTGACACACTAAAAGAGAGATATCAATACATAGGTTTTAAGATTATTACTAGTCAGATATATTCTTGTGCGGTGAATAGGGCGTGTTGAGTCCAGTTCTCTGAGCAAGGAGTAGGTCTTGTCTATTACATATTGGGTTTATGGAACGGTACCTGAGCTAATTTGAAACCCTTGTTTTATGTATCACCCCACCTCCCCTTTCCCGTTAAGCAGCCATAGTTTGTTTTCTGCATGTGTGACTCTGTTCTGTTTTGTAATTCAGTTCAAGTGTAACGGTTTTTACATTCCCTCTATCAGTGATACCTTATGAGAAGTGTCCTTTTCTGTGTGATTTATTTCACTTAGAATCGTTGTACCTAAATCCACTCATCATGCTGCTACTAGCCTTAGGACATTGATTTCATGCCTGAGTGATATTCCATTGTACATAAGGAACACAACTTCTTTATCCATTTTTCTCTTTCCTGGGATATTTAAGGTGGAATGAAGTGGAGGTCCTTGTCAACAGAGCAGCCCTAAACTTTGGGGTGCTTGTGTCTTGCTGATTTTTCATTTTCCCAATTTATACCCCCATGAGTGGAAGTGCCCTATGCTCTCTAAGCTGTGTTTTTTAGATGTTTCAGGACTCACCGTACACTTCTCCAGAGTGGCTGTTGGCAATTTACATCCCGCCCATCAGTGTAGCAAGGCTCCCATTTCTCCATGGCCTGTCCTGCATTTCTGGTTTTGACACTTTTTTCAGCATGGCCCTTTTGACCGATGGGATGCGAGACTTCTTTGTAGCGCTGATTTGCCTTTCCAGGTTGCTTGGTTGGCCAAAAAGGGCGTATGCGTTTTTTCCTGAATGTATTCAGGAAAAAACGCATACGCCCTTTTTGGCCAAGGGCATCATTGTCAACATTTTGCCGCTTTTCATGTGCTTTAAAGGAGATTCGAATCTACCTCCTGAAATCTGTTTCCTGCAATTCTGCCTTGATTTCAAATCCTCTTCGTTGCCTTCCCTCAATATATTTGTGGACGAGAGTTATCATTTATAACTCTGCAGGTTTGTGAATTGCAGTGCCCTGAGCCTCCATTTTACAACTCGTGTTTTTGGGAGCTGGCCGCAAAAGCGCAGGATGGCTTCAGGCACTGTTCTGGTTCCGGGGGGCGGGATGAGCCTGTGGTTAATTCTTCTTCCTGATGGGAAAATAGAGTGACGTGTGCCTGTCCCAACACCAAGAGCCAGTCTCTCATTGGTTCCCTGTCTTCCCTTTCATCCTCAGGAAAAATTGCAACCTGTACGGAACAGGAGGTTAAAGGTGCTGATGCTACAAGTAGGGAGATTGCTTGTAAAGCGGCTGGAATGGCGAACCCAGGCACAAGGAGATGAGAAATGAGGTGCGTTTTAGAAACCTTTCCCCATCACACGGTGTACCATCTTCTGGGTTTCTCATTCATGTTTTCGATGTAGGAAGATGCCCTTGAGCCTGGAGATATGGGACCCATGCGATGGGTACCACGCAGTATTACTTTAAAGGGTCTGTGTTTGCTCACCCAACCTCACCAAACCTCTCAGCCCCAAGAGTGTCCACCCTTATGTCTCATCCAGCTGTGGGTCTAGATATGGTCAATCCAGGTTGCATCACAGCCCCTGAACGCATTGTGTAAGAATGTCTCTCTCTTTCACTGTCTTTGTTTCATGGGTTTTTAAAAGTAATTTATTTTCATAATGCGGTTTAGCTGCTTTTCACTGCTGTGTTTATGCCGCTTTATACCCACTTGACACACTAACAGAGAGATATCAATACATAGGTTTTAAGATTATTACTAGTCAGATATATTCTTGTGCGGTGAATAGGGCGTGTTGAGTCCAGTTCTCAGAGGAAGGAGTAGGTCTTGTCTATTACATATTGGGTTTATGGAACGGTATCTGAGCTAATTTGAAACCCTTGTTTGATGTATCACCCCACCTCCCCTTTCCCGTTAAGCAGCCATAGTGTGTTTTCTGCATGTGTGACTCTGTTCTGTTTTGTAATTCAGTTCATGTGTAACGGTTTTTACATACCCTCTATCAGTGATACCTTATGAGAAGTGTCCTTTTGTGTGTGACTTATTTCACTTCGTTTTTACATTCCCTCTATCAGTGATACCTTATGAGAAGTGTCCTTTTGTGTGTGACTTATTTCACTTAGAATCTCGTACCTAAATCCATTCATCATGCTGCTACTAGCCTTAGGACATTGATTTCATGGCTGAGTGATATTCCATTGTACATAAGGAACACAACTTCTTTACCCATTTGTCTCTTTCCTGGGATATTTAAGGTGGAATGAAGTGGAGGTCCTTGTCAACAGTGCAGCCCTAAACTTTGGGGTGCTTGTGTCTTGCTGATTTTTCATTTTCCCAATTTATACCCCCATGAGTGGAAGTGCCCTATGCTCTCTAAGCTGTGTTTTTTAGATGTTTCAGGACTCACCGTACACTTCTCCACAGTGGCTGTTGGCAATTTACATCCCGCCCATCAGTGTAGCAAGGCTCCCATTTCTCCATGGCCTCTCCTGCATTTCTGGTTTTGACACTTTCTTCAGCATGGCCCTTTTGACCGATGGGAAGCGAGACTTCTTTGTAGCGCTGATTTGCCTTTCCAGGTTGCTTGGTTGGCCAAAAAGGGCGTATGCGTTTTTTCCTGAATATATTCAGGAAAAAACGCATACGCCCTTTTTGGCCAAGGGCATCATTGTCAACGTTTTGCCGCTTTTCATGTGCTTTAAAGGCGATTCGAATCTACCTCCTGAAATCTGTTTCCTGCAATTCTGCCTTGATTTCAAATCCTCTTCCTTGCCTTCCCTCAATATATTTGTGGACGAGAGTTATCATTTATAACTCTGCAGGTTTGTGAATTGCAGTGCCATGAAGCTCGATTTTACACCTCGCGTTTTTGGGAGCTGGCCGTAAAAGCGCAGGATGGCTTCAGGCCCTGTTCTGGTTCCGGGCTGCGGGATGAGCGTGTGGTTAATTCTTCTTCCTGATGGGAAAATAGAGTGACCTGTGCCTTTCCCAACACGAAGAGCCAGTCTCTCATTGGTTCCCCGTCTTCCCGTTCATTGTCAGGAGAAATGGCAACCTGTACGGAACAGGAGGTTAAAGGTGCTGATGCTCCAAGTAGGGAGATTGCTAGTAAAGCGGCTGGAATGGCGAACCCGGACACAAGGAGATGAGAAATGAGGTGCGTTTTGGAAACCTTTCCCCATCACACGGTGTACCATCTTCTGGGTTTCTCATGCATGTTTTCGATGTAGGAAGATGCCCTTGAACCTGGAGATTTGGGACCCATGCGATGGGTACCACGCAGTATTACTTTAAATGGTCTGCGTTTGCTCACCCAACCTCACCAAACCTCTCAGCCCCAAGAGTGTCCACCCTTAGGTCTCATCCAGCTGTGGGTCTAGATATGGTCAATCCAGGTTGCATCACAGCCCCTGAACGCATTGTATAAGAATGTCTCTCTCTTTCACTGTCTTTCTTTCATGGGTTTTTCAAAGTAATTTATTTTCATAATGGGGTTTAGCTGCTTTTCACTGCTCTGTTTATGCCGCTTTACACCCACTTGACACACTAACAGAGAGATATCAATACATAGGTTTTAAGATTATTACTAGTCAGATATATTCTTGTGCGGTGAATAGGGCGTGTTGAGTCCAGTTCTCTGAGCAAGGAGTAGGTCTTGTCTATTACATATTGGGTTTATGGAACGGTATCTGAGCTAATTTGAAACCCTTGTTTTATGTATCACCCCACCTCCCCTTTCCCGTTAAGCAGCCATAGTGTGTTTTCTGCATGTGTGACTCTGTTCTGTTTTGTAATTCATTTCAAGTGTAACGGTTTTTACATTCCCTCTATAAGTGATACCTTATGAGAAGTGTCCTTTTCTGTGTGATTTATTTCACTTAGAATCGTCGTACCTAAATCCACTCATCATGCTGCTACTAGCCTTAGGACATTGATTTCATGGCTGAGTGATATTCCATTGTACATAAGGACCACAACTTCTTTATCCATTTTTCTCTTTCCTGGGATATTTAAGGTGGAATGAAGTGGAGGTCCTTGTCAACAGAGCAGCCCTAAACTTTGGGGTGCTTGTGTCTTGCTGATTTTTCATTTTCCCAATTTATACCCCCATGAGTGGAAGTGCCCTATGCTCTCTAAGCTGTGTTTTTTAGATGTTTCAGGACTCACCGTACACTTCTCCAGAGTGGCTGTTGGCAATTTACATCCCGCCCATCAGTGTAGCAAGGTTCCCATTTCTCCATGGCCTGTCCTGCATTTCTGGTTTTGACACTTTTTTCAGCATGGCCCTTTTGACCGATGGGATGCGAGACTTCTTTGTAGCGCTGATTTGCCTTTCCAGATTGCTTGGTTGGCCAAAAAGGGCGTATGCGTTTTTTCCTGAATATATTCAGGAAAAAACGCATACGCCCTTTTTGGCCAAGGGCATCATTGTCAACGTTTTGCCGCTTTTCATGTGCTTTAAAGGCGATTCGAATCTACCTCCTGAAATCTGTTTCCTGCAATTCTGCCTTGATTTCAAATCCTCTTCGTTGCCTTCCCTCAATATATTTGTGGACGAGAGTTATCATTTATAACTGCAGGTTTGTGAATTGCAGTGCCCTGAGCCTCCATTTTACAACTCGTGTTTATGGGAGCTGGCCGCAAAAGCGCAGGATGGCTTCAGGCCCTGTTCTAGTTCCGGGGGGCGGGATGAGCCTGTGGTTAATTCTTCTTCCTGATGGGAAAATAGAGTGACCTGTGCCTTTCCCCACACCAAGAGCCAGTCTCTCATTGGTTCCCCGTCTTCCCGTTCATCCTCAGGAGAAATGGCAACCTGTACGGAACAGGAGGTTAAAGGTGCTGATGCTCCAAGTAGGGAGATTGCTAGTAAAGCGGCTGGAATGGCGAACCCGGGCACAAGGAGATGAGAAATGAGGTGCGTTTTAGAAACCTTTCCCCATCACACGGTGTACCATCTTCTGGGTTTCTCATTCATGTTTTCGATGTAGGAAGATGCCCTTGAACCTGGAGATATGGGACCCATGCGATGGGTACCACGCAGTATTACTTTAAAGGGTCTGCGTTTGCTCACCCAACCTCACCAAACCTCTCAGCCCCAAGAGTGTCCACCCTTATGTCTCATCCAGCCGTGAGTCTAGATATGGTCAATCCAGGTTGCATCACAGCCCCTGAACGCATTGTGTAAGAATGTCTCTCTCTTTCACTGTCTTTCTTTCATGGGTTTTTCAAAGTAATTTATTTTCATAATGCGGTTTAGCTGCTTTTCACTGCTGTGTTTATGCCGCTTTACACCCACTTGACACACTAACAGAGAGATATCAATACATAGGTTTTACGATTATTATTAGTCAGATATATTCTTGTGCGGTGAATAGGGCGTGTTGAGTCCAGTTCTCTGAGCAAGGAGTAGGTCTTGTCTATTTCATATTGGGTTTATGGAACGGTATCTGAGCTAATTTGAAACCCTTGTTTGATGTATCACCCCACCTCACCTTTCCCGTTAAGCAGCCATAGTGTGTTTTCTGCATGTGTGACTCTGTTCTGTTTTGTAATTCAGTTCATGTGTAACGGTTTTTACATTCCCTCTATCAGTGATACCTTATGAGAAGTGTCCTTTTCTGTGTGACTTATTTCACTTAGAATCGTCGTACCTAAATCCACTCATCATGCTGCTACTAGCCTTAGGACATTGATTTCATGGCTGAGTGATATTCCATTGTACATAAGGACCACAACTTCTTTACCCATTTTTCTCTTTCCTGGGATATTTAAGGTGGAATGAAGTGGAGGTCCTTGTCAACAGAGCAGCCCTAAACTTTGGGGTGCTTGTGTCTTGCTGATTTTTCATTTTCCCAATTTATACCCCCTTGAGTGGAAGTGCCCTATGCTCTCTAAGCAGTGTTTTTTAGATGTTTCAGGACTCACCGTACACTTCTCCACAGTGGCTGTTGGCAATTTACATCCCGCCCATCAGTGTAGCAAGGCTCCCATTTCTCCATGGCCTCTCCTGCATTTCTGGTTTTGACACTTTCTTCAGCATGGCCCTTTTGACCGATGGGAAGTGAGACTTCTTTGTAGCGCTGATTTGCCTTTCCAGGTTGCTTGGTTGGCCAAAAAGGGCGTATGCGTTTTTTCCTGAATATATTCAGGAAAAAACGCATACGCCCTTTTTGGCCAAGGGCATCATTGTCAACGTTTTGCCGCTTTTCATGTGCTTTAAAGGCGATTCGAATCTACCTCCTGAAATCTGTTTCCTGCAATTCTGCCTTGATTTCAAATCCTCTTCTTTGCCTTCCCTCAATATATTTGTGGACGAGAGTTATCACTTATAACTCTGCAGGTTTGTGAATTGCAGTGCCATGAAGCTCGATTTTACACCTCGCGTTTTTGGGAGCTGGCCGCAAAAGCGCAGGATGGCTTCAGGCCCTGTTCTGGTTCCGGGGGGCAGGCTGAGCCTGTGGTTAATTCTTCTTCCTGATGGGAAAATAGAGTGACCTGTACCTGTCCCAACACCAAGAGCCAGTCTCTCATTGGTTCCCCGTCTTCCCGTTCATCCTCAGGAAAAATTGCAACCTGTACGGAACAGGAGGTTAAAGGTGCTGATGCTCCAAGTAGGGAGATTGCTAGTAAAGCGGCTGGAATGGGGAACCCGGGCACAAGGAGATGAGAAATGAGGTGCGTTTTAGAAACCTTTCCCCATCACACGGTGTACCATCTTCTGGGTTTCTCATGCATGTTTTCGATGTAGGAAGATGCCCTTGAACCTGGAGATTTGGGACCCATGCGATGGGTACCACGCAGTATTACTTTAAAGGGTCTGCGTTTGCTCACCCAACCTCACCAAACCTCTCAGCCCCAAGAGTGTCCACCCTTATGTCTCATCCAGCTGTGGGTCTAGATATGGTCAATCCAGGTTGTATCAAAGCCCCTGAACGCATTGTGTAAGAATGTCTCTCTCTTTCACTGTCTGTCTTTCATGGGTTTTTCAAAGTAATTTATTTTCATAATGGGGTTTAGCTGATTTTCACTGCTGTGTTTATGCCGCTTTACACCCACTTGACACACTAACAGAGAGATATCAATACATAGGTTTTAAGATTATTACTAGTCAGATATATTCTTGTGCGGTGAATAGGGCGTGTTGAGTCCAGTTCTCTGAGCAAGGAGTAGGTCTTGTCTATTACATATTGGGTTTATGGAACGGTATCTGAGCTAATTTGAAACCCTTGTTTTATGTATCACCCCACCTCCCCTTTCCCGTTAAGCAGCCATAGTGTGTTTTCTGCATGTGTGACTGTGTTCTGATTTGTAATTCAGTTCAAGTGTAACGGTTTTTACATTCCCTCTATAAGTGATACCTTATGAGAAGTGTCCTTTTCTGTGTGATTTATTTCACTTAGAATCGTCGTACCTAAATCCACTCATCATGCTGCTACTAGCCTTATGACATTGATTTCATGGCTGAGTGATATTCCATTGTACATAAGGACCACAACTTCTTTATCCATTTTTCTCTTTCCTGGGATATTGAAGGTGGAATGAAGTGGAGGTCCTTGTCAACAGAGCAGCCCTAAACTTTGGGGTGCTTGTGTCTTGCTGATTTTTCATTTTCCCAATTTATACCCCCATGAGTGGAAGTGCCCTATGCTCTCTAAGCTGTGTTTTTTAGATGTTTCAGGACTCACCGTACACTTCTCCAGAGTGGCTGTTGGCAATTTACATCCCACCCATCAGTGTAGCAAGGTTCCCATTTCTCCATAGCCTGTCCTGCATTTCTGGTTTTGACACTTTTTTCAGCATGGCCCTTTTGACCGATGGGAAGCGAGACTTCTTTGTAGCGCTGATTTGCCTTTCCAGGTTGCTTGGTTGGCCAAAAAGGGCGTATGCGTTTTTTCCTGAATATATTCAGGAAAAAACGCATACGCCCTTTTTGGCCAAGGGCATCATTGTCAACGTTTTGCCGCTTTTCATGTGCTTTAAAGGCGATTCGAATCTACCTCCTGAAATCTGTTTCCTGCAATTCTGCCTTGATTTCAAATCCTCTTCGTTGCCTTCCCTCAATATATTTGTGGACGAGAGTTATCATTTATAACTCTGCAGGTTTGTGAATTGCAGTGCCCTGAGCCTCCATTTTACAACTCGTGTTTTTGGGAGCTGGCCGCAAAAGCGCAGGATGGCTTCAGGCCCTGTTCTGGTTCCGGGGGGCGGGATGAGCGTGTGGTTAATTCTTCTTCCTGATGGGAAAATAGAGTGACCTGTGCCTTTCCCAACACCAAGAGCCAGTCTCTCATTGGTTCCCCGTCTTCCCGTTCATCGTCAGGAGAAATGGCAACCTGTACGGAACAGGAGGTTAAAGGTGCTGATGCTCCAAGTAGGGAGATTACTAGTAAAGCGGCTGGAATGGCGAACACGGGCACAAGGAGATGAGAAATGAGGTGCGTTTTAGAAAACTTTCCCCATCACATGGTGTACCATCTTCTGGGTTTCTCATGCATGTTTTCGATGTAGGAAGATGCCTTTGAACCTGGAGATTTGGGACCCATGCGATGGGTACCACGCAGTATTACTTTAAAGGGTCTGCGTTTGCTCACCCAACCTCACCAAACCTCTCAGCCCCAAGAGTGTCCACCCTTATGTCTCATCCAGCTGTGGGTCTAGATATGGTCAATCCAGGTTGCATCACAGCCCCTGAACGCATTGTGTAAGAATGTCTCTCTCTTTCACTGTCTTTCTTTCATGGGTTTTTCAAAGTAATTTATTTTCATAATGGGGTTTAGCTGCTTTTCACTGCTGTGTTTATGCCGCTTTACAGCCACTTGACACACTAAAAGAGAGATATCAATACATAGGTTTTAAGATTATTACTAGTCAGATATATTCTTGTGCGGTGAATAGGGCGTGTTGAGTCCAGTTCTCTGAGCAAGGAGTAGGTCTTGTCTATTACATATTGGGTTTATGGAACGGTATCTGAGCTAATTTGAAACCCTTGTTTGATGTATCACCCCACCTCACCTTTCCCGTTAAGCAGCCATAGTGTGTTTTCTGCATGTGTGACTCTGTTCTGTTTTGTAATTCAGTTCATGTGTAACGGTTTTTACATTCCCTCTATCAGTGATACCTTATGAGAAGTGTCCTTTTCTGTGTGACTTATTTCACTTAGAATCGTCGTACCTAAATCCACTCATCATGCTGCTACTAGCCTTAGGACATTGATTTCATGGCTGAGTGATATTCCATTGTACATAAGGACCACAACTTCTTTACCCATTTTTCTCTTTCCTGGGATATTTAAGGTGGAATGAAGTGGAGGTCCTTGTCAACAGAGCAGCCCTAAACTTTGGGGTGCTTGTGTCTTGCTGATTTTTCATTTTCCCAATTTATACCCCCTTGAGTGGAAGTGCCCTATGCTCTCTAAGCTGTGTTTTTTAGATGTTTCAGGACTCACCGTACACTTCTCCACAGTGGCTGTTGGCAATTTACATCCCGCCCATCAGTGTAGCAAGGCTCCCATTTCTCCATGGCCTCTCCTGCATTTCTGGTTTTGACACTTTCTTCAGCATGGCCCTTTTGACCGATGGGAAGCGAGACTTCTTTGTAGCGCTGATTTGCCTTTCCAGGTTGCTTGGTTGGCCAAAAAGGGCGTATGCGTTTTTTCCTGAATATATTCAGGAAAAAACGCATACGCCCTTTTTGGCCAAGGGCATCATTGTCAACGTTTTGCCGCTTTTCATGTGCTTTAAAGGCGATTCGAATCTACCTCCTGAAATCTGTTTCCTGCAATTCTGCCTTGATTTCAAATCCTCTTCGTTGCCTTCCCTCAATATATTTGTGGACGAGAGTTATCATTTATAACTCTGCAGGTTTGTGAATTGCAGTGCCCTGAGCCTCCATTTTACAACTCGTGTTTTTGGGAGCTGGCCGCAAAAGCGCAGGATGGCTTCAGGCCCTGTTCTGGTTCCGGGGTGCGGGATGAGCCTGTGGTTAATTCTTCTTCCTGATGGGAAAATAGAGTGACCTGTGCCTTTCCCAACACGAAGAGCCAGTCTCTCATTGGTTCCCCGTCTTCCCGTTCATTGTCAGGAGAAATGGCAACCTGTACGGAACAGGAGGTTAAAGGTGCTGATGCTCCAAGTAGGGAGATTGCTAGTAAAGCGGCTGGAATGGCGAACCCGGACACAAGGAGATGAGAAATGAGGTGCGTTTTAGAAACCTTTCCCCATCACACGGTGTACCATCTTCTGGGTTTCTCATGCATGTTTTCGATGTAGGAAGATGCCCTTGAACCTGGAGATTTGGGACCCATGCGATGGGTACCACGCAGTATTACTTTAAATGGTCTGCGTTTGCTCACCCAACCTCACCAAACCTCTCAGCCCCAAGAGTGTCCACCCTTCGGTCTCATCCAGCTGTGGGTCTAGATATGGTCAATCCAGGTTGCATCACAGCCCCTGAACGCATTGTATAAGAATGTCTCTCTCTTTCACTGTCTTTCTTTCATGGGTTTTTCAAAGTAATTTATTTTCATAATGGGGTTTAGCTGATTTTCACTGCTGTGTTTATGCCGCTTTACACCCACTTGACACACTAACAGAGAGATATCAATACATAGGTTTTAAGATTATTACTAGTCAGATATATTCTTGTGCGGTGAATAGGGCGTGTTGAGTCCAGTTCTCTGAGCAAGGAGTAGGTCTTGTCTATTACATATTGGGTTTATGGAACGGTATCTGAGCTAATTTGAAACCCTTGTTTTATGTATCACCCCACCTCCCCTTTCCCGTTAAGCAGCCATAGTGTGTTTTCTGCATGTGTGACTGTGTTCTGATTTGTAATTCAGTTCAAGTGTAACGGTTTTTACATTCCCTCTATAAGTGATACCTTATGAGAAGTGTCCTTTTCTGTGTGATTTATTTCACTTAGAATCGTCGTACCTAAATCCACTCATCATGCTGCTACTAGCCTTATGACATTGATTTCATGGCTGAGTGATATTCCATTGTACATAAGGACCACAACTTCTTTATCCATTTTTCTCTTTCCTGGGATATTGAAGGTGGAATGAAGTGGAGGTCCTTGTCAACAGAGCAGCCCTAAACTTTGGGGTGCTTGTGTCTTGCTGATTTTTCATTTTCCCAATTTATACCCCCATGAGTGGAAGTGCCCTATGCTCTCTAAGCTGTGTTTTTTAGATGTTTCAGGACTCACCGTACACTTCTCCAGAGTGCCTGTTGGCAATTTACATCCCACCCATCAGTGTAGCAAGGTTCCCATTTCTCCATAGCCTGTCCTGCATTTCTGGTTTTGACACTTTTTTCAGCATGGCCCTTTTGACCGATGGGATGCGAGACTTCTTTGTAGCGCTGATTTGCCTTTCCAGGTTGCTTGGTTGGCCAAAAAGGGCGTATGCGTTTTTTCCTGAATATATTCAGGAAAAAACGCATACGCCCTTTTTGGCCAAGGGCATCATTGTCAACGTTTTGCCGCTTTTCATGTGCTTTAAAGGCGATTCGAATCTACCTCCTGAAATCTGTTTCCTGCATCTGCCTTGATTTCAAATCCTCTTCGTTGCCTTCCCTCAATATATTTGTGGACGAGAGTTATCATTTATAACTCTGCAGGTTTGTGAATTGCAGTGCCCTGAGCCTCCATTTTACAACTCGTGATTTTGGGAGCTGGCCGCAAAAGCGCAGGATGGCTTCAGGCCCTGTTCGTGTTCCGGGGGGCGGGATGAGCCTGTGGTTAATTCTTCTTCCTGATGGGAAAATAGAGTGACCTGTGCCTGTCCCAACACCAAGAGCCAGTCTCTCATTGGTTCCCCGTCTTCCCGTTCATCCTCAGGAGAAATTGCAACCTGTACGGAACAGGAGGTTAAAGGTGCTGATGCTCCAAGTAGGGAGATTGCTAGTAAAGTGGCTGGAATCGCAAACCCGAGCACAAGGAGATGAGAAATGAGGTGCGTTTTAGAAACCACTCCCCATCACACGGTGTACCATCTTCTGGGTTTCTCATGCATGATTTCGATGTAGGAAGATGCCCTTGAACCTGGAGATTTGGGACCCATGCGATGGGTACCACGCAGTATTACTTTAAAGGGTCTGCATTTGCTCACCCAACCTCACCAAACCTCTCAGCCCCAAGAGTGTCCACCCTTATGTCTCATCCAACTGTGCGTCTAGATATGGTCAATCCAGTTTGCATCACAGCCCCTGAACGAATTGTGTAAGAATTTCTCTCTCTTTCACTGTCTTTGTTTCATGGGTTTTTCAAAGTAATTTATTTTCATAATGGGGTTTAGCTGCTTTTCACTGCTGTGTTTATGCCGCTTTACACCCACTTGACACACTAACAGAGAGATATCAATACATAGGTTTTACGATTATTACTAGTCAGTTATATTCTTGTGCGGTGAATAGGGCGTGTTGAGTCCAGTTCTCTGAGCAAGGAGTAGGTCTTGTCTATTACATATTGGGTTTATGGAACGGTATCTGAGCTAGTTTGAAACCCTTTTTTTATGTATCACCCCACCTCACCTTTCCCGTTAAGCAGCCATAGTGTGTTTTCTGCATGTGTGACTTTGTTCTGTTTTGTAATTCAGTTCAAGTGTAACGCTTTTTACATTCCCTCTATAAGTGATACCTTATGAGAAGTGTGTTTTTCTGTGTGACTTATTTCACTTAGAATCGTCGTACCTAAATCCACTCATCATGCTGCTACTAACCTTAGGACATTGATTTCATGGCTGAGTGATATTCCATTGTACATAAGGACCACAACTTCTTTATCCATTTTTCTCTTTCCTTGGATATTTAAGGTGGAATTAAGTGGAGGTTCTTGTCAACAGAGCAGCCCTAAAGTTTGGGGTGCCTGTGTCTTGCTGATTTTTAGTTTTCCCAATTTATACGCCCATGAGTCGATGTGCCCCTTTCTCTCTAGCTGTGTTTTTTAGATGTTTTTGGAAACACCATACCCTTCTCCAGAGTCATCATTGGCAATTTACACCCCATCCATCAGTGTAACAAAGCTCCCTTTACTCCCTGGCCTCTCCTGCTTTTCTTGTTTTTACACTTTTGTAGGAAAGCCATTTTGACCGATGGGATGTCAGACTTCTTTGTAGAGCTGAATTGCATATCCGGCTTGCTTGGTTGGCCAAAAAGGGCCTATGGGTTTTTTCCTGAATTCATTCAGAAAAAAACGCATATGCTCTTTTTGGCCAAGTGCATCATTGTCGACGTTTTGACGCTTTTCATGTGCTTTAGGGGTGATTCGAATCTAACTCCTGAAATCTGTTTCCTGCAATTCTGCCTTGATTTCAAATCCTCTTCGTTGCCTTCCCTCAATATATTTGTGGACGAGAGTTATCATTTATAACTCTGCAGATTTGTTAATTGCAGTGCCCATGAGCTCCATTTTTCAACTCGCTTTTTTGGGAGCTTTCCGCAGAACCGCTTGTTTGCTTCTGGCCCTACTCTGGTTCCCGGTGGCAGGCTAAGCCTTTGCTTAATTCTTCTTCCTGACTGGAAAATAGAGTGACATGTGCCTCTCCGAATATCTAGGGCTTGGCTCTCCTTGTTTCTCCTCCTTCCCCTTCTTCCTTTGGACAAATTCCGATTTCTGTGCAACTGGATGTTGAAGGTGCTGACATCCTCAAGTGGGGAGATTTTAAGGAAAAAGGCTGGAGGGGTGAACCCAACAACCAGGAAATTAGGCGTTTTGGTGCCTTTTCCGAAATCTTCCTGATCCAACCGTGTTCCATCTTCTGGGTGTCACAGGCATGTTTTAGCTGTAGGAAAGGTCCCGTGTATGTAAGGAGAACACAAGGGATTTTTCCAAATTAGTGTCTCCCCAAACTCCAATCTGGGGAATTTTTAAGCTACTGGTACATGTGTGTTCATTAAGGGACTTGGGCCGTAGGCAGAGTCCGAACTTTAGATGATTGAAGTCTTCAGGTTCAGAAACGCTCACCATCGGCCTCCTTTAGTTTCCATTTTATCTGTAGTTGATAGATGATGTCGATATAGATACCTATTGTTTTTCAGATTATTTCCCCTCAGGGGTCATTACAAAATATTGAGTATAGTTCCCTGTGCTATACAGTAGTTCCTTGTTGATGATATATTTTATACATAGCAGTGTGTATATGTTAATCTGAAACTGTTAATTTATCCCTCCTCCCACCTTTCCCCTTTGGTAATAAAAAATATAAGATTTTATACTTCTCAGAAATCTAGGAGCTGAAAGAGAGGTATCATTTTCAATGGAAAATCATTCCAAACAAGGTTGAAACTTCAACCAAGATTATTAGATGTACATCCTTGGAAAGAAATCACTGCATTTCTCTACTCTTGACCTGACAAATAAGACAAACCCCTCCACTGAACTTGCTTATAATAAAGTGATGGAAATATCAAATGGAAGTGTTAGAAACATCTTCTTTTACACGAGCCTTATACACTGCTCTATGTTAATTACAGTTTGGCTCACACATCTGTTCATTGAAGTTACAATGTTCTCAAATTCTGTTACTGATCCTGCAGAGTGGGCCCCAACAAGGGTCTCCCTGCCCAGTGTCATTGGAGCCAACAGATCGAGACTGACTTTGGTTCAGAAGCAAAGGAAAACTTTACATTTTGATCAGAGAATGGAGAGGTGAGAGTGTGTGCTCCCCTGCGGGTTGTGGGCCGGGCTGCTGTGTAGGGATCCTGTCAGCATCAGCGGGAGGGAGGGGGCGGAGCTCTCGAGGGCCAGGTTGCCTGGAGCTCAGGCTCTATGTCGCAGAGTCTGCACGGGGCCCCACGAGCTGAGGTGTCGGCCCAGCCATTTTGCACTAGGAAATCGGGTCTGAAGTGTCGGGTGTGGGACCTCTGCATGTGGAAACCTAGGAGCAAGTGAAATTAGACAAAGCACAAAGGAAAAAATGGTTAGACTTTATTTTATTGCCCAGATTCTATTTTTATCTCCCAGGAATTTTTAATGGGCTTTGCCAGTGACAAAGCCCTCCTCTGCCTTTTGTCCCATTCCTCATTCTTGGGGCGCTGAGGGTGCAGACACGTCTTCTGTAAATGCTTCATGCTGAGTTGGGTGTCCTCATACCCGGGGGGAGGGGCAGGACTTCTCCCCAGCAGCCTCCAGGTGAGGTTGATTGTCCGCAGGCCTCCTCCCTCACTGCTCGTCTGCCTGAGCACCAGCATTGGAAGTTTTATAGATTCTAATGACCTTTAAGGGTCCAGGAAAGAGATGTGCAGAGACGCTGGGGGGGTGGGCGGTTTTACCCTGCTCCACATTGGTTCGGCCCCCTTAGGCTGAACGGTTTCTGCCAGCCTAGATGCTCTGACCAGTAGTCTGTGCTTTCTTCAGTTAGGCCACTGAATTAACGTACAAACAGGACCAGGTGTCAGAGCCCTGCTTGCTCAGCTCCCAGACAGTCCAGGGCCGGTGGTGATCCAGGACCATGACGGCCACTCAGTCAACGGCCTTTTGAAGTAGCCAGGAGTACAGCCGGTCTCACTGGCCGCCGTCACCACGGTGTCTGTAGGCTTTTCTATGGTGGCAGCGTTGTTTACGGTTCCCCTGCCAAGTTTATTAGCTCCGCTCTGGGTGCAGTAAGTCCTGTAAGCAATAGTCTGCTCTTTTGGGGCACACTCTTGTTGTTTTCTGAGAGAAGCTCCAGGTCAAGTGATGGTCACACGAGTCGTCATGGGGGCCCATTGCCCCAGGTTGTCTCTCTGGAGGTTGGCGTTGGAGGGCCTCCTCACTCGAGGTCATTGTGCCAAGGAGCAATCCCTGCAACTTCAGGGCATGGTGGGTGGTTAGGATCACCAAGTGGCGTCCTTTTCCCTTAGGAGGGAGCTGGCATTGCGGGCTGTTGATTTCCAGATTTTTAGATACCCCCAGTATCCTGGTCGGATGGGGTGGCTGGCCAATGCCTGGAGGGCATTCTTGCATTGTTCCATTTCAAGTGGTCCCAGTTTTTGCACTAATACTCCAAGGGCGATTCGCCTTGGACCAGGATTGTAAAGGTCAAAGGGTTTAGCTAAATTAGGGAGGTCCAGGGCCAGGGTCTGAATTGACTGCTCTTTCCATTCTTGAAAGGCTGCTTCTGGATTCTATTCAAAAGGATCATCATCTTTTCCTTTCAGTGTTTCATATAGAGGCCCAGCTATTAGACTGTAGTTAGGGATCCAGATGCAGCAAACCCCGGTCTCCCCAGGAACCCCTAAGCTGTCTTCTAGTTTCAGGAAAGGTGAGGCTGCAAATGGCTTCTTCCCTTTCCTGGGGTGGGCTTCTCCGACCTTCTGTGCGAATGAAGCCCAGGAAGGCCACCTTAGTTTGTGATATTTGAGCCTTTTCCTTGGACACCTTCTATCTTTTATTGGCTAGGTAGTTCAGAGGCCTCCTTAGTCGGGCTGGTGATCAGAATGTCATCTGCATATTGAAGGAGGGTTCCCTTCTCCAGAGGTAGATCTTTTAGGTCTTTAGCTAACGTTTCCCCAAAGATGGTGTGGGAATTTTTGAACCCCTGGGGCAGGACGGCCCAGCAGTATTGTTTTTGTTGTAGGTTGAGTCCTGCCACTCACAGCCAAAATTTCTTGTGACTCTGGGACTAATGGAATACAGAAGAAGGCATCATTGAAGTCTAATACAGAATGCCATGTCCTGGTGGATGGTAGAATGACCAGCAGGGTGTAGGAATTAGGAACTACTAGATGTATATCCTCTGTGGCTTCACTGACTGTCCTGGCGTCCTCTACCAGGTCCCCAGCAGCCCACGGGGCTCTTGTGGTCAGGCCCCTCCCAGGATATGGAGCTCACCTGGGCAGGTACGCAGCAGCCCACGGGGCTCTCGTGGGCAGGCCCCTCCCTGGATATGGAGCTCCCGTGGACAGGTACCCCGGCAGGGCTGGGCACACAGGAACCGTGCACGTAGCCCTCATTGCAGAGCACCCCCAGCACCCCTGTCACTCAGAGCTGACACAGAGCACCTCAGAGCAGAGCTTGAACTAACAAACAGCAGCTCCAACAGGTCTGTGACCCTAGGCTTCACTCTGTGCGGCCTCCCTCTGCCTGGTCTTCCAGGGGCTTCCACTGCAGCCGGGGCACCAGGCCTCTGTCTCCACCCACCACCCCTCCTCTCCCTGACTCCTGGGTTCCTCTCATTAGCAGAGGGTCTTCTTGAAGTTGTCTCCCACTCATGGACCAGATAAAATGATTCGAAAACAAGCCAGGGCTGCCGCCCCTTATCTATCCTGACTCTCGGGACCCTACACCTGTTCCTTGGATCTGGCCGGTGCAGCAAGGCCCATTTTCTGCAACTCTGAGCCCCTGAGGGGCGAGGATTGGCTGACCTGGGCAGCCTGACCCGGCCGGCCAGCCCTTCCCAGGTGTGCCTGGGTTGAGGTCAATATAAACACCCCTCCAGGCAGCAAAAGCCTCTGCAGCTGTGCCTGACGCCATATTCTCTGCCCCGTCAGCAGTCTCGGGGTTGGGCTGGTGGGAGGGAGTAGGGCCCACGGCTCTATGAGTGGCCCAGTGTGACTGGGGCTCTGCTGGACTTTCTGCAGGAGTTGCCGGGCTGCCACCTGCTAAAGAAGAGGATGTGTCACCCATACTTGCTGCTGGAATTTCTCCCCGGGCAGAGGTGAGGAAGGAAAAAAGCAGTGGGGGCCGGGACAGGAGGGGTACCTCAGGCAGGGAAATGGAAAGCTTCCAGACGAGCGCCCGGGGCCAGGACCATCCTGGCTGGCCTGCAGGCACCAAGTCGGCCTGCGTGCTGTCGCTGGTGTGACTCCAAGCCCCTTCCTCTAGTTTTTAAAGTCTTTGCACACATTCAGGTGTTTTACCTGGGAAGGGTGGGAAAAGTTCAGCAGCAGCTGGCCTGGGGCTCAGCTCACGTTTACTCAGAGACGCCTCCTCACGGTCCCCCAGCTTTGCAATGAGGACGCTCCTCGTGTGGGGGCTGCTGGCTGCATGGGAGATGATTCCCCACCTGTGACCAACTTCAGAATTGTTTACCCCTGGAGCAAGTGCCCTGATAGGGTTTTCCTCTGTATGACCAGTGGGTTCTGTTTTTTTTTTTTTTTTCTTTTTTGGTTCAAGGTAAGTTTTATTCCTCTTTTTGTATTTATGGATATAAGCATGGAAATAATTCATTCATATAAATACGTCTATGGGAAGGACAGAACTTTTTTTTCTGTTTTATTTTTTTAAGTATTACTTATTTTTTAATTTTTGAATTTATTTTATTCATTTTTTTATACAGCAGGCTCTTATTGGTAACCTATTTTATACATATAAGTGTATATATGTCAATCCCAGGCTCGCAATTCATCCCACCACCACCACCCTGCCACTTTCCCCCCTTGGTGTCCATACATTTGTTCTCTACATCTGTGTCTCTATTTCTGCCTTGCAAACCGGTTCATCTTTACCATTTTTCTAGGTTCCACATGTATGCGTTAATATACGATATTTGTTTTTCTCTTTCTGACTTACTTCACTCTGTATGACAGTCTCTAGATCTATCCACGTCTCTACAAATGACCCAATTTCATTCCTTTTTATGGCTGAGTAATATTCCATTTTATATATGTAGCACATCTTTTCTGTTCGTCTGTCTATGGGCATTTAGGTTGCTTCCATGACCTGGCTATTGTAAATAGTGCTGCAATGAATATTGTGGTGAATATGTCTTTTTGAATTATGGTTTTCTCTGGGTATATGGCCAGTAGTGGGATTGCTGGGTCATATGGTAATTCTATTTTTAGTTTTTTAAGGAACCTCCATACTGTTCTCCATCGTGACTGTATCAATTTACATTCCCACAAATAGTGTAAGAGGGTTCCCTTTTCTCCACACCCTCTCCAGCATTTGTTGCTTGTAGATTTTCTGATGATGCCCATTCTAACTCGTGTGAGGCGATACCTCATTGTAGTTTTGGTTTATATTTCTCTAATAATTAGTGATGTTGAGCAGCTTTTCATGTGCTTCTTGGTCATCTGTATGTCTTCTTGGGACAAATGTCTATTTACGTCATCTGCCCATTTTTGGATTGGGTTGTTTGTTTTTTTTTACTGTTGAGCTGCATGAGCTGTTTATATACATTGGAGATTAATCCTTTGTCCATTGATTCGTTTGCAAATATTTTCTCCCATTGTGAGGGTTGTCTTTTCGTCTTGTTTGTAGTTTCCTTTGCTTTGCAAAAGCTTTTAGGTTTCATTTGCTCCCATATGTTTATTTTTTTTATTCCATTACTCTAGGAGGTGGATCAAAAAAGATCTTGCTGTGATTTATGTCAAAGAGTATTCTTCCTATGTTTTCCTCTAAGAGTTTTATAGTGTCCGGTCTTACATTTCGGTCTCTAATCCATTTTGAGTTTATTTTTTGTGTATGGTGTTAGGGAGTGTTCTAATTTCATTCTTTTACATGTAGCTGTCCATTTTTCCCAGCACCACTTATTGAAGAGACTGTCTTTTCTCCTTTGTATACCCTTGCCTCCTTTGTCATAGATTAGTGGGCCATAGGTGTGTAGGTTTATCTCTGGGCTTTTTTTTTTCTTTTACATCTTTATTGGAGTATAATTGCTTTACAATTGTGTGTTAGTTTCTGCTGTATAAAAAAGTGAATCAGCTGTGCGTATACATATAACACCATATCCCCTCCCTCTTGCACCTCCCTCTCACTCCCTTATCCCACCCTTTTAGGTGGTCACAAAGCACAGAGCTGATCTCCCTGTGCTATGTGGCTGCTTCCCAGTAGCTATCAATTTTACATTTGGTAGTGTATATATGTCCATACCACTCTCTCACTTTGTCCCAGCTTACCCTTCCCTCTCCCCATGTCCTCAAGTCCTTTCTCTACGTCTGTGTCCTTAATCCTTTCCTGCCCCTAGGTTCTTCATAAACTTTTTTTTTAAGATTCCATATATATGTGTTAGCATACGGTATTTGTTTTTCTCTTTCTGACTTACTTCACTCTGTAGGACAGACTCTAGATCCATCCACCTCACTAAAAGTAACTCAATTTCGTTTCTTTTTATGGCTGAATAATGTTCCATTGTATATTTGTGCCACATCTTCCTTATCCATTTATCTGTTGATGGACACTTAGGTTGCTTCCATGTCCTGGCTATTGTAAATAGAGCTACAGTGAACATTGTGGTACATGACTCTTTTTGAATTATGGTTTTCTCAGGGTAAATGTCCAGGAGTGGGTTTGCTGGGTTGTATGGTAGTTCTATTTTTAGTTTTTAAGGAACCCCCATACCGTTCTCCCTAGTGGCTATATCAATTTACATTCCCACCAACAGTGCAAGAGGGTTCCCTTTGCTCCAATAAATGCCTCTCCAGCATTTATTGTTGGTAGATTTTTTGATGATGGCCATTCTGACTGGTGTGAGGTGATACCTCACTGTAGTTTTGATTTGCATTTCTCTAATGATTAGTGATGTTCAGCATCCTTTCATGTGTTTGTTGGCAACCTGTATATCTTCTTTGGAGAAATGTCTATTTAGGTCTTCTGCCCATTTTTGGATTGGGTTGTTTGGTTTTGTGATATTGAGCTACATGAGCTGCTTTTTGGAGATTAATCCTTTGCCATTTGCTTCATTTGAAAATATTTTCTCCCATTCTGATGGTTGTCTTTTCATCTTGCTTATGTTTTCCTTTGCTGTGCAAAAGAATTTATGTTTCATTCGGTCCCATTTTTTTATTTTTGTTTTTATTTCCATTTCTCTAGGAGGTGGGTCAAAAAGGATCTTGCTGTGATTTATGTCATAGACTGTTCTGCTTATGTTTTCCTCTAAGAGTTTTATAGTGGCTGGTCTTATATTTAGGTCTCTAATCCATTTTGAGTTTATTTTTGCGTATGGTGTTAGGGTGTGTACTAATTTCATTCTTTTACATGTAACTGTCCAGTTTTCCCAGCACCACTTGCTGAAGACACTGTCTTTTCTCCATTGTATACCCTTGCCTCCTTTGTCATAGATTAGTGAACCATAGGTACGTGGGTTTATCTCTGTGCTTTCTATCCTGTTCTATTGACCTATATTTCTGTTCTTGTGTCAGTACCATATTATCTTGATTACTGTAGCTTTGCAATATAGTCTGAAGTCTGGAAGTCTGATTCCTCCAGCTCTTTTTTTTCCCCCCTCAAGACTGCTTTGGCTATCCAGGGTCTTTTGTGTCTCCCTACAAATTTTAAGATTTTTTTTTCTTGTTCTGTAGAAAATGCCAAAGGTATTTTGATCGGGATTGCATTGAATCTGTAGATTGCTTTGGGTAGTATAGTCATTTTCACAATATTGATTCTTCTAATCCGAGAACATGGTATATGTCTCCATCTGTTTATATCATCTTTGATTTCTTTCATCAGTGTCTTATAGTTTTCTGAGTACAGGTCTTTTACTTCCTTAGGTAGGTTTATTCCTAGGTATTTTATTCTTTTTGTTGCAGTGGTAATGGGATTGTTTCCTTAATTTCTCTTTCTGATCTTTCATTGTTAGTGTATAGGAATGCAAGCAATTTCTGTGCATTAATTTTGTATCCTGCAACTTTACCAAATTCATTGATTAGCTCCAGTGGTTTTCTGGTGGCATCTTTAGGATTCTCTATCTGTAATATCATGTCATCTGCAAACAGTGACAATTTTACTTCTTCTTTTCCTTTTTGTATTCCTTTTATTTCTTTTTCTTCTCTGATTGCCATGGCTAGGACTTCCAAAACTATGTTGAATAGCAGTGGTGAGAGTGGACATCCTCGTCTTGTTCCTGATCTTAGAGGAAACGCTTTCAGTTTTTCACCATTGAGAATGTTGTTTGCTGTGGGTTTGTCATATATGGCCTTTATTATGTTGAGGTAGTTTCCCTCTATGCCCACACTCTGCAGAGTTTTTATCGTAAATGAGTGTTGAATTTTCTCAAAATCTTTTCCTTCATCTATTGAGATGATCATATGGTTTTATTCTACAATTTGTTAATATGGTGTATCACATTGATTTGTGTATATTGAAGAATCCTTGCATCCCTGGGATAAACCCCACTTGATCATGGTGTATGATCCTTTTAATGTGTTGTTCGATTCTGTTTGCTAGTATTTTGTTGAGGATTTTTACATCTATATTCATCAGTGATATTGGTCTATAATTTTCTTTCCTTGTAGTATCTCTGTCTGATTTTGGTATCAGGGTGATGGTGGTCTCATAGAATGAGTTTGGGAGTGTTCCTTCCGCTGCAATTGTTTTGAAGAATTTGAGAAGGTTGGGTGTTAGCTCTGCTCTAAATGTTTGATAGAATTCACCTGTGATGCCATCTGGTTCTGGACTTTTGTTTGTTGGAAGATTTTTAATCACAGTTTCAATTTCATTGCTTGTGATAGGTTTGTTCATATTTTCTATTTCTTCCTGGTTCAGTCTTAGAAGGTTATCCCTTTCTAAGAATTTGTCCATTTCTTCCAGATTGTCCATTTTATTGGCCTAGAGTTGCTTGTAGTAGTCTCTTAGGATGCTTTGTATTCCTGTGGTGTCTGTTATAACTTCTGCTTTTTCACTTCTAATTTTGTTGATTTGCGTCCTCTCCCTCTTTTTCTGGAGTCCGGCTAAAGGTTGATCATTTTTGCTTATCTTCTCAAAGAACCAGTTTTTAGTTTTATTGATCTTTGCTTTCGTTTTCTTTGTTTCTATTTCATTTATTTCTGCTCTGATCTTTATGATTTCTTTCCTTCTACTAACTTTGGGTTTTGTTCTTCTTTCTCTAGTTCCTCTAGGTGTAAGGTTAGATTGTTTATTTGAGATTTTTCTTGTTTCTTGAGGTAGGCTTGTATTGCTATAAACTTCCCTCTTAGAACTCCTTTTGCTGCATCCCATAGGTTTTGGATCATCGTGTTTTTGTTGTCATTTGTCTCTAGGTAGTTTTTGATTTCCTCTTTGATTTCTTCAGTGATCGCTTGGTTATTTAGTAACGTGTTGTTTAGCCTCCATGTGTTTGTGTTTTTTACGGTTTTTTCCGTGTAATTGATTTCTAATCTCATAGCATTGTGGTCGGAACAGCTGCTTGATATGATTTCAGTTTTCTTAAATTTACTGAGGCTTTATCTGTGACCCAAGATGTGATCTATCCTGGAGAATGTTCCGTGTGCAGTTGAGAAGAACGTGTAATCTGCTGTTTTTGGATGGAATGTCCTATAAATATCAATTAACTCTATCTGGTCTATTGTGTCATTTAAAGCTTGTGTTTCCTTATTAATTTTCTGTCTGGCTGATCTCCACTGGTGTAAGTGAGCTGTTAAAGTCCCCCGCTATTATTGTGTTACTGTCGATTTCCTCTTTTATAGCTGTTAGCAGTTGCCTTATACATTGAGCTGCTCCTATTTTGGGTACATATATATTTATAATTGTTATATCTTCTTCTTGGATTGATCCCCTGACCATTATGTAGTGCCTTTCCTTGTCTCTTGTAACATTCTTTATTTTAAAGTCTATTTTATCTGATATGAGTATTGCTACTCCAGCTTTCTTTTGATTTTCATTTGCATAGAATATATTTTTCCATCGCCTCACTTTGAGTCTGTATGTGTCCCTAGGTCTGAAATGGATCTCTTGTAGACAGCATATATATGGGTCTTGTTTTTGTATCCATTCAGCGAGCCTGTGTCTTTTGGTTGGAACATGTAGTGCATTCACGTTTAAGGTAATTATCGATATGTATGTTCCTACTACTATTTTCTTAATTGTTATGGGTTTGTCTTGGTGGGTCCTTTTCTTCTCTTGTGTTTCCCACTTAGAGAAGTTCCTTTAGCATTTGGTGTAGAGCTGGTTTCATGGTGCTGAATTCTCTTAACTTTTGCTTGTCTGTAAGGCTTTTGATTTCTCCATCAAATCTGAATGAGCTCTTTGCAGGGTGGAGTACTCTTGGTTGTAGGTTCTTCCCTTTCATCACTTTAAATTTATCATGCCACTTCCTTCTGGCTTGTAGATTTTCTGCTGAGAAATCAGTTGTTATCCTTATGGGAGTTCCCTTGTATGTTATTTGTCATTTTTCCCTTGCTGCTTTCAATCATTTTTCTTTGTCGTTAATTTTTGTCAATTTGATTACTATGTGTCTTGTCATTTTTCTCCTTTGGTTTATCCTGCCTGGGACACTCTGTGCTTCTGGACTTGGGTGGCTATTTCTTTTCCCATGCTAGGGAAGTTTTTGACCATTATCTCTTTAAATATATTCTCGGGTCCTTTCTCTCTCTCTTCTCCTTCTGGGACCCCTATAATGCGAATGTTGTTGCGTTTAATGTTGTCCCAGAGGACTCTTGGGGTGTCTTCGTTTATTTTCATTCTTTTTCTTTATTCTGTTCCATGGCAGTGATTTCCACCTTTCTGTCTTCCAGGTCACTTATCCGTTCTTCTGCCACAGTTATTCTGCTACTGATTCCTTCTAGTGTATTTTTCATTTCAGTTATTCCATTGTTCACCTCTGTTTGTTTGTTCTTTAATTCTTCTAGGTGTTTGTTCCTTAATTCTTCTAGGTCTTTGTTAAACATTTCTTGCATCTTCTCGATCTTTGCCTCCTTTCTTTTTCCAAGGTCTTGGCTCAACTTCACTATCATTATTCTGAATTTTTTTTCTGGAAGGTTCCCTATCTCCACCTCATTTCGTTTTTTTTTCTGGGGTTTTATCTTGTTCCTTGATCTGGTATAAAGTCCTCTGCCTTTTCATTTTGTCTATCTTTCTGTGAATGTGGTTTTCCTTCCACAGGCTGCAGAATTGTAGTTCTTCTTGCTTCTGCTGTCTGCTCTCCGGTGGATGAGTCTATCTTAGAGGCTTGTGCAAGCTTCCTGATGGGAAGGACTGGTGGTGGGTAGAGCTGGGTGTTGCTTTGGTGGGCAGAGCTTTAATCCGCTTGTCTACGGATTAAATAAAACTTTAATAAAAAGTTTAATCCGCTTGTCTGCTGATGCATGGGGCTGGGTTCCCTCCCTGTTGGTTGTTTGGCCTGAGGCGACCCAGCCCTGGAGCCTACCTTGCTCTTGGTGGGGCTAATGGCGGACTCTGGGAGGGCTCACACCAAGGAGTATTTCCCAGAACTTCTGCTGCCAGTGTCGTTGTCCTCACGGTGAGCCACAGCCACAGCCACCACCTGCCTCTGCAGGAGACCCTCTAAAAGTAGCAGGTAGTTCTGGTCATTCTCCTACAGGGTCACTGCTCCTTCCCCTGGGTCCTGATGTGCACACTACTTTGTGTGTGCCCTCCAAGAGTGGAGTATCTGAGTGGAGTTGAGACTCTGAGACTCTGTGTGGAGTTGCACAGACTCTGGGTCCTGTGAAGCTTCGATGTTTTGTGATTCTAGAAATCCTATAGGAGACGGTCCACAGCAGGTGACGCTAATGTTGTCAGTAGAGGTGTTGAAGCCAAAGATCTGCAGTTCCAACTAGAGGTGCCGATGTACATACAGGACAAAATCATCTCGTGTGAATGTAGTTCAGGCATGTTTAAGATGAATGCAGTCATGTTAATGCCTACCATATTCTATCTTGAGCCTCTCCTCAGGGACCCCCTCCTCAGTTCCTGAGGCTCCTGTAAGTCATGTACAGGGGACTGGAGAGTGGGCTCTGTCCAGTCTGAGCCCTGAGTTACCCTGTGTGTATCTTAGGATACTTTGTATTTCTGTGGTGTCCGTTGTAACATCATCTCTTTCATTTCAGATTTATTTGGGCCCTCTCTTTTTAAAAAAACATACTACTGTTGTCTTTTATTCTTTACAGAAGTTTAATAAGTGTTTGATCTACTATCCTTACCCTATGTATACTTTTTGCAGTGAGATTTTTTACTTTTCTTTGTTTCCTTGTTACTATCAATAATTAGTGAGACTTCTTTTAAGCTACCTTCAACATTGCTTATAAAGCTGCTTTATTAGTGATGACAGAGCCTTAATGGAAGTCATGTTCTGGTTGTAAATTAGAATGCAATGTGCCAGCAAATAGCCCCTTAAGTTTATGTCTCATTACTTCTTGTTCTTTTTTTAATTTAATTTTTATTTTTTGTCAGAGCAAATTTAATTAAAATGTTTTGTTTCTTCTAGGTGTGAAAGATGTGGTTCTTTTAAACATATACATATATCTATTCTTCTTTGGATCATTTTCCCATGTAGGTTATGACACGATGTTGAGTAGTCTTGTCTTGGTATTACGTAGGTCTTTGGTGATTACATATTTCACATGTGTTTCTATATCTATCTTAACCCCAATATCCTAATGTATCCAATCCTCACACCTTTCCATTTGGTGAACCATAAGTTTGTTTAATGAATCTGTGATTGCATTTCTCTGTGGAAATATCTTCATTGGTATCAATTTTTAGCTAAGACCTATAAGTGATATTATAGGATATGTGTCTTTTGCTTTCTGACTTAGTACAATTTGCCTGATTACCTCAAGAATCATACATGGTGCTGCAAATGGCATTGTTTCATTTTTTTCCCTGGCTAATATTCCATCTGTACGTGTACCAGTTCTTCTTTGGCCACGCACCTCTTGATGGACTTTCTGGTTGCCTCCATGTCTTGGCTATTGTAATACTGCTGCAATGCACATTTGCTTGCCTGTGTCTTTCCAGTTATATCTTCTTATGTTATAGGCCAAGGAGTGGGCTTGCTGTATCATATGGTAGCTCAGTGTGTATGTTTTAAAGGCACCACCATTCAGTTCTCATTAGTGGCTCTTTCCAGGTTATGTCCCACTTAAAATTGAGGGTATGCATTTCTCCAAAACACCTTCAATATTTATTGTTTGTAGTTTTCTTGCTGATGGTCATTCTAACAGGTGCGAGCTGATACCTATCTGTGGTTGAATTTGCATGTGTCCCATAATCTGTTGAAATTGAGCTTTAAAGCATGCCCTTTTATTTATCAAACTGTGATTACAGCTTAGTTCTTCAAAGTGTTTTCTTAAAGTAAGTGTCACATTTTGAAAATTTTTGGCCATTACCTCCCTCAAGGCATTTGGAGGGCACGTTTCATTTACAGCCCTGAAGTACTTGTTCATATGAAGTGACCATTAGCACAGGTTTTAAAGCTGCTTTTGCAGGTAACGGCCAGAGGGTGGCAGCCTTTCTACGTTCCCAATCTGGTAAATAGGGAAAGAGACCTTCAGTCCCAAGAGTGTCCAGCTTTATTTCTCATCCAGCTGTGGGTCTAGATATGGTCACACCAGGTTGCATCACAGCCCCGGAACGAATTATGTAAAAATTTCTCCCTCTATCACTGTCTTTGTTTTTTGGGATTTTAAAGTAATTTATTTTTATAATGGGGTTTACCTGATTTTCACTGCTGTGTTTATGCCCCTTTACACCCACTTGATTCACTTACAGAGAGAAATCAATACATAGGTTTTAAGATTTTTACTAGTCAGATATATTCTTGTTCGTTGAATAGGGGGTGTTGCATCCACTTCACTGAGCAAGGAGTAGGTCTTGTCTATTACATATTGGGTTTATGGATCGGTATTTGAGCTAATATGAAACCCTCGTTTTATGCATCACCCCACCTCACCTTTCCCGTTAAGCAGCCATAGTGTGTTTTCTAAATGTGTGACTCTGTTCTGTTTTGTAATTCAGTTCAAGTGTAACGGTTTTTCCATTCCCTCTACAAGTGATATCTTATGATAAGTGTCTTTTTCTGTGTGACTTATTTCATTTAGAATCGTCGAACATAAATCCACTCATCATGCGGCTAATAGCCTTATGACATTGATTTCATGGCTGAGTGATATTCCATTGTACATAAGGACCACAACATCGTTATCCATTTTCCTATTTCCTGGGATATTTAAGGTGTAATGAAGAGGAGGTTCTTGTCAACAGAGCAGCCCTAAACTTTGGTGTGCCTGTGTCTAGCTGATTTTTAGTTTTCCCAATTCATAACCCCATAAGTGGAAATGCCCTATGCTCTCTAAGCTGTGTTTTTTAGATGTTTCAGGACTCACCGGACACTTCTCCAGAGTGGCTGTTGGCAATTTACATCCCGCCCATCAGTGTAGCAAGGCTCCCATTTCTCCATGGCCTGTCCTGCATTTCTGGTTTTGACACTTTTTTCAGCATGGCCCTTTTGACGGATGGGAAGCAAGACTTCTTTGTAGCGCTGATTTGCCTTTCCAGGTTGCTTGGTTGGCCAAAAAGGGCGTATGCGTTTTTTCCTGAATATACTCAGGAAAAAACGCATACGCCCTTTTTGGCCAAGGGCATCATTGTCAACGTTTTGCCGCTTTTCATGTGCTTTAAAGGAGATTCGAATCTACCTCCTGAAATCTGTTTCCTGCAATTCTGCCTTGATTTCAAATCCTCTTCGTTGCCTTCCCTCAATATATTTGTGGACGAGAGTTATCATTTATAACTCTGCAGGTTTGTGAATTGCAGTGCCCTGAAGCTCCATTTTACAACTCGCTTTTTTGGGAGCTGGCCGCAAAAGCACTGGATGGCTTCAGGCCCTGTTCTGGTTCCGGGGGGGATGATGAGCCTGTGGTTAATTCTTCTTCCTGATGGGAAAATAGAGTGACCTGTGCCTGTCCCAACACCAAGAGCCAGTCTCTCATTGGTTCCCCGTCTTCCCGTTCATCCTCAGGAAAAATTGCAACCTGTACGGAACAGGAGGTTAAAGGTGCTGATGCTCCAAGTAGGGAGATTGCTAGTAACGTGGCTGGAATGGCGAACCCGGGCACAAGGAGATGAGAAATGAGGTGCGTTTTAGAAACCTTTCCCCATCACACGGTGTACCATCTTCTGGGTTTCTCATGCATGTTTTCGATGTAGGAAGATGCCCTTGAACCTGGAGATTTGGGACCCATGCGATGGGTACCACGCAGTATTACTTTAAATGGTCTGCGTTTGCTCACCCAACCTCACCAAACCTCTCAGCCCCAAGAGTGTCCACCCTTATGTCTCATCCAGCTGTGGGTCTAGATATGGTCAATCCAGGTTGCATCACAGCCCCTGAACGCATTGTGTAAGAATGTCTCTCTCTTTCACTGTCTTTCTTTCATGGGTTTTTCAAAGTAATTTATTTTCATAATGGGGTTTAGCTGCTTTTCACTGCTGTGTTTATGCCGCTTTACACCCACTTGACACACTAACAGAGAGATATCAATACATAGGTTTTAAGATTATTACTAGTCAGATATATTCTTGTGCGGTGAATAGGGCGTGTTGAGTCCAGTTCTCTGAGCAAGGAGTAGGTCTTGTCTATTACATATTGGGTTTATGGAACGGTATCTGAGCTAATTTGAAACCCTTGTTTGATGTATCACCCCACCTCACCTTTCCCGTTAAGCAGCCATAGTGTGTTTTCTGCATGTGTGACTCTGTTCTGTTTTGTAATTCAGTTCATGTGTAACGGTTTTTACATTCCCTCTATCAGTGATACCTTATGAGAAGTGTCCTTTTCTGTGTGACTTATTTCACTTAGAATCGTCGTACCTAAATCCACTCATCATGCTGCTACTAGCCTTAGGACATTGATTTCATGGCTGAGTGATATTCCATTGTACATAAGGACCACAACTTCTTTACCCATTTTTCTCTTTCCTGGGATATTTAAGGTGGAATGAAGTGGAGGTCCTTGTCAACAGAGCAGCCCTAAACTTTGGGGTGCTTGTGTCTTGCTGATTTTTAATTTTCCCAATTTATACCCCCATGAGTGGAAGTGCCCTATGCTCTCTAAGCTCTGTTTTTTAGATGTTTCAGGACTCACCGTACACTTCTCCAGAGTGGCTGTTGGCAATTTACATCCCGCCCATCAGTGTAGCAAGGCTCCCATTTCTCCATGGCCTGTCCTGCATTTCTGGTTTTGACACTTTTTTCAGCATGGCCCTTTTGACCGATGGGAAGCGAGACTTCTTTGTAGCGCTGATTTGCCTTTCCAGGTTGCTTGGTTGGCCAAAAAGGGCGTATGCGTTTTTTCCTGAATATATTCAGGAAAAAACGCATATGCCCTTTTTGGCCAAGGGCATCATTGTCAACGTTTTGCCGCTTTTCATGTGCTTTAAAGGAGATTCGAATCTACCTCCTGAAATCTGTTTCCTGCAATTCTGCCTTGATTTCAAATCCCCTTCTTTGCCTTCCCTCAATATATTTGTGGACGAGAGTTATCATTTATAACTCTGCAGGTTTGTGAATTGCAGTGCCCTGAAGCTCGATTTTACAACTCGCGTTTTTGGGAGCTGGCCGCAAAAGCGCAGGATGGCTTCAGACCCAGTTCTGGTTCCGGGGGGCAGGCTGAGCCTGTGGTTAATTCTTCTTCCTGATGGGAAAATAGAGTGACCTGTGCCTGTCCCAACACCAAGAGCCAGTCTCTCATTGGTTCCCCGTCTTCCCGTTCATCCTCAGGAAAAATTGTAACCTGTACGGAACAGGAGGTTAAAGGTGCTGATGCTCCAAGTAGGGAGATTGCTAGTAAAGTGGCTGGAATGGCGAACCCGGGCACAAGGAGATGAGAAATGAGGTGCGTTTTAGAAACCTTTCCCCATCACACGGTGTACCATCTTCTGGGTTTCTCATGCATGTTTTCGATGTAGGAAGATGCCCTTGAACCTGGAGATATGGGACCCATGCGATGGGTACCACGCAGTATTACTATAAAGGGTCTGCGTTTGCTCACCCAACCTCACCAAACCTCTCAGCCCCAAGAGTGTCCACCCTTATGTCTCATCCAGCTGTGGGTCTAGATATGGTCAATCCAGGTTGCATCACAGCCCCTGAACGCATTGTGTAAGAATGTCTCTCTCTTTCACTGTCTTTCTTTCATGGGTTTTTCAAAGTAATTTATTTTCATAATGCGGTTTAGCTGCTTTTCACTGCTGTGTTTATGCCGCTTTACACCCACTTGACACACTAACAGAGAGATATCAATACATAGGTTTTAAGATTATTAGTAGTCAGATATATTCTTGTGCGGTGAATAGGGCGTGTTGAGTCCAGTTCTCTGAGCAAGGAGTAGGTCTTGTCTATTACATATTGGGTTTATGGAACGGTATCTGAGCTAATTTGAAACCCTTGTTTTATGTATCACCCCACCTCACCTTTCCCGTTAAGCAGCCATAGTGTGTTTTCTGCATGTGTGACTCTGTTCTGTTTTGTAATTCAGTTCAAGTGTAACGGTTTTTACATTCCCTCTATCAGTGATACCTTATGAGAAGTGTCCTTTTCTGTGTGACTTATTTCACTTAGAATCGTCGTACCTAAATCCACTCATCATGCTGCTACTAGCCTTATGACATTGATTTCATGGCTGAGTGATATTCCATTGTACATAAGGACCACAACTTCTTTACCCATTTTTCTCTTTCCTGGGATATTTAAGGTGGAATGAAGTGGAGGTCCTTGTCAACAGAGCAGCCCTAAACTTTGGGGTGCTTGTGTCTTGCTGATTTTTAATTTTCCCAATTTATACCCCCATGAGTGGAAGTGCCCTATGCTCTCTAAGCTGTGTTTTTTAGATGTTTCACGACTCACCGTACACTTCTCCAGAGTGGCTGTTGGCAATTTACATCCCGCCCATCAGTGTAGCAAGGCTCCCATTTCTCCATGGCCTGTCCTGCATTTCTGGTTTTGACACATTTTTCAGCATGGCCCTTTTGACCGATGGGAAGCGAGACTTCTTTGTAGCGCTGATTTGCCTTTCCAGGTTGCTTGGTTGGCCAAAAAGGGCGTATGCGTTTTTTCCTGAATATATTCAGGAAAAAACGCATACGCCCTTTTTGGCCAAGGGCATCATTGTCAACGTTTTGCCGCTTTTCATGTGCTTTAAAGGAGATTCGAATCTACCTCCTGTAATCTGTTTCCTGCAATTCTGCCTTGATTTCAAATCCTCTTCGTTGCCTTCCCTCAATATATTTGTGGACGAGAGTTATCATTTATAACTCTGCAGGTTTGTGAATTGCAGTGCCATGAAGCTCGATTTTACACCTCGCGTTTTTGGGAGCTGGCCGCAAAAGCGCAGGATGGCTTCAGGCCCTGTTCTGGTTCCGGGGGGCAGGCTGAGCCTGTGGTTAATTCTTCTTCCTGATGGGAAAATAGAGTGACCTGTGCCTGTCCCAACACCAAGAGCCAGTCTCTCATTGGTTCCCCGTCTTCCCGTTCATCCTCAGGAAAAATTGCAACCTGTACGGAACAGGAGGTTAAAGGTGCTGATGCTCCAAGTAGGGAGATTGCTAGTAAAGCGGCTGGGATGGCGAACCCGGGCACAAGGAGATGAGAAATGAGGTGCGTTTTAGAAACCTTTCCCCATCACACGGTGTACCATCTTCTGGGTTTCTCATGCATGTTTTTGATGTAGGAAGATGCCCTTGAACATGGAGATTTGGGACCCATGCGATGGGTACCACGCAGTATTACTTTAAAGGGTCTGCGTTTGCTCACCCAACCTCACCAAACCTCTCAGCCCCAAGAGTGTCCACCCTTAGGTCTCATCCAGCTGTGGGTCTAGATATGGTCAATCCAGGTTGCATCACAGCCCCTGAACGCATTGTGTAAGAATTTCTCTCTCTTTCACTGTCTTTGTTTCATGGGTTTTTAAAAGTAATTTATTTTCATAATGCGGTTTAGCTGCTTTTCACTGCTGTGTTTATGCCGCTTTACACCCACTTGACACACTAACAGAGAGATATCAATACATAGGTTTTAAGATTATTACTAGTCAGATATATTCTTGTGCGGTGAATAGGGCGTTTTGAGTCCAATTCTCTGAGCAAGGAGTAGGTCTTGTCTATTACATATTGGGTTTATGGAACAGTATCTGAGCTAATTTGAAACCCTTGTTTTATGTATCACCCCACCTCACCTTTCCCGTTAAACAGCCATAGTGTGTTTTCTGCATGTGTGACTCTGTTCTGTTTTGTAATTCAGTTCAAGTGTAACGGTTTTTACATTCCCTCTATCAGTGATACCTTATGAGAAGTGTCCTTTTCTGTGTGACTTATTTCACTTAGAATCGTCGTACCTAAATCCACTCATCATGCTGCTACTAGCCTTAGGACATTGATTTCATGGCTGAGTGATATTCCATTGTACATAAGGACCACAACTTCTTTACCCATTTTTCTCTTTCCTGGGATATTTAAGGTGGAATGAAGTGGAGGTCCTTGTCAACAGAGCAGCCCTAAACTTTGGGGTGCTTGTGTCTTGCTGATTTTTAATTTTCCCAATTTATACCCCCATGAGTGGAAGTGCCCTGTGCTCTCTAAGCTGTGTTTTTTAGATGTTTCAGGACTCACCGTACACTTCTCCAGAGTGGCTGTTGGCAATTTACATCCCGCCCATCAGTGTAGCAAGGCTCCCATTTCTCCATGGCCTGTCCTGCATTTCTGGTTTTGACACTTTTTTCAGCATGGCCCTTTTGACCGATGGGAAGCGAGACTTCTTTGTAGCGCTGATTTGCCTTTCCAGGTTGCTTGGTTGGCCAAAAAGGGCGTATGCGTTTTTTCCTGAATATATTCAGGAAAAAACGAATACGCCCTTTTTGGCCAAGGGCATCATTGTCAACGTTTTGCCGCTTTTCATGTGCTTTAAAGGAGATTCGAATCTACCTCCTGAAATCTGTTTCCTGCAATTCTGCCTTGATTTCAAATCCTCTTCTTTGCCTTCCCTCAATATATTTGTGGACGAGAGTTATCATTTATAACTCTGCAGGTTTGTGAATTGCAGTGCCCTGAAGCTCGATTTTACAACTCGCGTTTTTGGGAGCTGGCCGCAAAAGCGCAGGATGGCTTCAGGCCCTGTTCTGGTTCCGGGGTCAGGCTGAGCCTGTGGTTAATTCTTCTTCCTGATGGGAAAATAGAGTGACCTGTGCCTGTCCCAACACCAAGAGCCAGTCTCTCATTGGTTCCCCGTCTTCCCGTTCATCCTCAGGAAAAATTGCAACCTGTAGGGAACAGGAGGTTAAAGGTGCTGATGCTCCAAGTAGGGAGATTGCTAGTAACGCGGCTGGGATGGCGAAACCGGGCACAAGGAGATGAGAAATGAGGTGCGTTTTAGAAACCTTTCCCCATCACACGGTGTACCATCTTCTGGGTTTCTCATGCATGTTTTTGATGTAGGAAGATGCCCTTGAACCTGGAGATTTGGGACCCATGCGATGCGTACCACGCAGTATTACTTTAAATGGTCTGCGTTTGCTCACCCAACCTCACCAAACCTCTCAGCCCCAAGAGTGTCCACCCTTAGGTCTCATCCAGCTGTGGGTCTAGATATGGTCAATCCAGGTTGCATCACAGCCCCTGGACGCATTGTGTAAGCATTTCTCTCTTTCACTGTCTTTGTTTCATGGGTTTTTAAAAGTAATTTATTTTCATAATGCGGTTTAGCTGCTTTTCACTGCTGTGTTTATGCCGCTTTACACCCACTTGACACACTAACAGAGAGATATCAATACATAGGTTTTAAGATTATTAGTAGTCAGATATATTCTTGTGCGGTGAATAGGGCGTGTTGAATCCAGTTCTCTGAGCAAGGAGTAGGTCTTGTCTATTACATATTGGGTTTATGGAACGGTATCTGAGCTAATTTGAAACCCTTGTTTTATGTATCACCCCACCTCACCTTTCCCGTTAAACAGCCATAGTGTGTTTTCTGCATGTGTGACTCTGTTCTGTTTTGTAATTCAGTTCAAGTGTAACGGTTTTTACATTCCCTCTATCAGTGATACCTTATGAGAAGTGTCCTTTTGTGTGTGACTTATTTCACTTAGAATCGTCATACCTAAATCCACTCATCATGCTGCTACTAGCCTTATGACATTGATTTCATGCCTGAGTGATATTCCATTGTACATAAGGACCACCACTTCTTTACCCATTTTTCTCTTTCCTGGGATATTTAAGGTGGAATGAAGTGGAGGTCCTTGTCAACAGAGCAGCCCTAAACTTTGGGGTGCTTGTGTCTTGCTGATTTTTAATTTTCCCAATTTATACCCCCATGAGTGGAAGTGCCCTATGCTCTCTAAGCTGTGTTTTTTAGATGTTTCAGGACTCACCGTACACTTCTCCAGAGTGGCTGTTGGCAATTTACATCCCGCCCATCAGTGTAGCAAGGCTCCCATTTCTCCATGGCCTGTCCTGCATTTCTGGTTTTGACACTTTTTTCAGCATGGCCCTTTTGACCGATGGGAAGCGAGACTTCTTTGTAGCGCTGATTTGCCTTTGCAGGTTGCTTGGTTGGCCAAAAATGGCGTATGCGTTTTTTCCTGAATATATTCAGGAAAAAACGCATACGCCCTTTTTGGCCAAGGGCATCATTGTCAACGTTTTGCCGCTTTTCATGTGCTTTAAAGGCGATTCGAATCTACCTCCTGAAATCTGTTTCCTGCAATTCTGCCTTGATTTCAAATCCTCTTCTTTGCCTTCCCTCAATATATTTGTGGACGAGAGTTATCATTTATAACTCTGCAGGTTTGTGAATTGCAGTGCCCTGAAGCTCAATTTTACAACTCGCGTTTTTGGGAGCTGGTCGCAAAAGCGCAGGATGGCTTCAGGCCCAGTTCTGGTTCCGGGGGGCAGGTTGAGCCTGTGGTTAATTCTTCTTCCAGATGGGAAAATAGAGTGACCTGTGCCTGTCCCAACACCAACAGCCAGTCTCTCATTGGTTCCCCGTCTTCCCGTTCATCCTCAGGAAAAATTGCAACCTGTACGGAACAGGAGGTTAAAGGTGCTGATGCTCCAAGTAGGGAGATTGCTAGTAAAGCGGCTGGAATGGCGAACCCGGGCAAAGGAGATGAGAAATGAGGTGCGTTTTAGAAACCTTTCCCCATCACACGGTGGACCATCTTCTGGGTTTCTCATGCATGTTTTCGATGTAGGAAGATGCCCTTGAACCTGGAGATTTGGGACCCATGCGATGGGTACCACGCAGTATTACTTTAAAGGGTCTGCGTTTGCTCACCCAACCTCACCAAACCTCTCAGCCCCAAGAGTGTCCACCCTTATGTCTCATCCAACTGTGGGTCTAGATATGGTCAATCCAGGTTGTAGCACAGCCCCTGAACGCATTGTGTAAGAATTTCTCTCTCTTTCACTGTCTTTGTTTCATGGGTTTTTAAAAGTAATTTATTTTCATAATGCGGTTTAGCTGCTTTTCACTGCTGTGTTTATGCCGCTTTACACCCACTTGACACACTAACAGAGAGATATCAATACATAGGTTTTAAGATTATTAGTAGTCAGATATATTCTTGTGCGGTGAATAGGGCGTGTTGAGTCCAGTTCTCTGAGCAAGGAGTAGGTCTTGTCTATTACATATTGGGTTTATGGAACGGTATCTGAGCTAATTTGAAACCCTTGTTTTATGTATCACCCCACCTCACCTTTCCTGTTAAGCAGCCATAGTGTGTTTTCTGCATGTGTGACTCTGTTCTGTTTTGTAATTCAGTTCAAGTGTAACGGTTTTTACATTCCCTCTATCAGTGATACCTTATGAGAAGTGTCCTTTTCTGTGTGACTTATTTCACTTAGAATCGTCGTACCTAAATCCACTCATCATGCTGCTCCTAGCCTTATGACATTGATTTCATGGCTGAGTGATATTCCATTGTACATAAGGACCACAACTTCTTTACCCATTTTTCTCTTTCCTGGGATATTTAAGGTGGAATGAAGTGGAGGTCCTTGTCAACAGAGCAGCCCTAAACTTTGGGGTGCTTGTGTCTTGCTGATTTTTCATTTTCCTAATTTATACCCCCATGAGTGGAAGTGCCCTATGCTCTCTAAGCTGTGTTTTTTAGATATTTCAGGACTCACCGTACACTTCTCCAGAGTGGCTGTTGGCAATTTACATCCCGCCCATCAGTGTAGCAAGGCTCCCATTTCTCCATGGCCTGTCCTGCATTTCTGGTTTTGACACTTTTTTCAGCATGGCCCTTTTGACCGATGGGAAGCGAGACTTCTTTGTAGCGCTGATTTGCCTTTCCAGGTTGCTTGGTTGGCCAAAAAGGGCGTATGCGTTTTTTCCTGAATATATTCAGGAAAAAACGCATACGCCCTTTTTGGCCAAGGGCATCATTGTCAACGTTTTGCCGCTTTTCATGTGCTTTAAAGGCGATTCGAATCTACCTCCTGAAATCTGTTTCCTGCAATTCTGCCTTGATTTCAAATCCTCTTCTTTGCCTTCCCTCAATATATTTGTGGACGAGAGTTATCATTTATAACTCTGCAGGTTTGTGAATTGCAGTGCCCTGAAGCTCAATTTTACAACTCGCGTTTTTGGGAGCTGGTCGCAAAAGCGCAGGATGGCTTCAGGCCCAGTTCTGGTTCCGGGGGGCAGGTTGAGCCTGTGGTTAATTCTTCTTCCAGATGGGAAAATAGAGTGACCTGTGCCTGTCCCAACACCAACAGCCAGTCTCTCATTGGTTCCCCGTCTTCCCGTTCATCCTCAGGAAAAATTGCAACCTGTACGGAACAGGAGGTTAAAGGTGCTGATGCTCCAAGTAGGGAGATTGCTAGTAAAGCGGCTGGAATGGCGAACCCGGGCAAAGGAGATGAGAAATGAGGTGCGTTTTAGAAACCTTTCCCCATCACACAGTGGACCATCTTCTGGGTTTCTCATGCATGTTTTCGATGTAGGAAGATGCCCTTGAACCTGGAGATTTGGGACCCATGCGATGGGTACCACGCAGTATTACTTTAAAGGGTCTGCGTTTGCTCACCCAACCTCACCAAACCTCTCAGCCCCAAGAGTGTCCACCCTTATGTCTCATCCAACTGTGGGTCTAGATATGGTCAATCCAGGTTGTAGCACAGCCCCTGAACGCATTGTGTAAGAATTTCTCTCTCTTTCACTGTCTTTGTTTCATGGGTTTTTAAAAGTAATTTATTTTCATAATGTGGTTTAGCTGCGTTTCACTGCTGTGTTTATGCCGCTTTATACCCACTTGACACACTAACAGAGAGATATCAATACATAGGTTTTAAGATTATTACTAGTCAGATATATTCTTGTGCGGTGAATAGGGCGTGTTGAGTCCAGTTCTCTGAGCAAGGAGTAGGTCTTGTCTATTACATATTGGGTTTATGGAACGGTATCTGAGCTAATTTGAAACCCTTGTTTTATGTATCACCCCACCTCACCTTTCCCGTTAAGCAGCCATAGTGTGTTTTCTGCATGTGTGACTCTGTTCTGTTTTGTAATTCAGTTCAAGTGTAACGGTTTTTACATTCCCTCTATCAGTGATACCTTATGAGAAGTGTCCTTTTGTGTGTGACTTATTTCACTTAGAATCGTCGTACCTAAATCCACTCATCATGCTGCTACTTGCCTTATGACATTGATTTCATGGCTGAGTGATTTTCCATTGTACATAAGGACCAGAACTTCTTTACCCATTTTTCTCTTTCCTGGGATATTTAAGGTGGAATGAAGTGGAGGTCCTTGTCAACAGAGCAGCCCTAAACTTTGGGGTGCTTGTGTCTTGCTGATTTTTCATTTTCCCAATTTATACCCCCATGAGTGGAAGTGCCCTATGCTCTCTAAGCTGTGTTTTTTAGATGTTTCACGACTCACCGTACACTTCTCCAGAGTGGCTTTTGGCAATTTACATCCCGCCCATCAGTGTAGCAAGGCTCCCATTTCTCCATGGCCTGTCCTGCATTTCTGGTTTTGACACATTTTTCAGCATGGCCCTTTTGACCGATGGGAAGCGAGACTTCTTTGTAGCGCTGATTTGCCTTTCCAGGTTGCTTGGTTGGCCAAAAAGGGCGTATGCGTTTTTTCCTGAATATATTCAGGAAAAAACGCATACGCCCTTTTTGGCCAAGGGCATCATTGTCAACGTTTTGTCGCTTTTCATGTGCTTTAAAGGAGATTCGAATCTACCTCCTGAAATCTGTTTCCTGCAATTCTGCCTTGATTTCAAATCCTCTTCTTTGCCTTCCCTCAATATATTTGTGGACGAGAGTTAACATTTATAGCTCTGCAGGTTTGTGAATTGCAGTGCCCTGAAGCTCAATTTTACAACTCGCGTTTTGGGAGCTGGTCGCAAAAGCGCAGGATGGCTTCAGGCCCAGTTCTGGTTCCGGGGGGCAGGTTGAGCCTGTGGTTAATTCTTCTTCCTGATGGGAAAATAGAGTGACCTGTGCCTGTCCAAACACCAAGAGCTAGTCTCTCATTGGTTCCCCGTCTTCCTGTTCATCCTCAGGACAAATTGCAACCTGTACGGAACAGGAGGTTAAAGGTGCTGATGCTCCAAGTAGGGAGATTGCTAGTAAAGCGGCTGGAATGGCGAACCCGGGCACAAGGAGATGAGAAATGAGGTGCGTTTTAGAAACCTTTCCCCATCACACGGTGGACCATCTTCTGGGTTTCTCATGCATGTTTTCGATGTAGGAAGATGCCCTTGAACCTGGAGATTTGGGACCCATGCGATGGGTACCACGCAGTATTACTTTAAAGGGTCTGCGTTTGCTCACCCAACCTCACCAAACCTCTCAGCCCCAAGAGTGTCCACCCTTAGGTCTCATCCAGCTGTGGGTCTAGATATGGTCAATCCAGGTTGCATCACAGCCCCTGAACGCATTGTGTAAGAATTTCTCTCTCTTTCACTGTCTTTGTTTCATGGGTTTTTAAAAGTAATTTATTTTCATAATGCGGTTTAGCTGCTTTTCACTGCTGTGTTTATGCCGCTTTACACCCACTTGACACACTAACAGAGAGATATCAATACATAGGTTTTAAGATTATTAGTAGTCAGATATATTCTTGTGCGGTGAATAGGGCGTGTTGAGTCCAGTTCTCTGAGCAAGGAGTAGGTCTTGTCTATTACATATTGGGTTTATGGAACGGTATCTGAGCTAATTTGAAACCCTTGTTTTATGTATCACCCCACCTCACCTTTCCCGTTAAACAGCCATAGTGTGTTTTCTGCATGTGTGACTCTGTTCTGTTTTGTAATTCAGTTCAAGTGTAACGGTTTTTACATTCCCTCTATCAGTGATACCTTATGAGAAGTGTCCTTTTGTGTGTGACTTATTTCACTTAGAATCGTCTTACCTAAATCCACTCATCATGCTGCTCCTAGCCTTATGACATTGATTTCATGCCTGAGTGATATTCCATTGTACATAAGGACCACAACTTCTTTACCCATTTTTCTCTTTCCTGGGATATTTAAGGTGGAATGAAGTGGAGGTCCTTGTCAACAGAGCAGCCCTAAACTTTGGGGTGCTTGTGTCTTGCTGATTTTTAATTTTCCCAATTTATACCCCCATGAGTGGAAGTGCCCTATGCTCTCTAAGCTGTGTTTTTTAGATGTTTCAGGACTCACCGTACACTTCTCCAGAGTGGCTGTTGGCAATTTACATCCCGCCCATCAGTGTAGCAAGGCTCCCATTTCTCCATGGCCTGTCCTGCATTTCTGGTTTTGACACTTTTTTCAGCATGGCCCTTTTGACCGATGGGAAGCGAGACTTCTTTGTAGCGCTGATTTGCCTTTCCAGGTTGCTTGGTTGGCCAAAAAGGGCGTATGCGTTTTTTCCTGAATATATTCAGGAAAAAACGCATACGCCCTTTTTGGCCAAGGGCATCATTGTCAACGTTTTGCCGCTTTTCATGTGCTTTAAAGGAGATTCGAATCTACCTCCTGAAATCTGTTTCCTGCAATTCTGCCTTGATTTCAAATCCTCTTCTTTGCCTTCCCTCAATATATTTGTGGACGAGAGTTATCATTTATAACTCTGCAGGTTTGTGAATTGCAGTGCCATGAAGCTCGATTTTACACCTCGCGTTTTTGGGAGCTGGCCGCAAAAGCGCAGGATGGCTTCCGGCCCTGTTCTGGTTCCGGGGGGCAGGCTGAGCCTGTGGTTAATTCTTCTTCCTGATGGGAAAATAGAGTGACCTGTGCCTGTCCCAACACCAACAGCCAGTCTCTCATTGGTTCCCCGTCTTCCTGTTCATCCTCAGGAAAAATTGCAACCTGTACGGAACAGGAGGTTAAAGGTGCTGATGCTCCAAGTAGGGAGATTGCTAGTAAAGCGGCTGGGATGGCGAACCCGGGCACAAGGAGATGAGAAATGAGGTGCGTTTTAGAAACCTTTCCCCATCACACGGTGTACCATCTTCTGGGTTTCTCATGCATGTTTTCGATGTAGGAAGATGCCCTTGAACCTGGAGATTTGGGACCCATGCGATGGGTACAACGCAGTATTACTTTAAAGGGTCTGCGTTTGCTCACCCAACCTCACCAAACCTCTCAGCCCCAAGAGTGTCCACCCTTAGGCCTCATCCAGCTGTGGGTCTAGATATGGTCAATCCAGGTTGCATCACAGCCCCTGAACGCATTGTGTAAGAATTTCTCTCTCTTTCACTGTCTTTGTTTCATGGGTTTTTAAAAGTAATTTATTTTCATAATGCGGTTTAGCTGCTTTTCACTGCTGTGTTTATGCCGCTTTACACCCACTTGACACACTAACAGAGAGATATCAATACATAGGTTTTAAGATTATTAGTAGTCAGATATATTCTTGTGCGGTGAATAGGGCGTGTTGAGTCCAGTTCTCTGAGCAAGGAGTAGGTCTTGTCTATTACATATTGGGTTTATGGAACGGTATCTGAGCTAATTTGAAACCCTTGTTTTATGTATCACCCCACCTCACCTTTCCTGTTAAGCAGCCATAGTGTGTTTTCTGCATGTGTGACTCTGTTCTGTTTTGTAATTCAGTTCAAGTGTAACGGTTTTTACATTCCCTCTATCAGTGATACCTTATGAGAAGTGTCCTTTTCTGTGTGACTTATTTCACTTAGAATCGTCGTACCTAAATCCACTCATCATGCTGCTCCTAGCCTTATGACATTGATTTCATGGCTGAGTGATATTCCATTGTACATAAGGACCACAACTTCTTTACCCATTTTTCTCTTTCCTGGGATATTTAAGGTGGAATGAAGTGGAGGTCCTTGTCAACAGAGCAGCCCTAAACTTTGGGGTGCTTGTGTCTTGCTGATTTTTCATTTTCCTAATTTATACCCCCATGAGTGGAAGTGCCCTATGCTCTCTAAGCTGTGTTTTTTAGATATTTCAGGACTCACCGTACACTTCTCCAGAGTGGCTGTTGGCAATTTACATCCCGCCCATCAGTGTAGCAAGGCTCCCATTTCTCCATGGCCTGTCCTGCATTTCTGGTTTTGACACTTTTTTCAGCATGGCCCTTTTGACCGATGGGAAGCGAGACTTCTTTGTAGCGCTGATTTGCCTTTCCAGGTTGCTTGGTTGGCCAAAAAGGGCGTATGCGTTTTTTCCTGAATATATTCAGGAAAAAACGCATACGCCCTTTTTGGCCAAGGGCATCATTGTCAACGTTTTGCCGCTTTTCATGTGCTTTAAAGGCGATTCGAATCTACCTCCTGAAATCTGTTTCCTGCAATTCTGCCTTGATTTCAAATCCTCTTCTTTGCCTTCCCTCAATATATTTGTGGACGAGAGTTATCATTTATAACTCTGCAGGTTTGTGAATTGCAGTGCCCTGAAGCTCAATTTTACAACTCGCGTTTTTGGGAGCTGGTCGCAAAAGCGCAGGATGGCTTCAGGCCCAGTTCTGGTTCCGGGGGGCAGGTTGAGCCTGTGGTTAATTCTTCTTCCAGATGGGAAAATAGAGTGACCTGTGCCTGTCCCAACACCAACAGCCAGTCTCTCATTGGTTCCCCGTCTTCCCGTTCATCCTCAGGAAAAATTGCAACCTGTACGGAACAGGAGGTTAAAGGTGCTGATGCTCCAAGTAGGGAGATTGCTAGTAAAGCGGCTGGAATGGCGAACCCGGGCAAAGGAGATGAGAAATGAGGTGCGTTTTAGAAACCTTTCCCCATCACACGGTGGACCATCTTCTGGGTTTCTCATGCATGTTTTCGATGTAGGAAGATGCCCTTGAACCTGGAGATTTGGGACCCATGCGATGGGTACCACGCAGTATTACTTTAAAGGGTCTGCGTTTGCTCACCCAACCTCACCAAACCTCTCAGCCCCACGAGTGTCCACCCTTATGTCTCATCCAACTGTGGGTCTAGATATGGTCAATCCAGGTTGTATCACAGCCCCTGAACGCATTGTGTAAGAATTTCTCTCTCTTTCACTGTCTTTGTTTCATGGGTTTTTAAAAGTAATTTATTTTCATAATGTGGTTTAGCTGCTTTTCACTGCTGTGTTTATGCCGCTTTATACCCACTTGACACACTAACAGAGAGATATCAATACATAGGTTTTAAGATTATTACTAGTCAGATATATTCTTGTGCGGTGAATAGGGCGTGTTGAGTCCAGTTCTCTGAGCAAGGAGTAGGTCTTGTCTATTACATATTGGGTTTATGGAACGGTATCTGAGCTAATTTGAAACCCTTGTTTTATGTATCACCCCACCTCACCTTTCCCGTTAAGCAGCCATAGTGTGTTTTCTGCATGTGTGACTCTGTTCTGTTTTGTAATTCAGTTCAAGTGTAACGGTTTTTACATTCCCTCTATCAGTGATACCTTATGAGAAGTGTCCTTTTGTGTGTGACTTATTTCACTTAGAATCGTCGTACCTAAATCCACTCATCATGCTGCTACTAGCCTTATGACATTGATTTCATGGCTGAGTGATTTTCCATTGTACATAAGGACCACAACTTCTTTACCCATTTTTCTCTTTCCTGGGATATTTAAGGTGGAATGAAGTGGAGGTCCTTGTCAACAGAGCAGCCCTAAACTTTGGGGTGCTTGTGTCTTGCTGATTTTTCATTTTCCCAATTTATACCCCCATGAGTGGAAGTGCCCTATGCTCTCTAAACTGTGTTTTTTAGATGTTTCACGACTCACCGTACACTTCTCCAGAGTGGCTTTTGGCAATTTACATCCCGCCCATCAGTGTAGCAAGGCTCCCATTTCTCCATGGCCTGTCCTGCATTTCTGGTTTTGACACGTTTTTCAGCATGGCCCTTTTGACCGATGGGAAGCGAGACTTCTTTGTAGCGCTGATTTGCCTTTCCAGGTTGCTTGGTTGGCCAAAAAGGGCGTATGCGTTTTTTCCTGAATATATTCAGGAAAAAACGCATACGCCCTTTTTGGCCAAGGGCATCATTGTCAACGTTTTGTCGCTTTTCATGTGCTTTAAAGGAGATTCGAATCTACCTCCTGAAATCTGTTTCCTGCAATTCTGCCTTGATTTCAAATCCTCTTCTTTGCCTTCCCTCAATATATTTGTGGACGAGAGTTATCATTTATAGCTCTGCAGGTTTGTGAATTGCAGTGCCCTGAAGCTCAATTTTACAACTCGCGTTTTGGGAGCTGGTCGCAAAAGCGCAGGATGGCTTCAGGCCCAGTTCTGGTTCCGGGGGGCAGGTTGAGCCTGTGGTTAATTCTTCTTCCTGATGGGAAAATAGAGTGACCTGTGCCTGTCCAAACACCAAGAGCTAGTCTCTCATTGGTTCCCCGTCTTCCTGTTCATCCTCAGGACAAATTGCAACCTGTACGGAACAGGAGGTTAAAGGTGCTGATGCTCCAAGTAGGGAGATTGCTAGTAAAGCGGCTGGAATGGCGAACCTGGGCACAAGGAGATGAGAAATGAGGTGCGTTTTAGAAACCTTTCCCCATCACACGGTGGACCATCTTCTGGGTTTCTCATGCATGTTTTCGATGTAGGAAGATGCCCTTGAACCTGGAGATTTGGGACCCATGCGATGGGTACCACGCAGTATTACTTTAAAGGGTCTGCGTTTGCTCACCCAACCTCACCAAACCTCTCAGCCCCAAGAGTGTCCACCCTTAGGTCTCATCCAGCTGTGGGTCTAGATATGGTCAATCCAGGTTGCATCACAGCCCCTGAACGCATTGTGTAAGAATTTCTCTCTCTTTCACTGTCTTTGTTTCATGGGTTTTTAAAAGTAATTTATTTTCATAATGCGGTTTAGCTGCTTTTCACTGCTGTGTTTATGCCGCTTTACACCCACTTGACACACTAACAGAGAGATATCAATACATAGGTTTTAAGATTATTAGTAGTCAGATATATTCTTGTGCGGTGAATAGGGCGTGTTGAGTCCAGTTCTCTGAGCAAGGAGTAGGTCTTGTCTATTACATATTGGGTTTATGGAACGGTATCTGAGCTAATTTGAAACCCTTGTTTTATGTATCACCCCACCTCACCTTTCCCGTTAAACAGCCATAGTGTGTTTTCTGCATGTGTGACTCTGTTCTGTTTTGTAATTCAGTTCAAGTGTAACGGTTTTTACATTCCCTCTATCAGTGATACCTTATGAGAAGTGTCCTTTTGTGTGTGACTTATTTCACTTAGAATCGTCTTACCTAAATCCACTCATCATGCTGCTCCTAGCCTTATGACATTGATTTCATGCCTGAGTGATATTCCATTGTACATAAGGACCACAACTTCTTTACCCATTTTTCTCTTTCCTGGGATATTTAAGGTGGAATGAAGTGGAGGTCCTTGTCAACAGAGCAGCCCTAAACTTTGGGGTGCTTGTGTCTTGCTGATTTTTAATTTTCCCAATTTATACCCCCATGAGTGGAAGTGCCCTATGCTGTCTAAGCTGTGTTTTTTAGATGTTTCAGGACTCACCGTACACTTCTCCAGAGTGGCTGTTGGCAATTTACATCCCGCCCATCAGTGTAGCAAGGCTCCCATTTCTCCATGGCCTGTCCTGCATTTCTGGTTTTGACACTTTTTTCAGCATGGCCCTTTTGACCGATGGGAAGCGAGACTTCTTTGTAGCGCTGATTTGCCTTTCCAGGTTGCTTGGTTGGCAAAAAAGGGCGTATGCGTTTTTTCCTGAATATATTCAGGAAAAAACGCATACGCCCTTTTTGGAAAAGGGCATCATTGTCAACGTTTTGCCGCTTTTCATGTGCTTTAAAGGAGATTCGAATCTACCTCCTGAAATCTGTTTCCTGCAATTCTGCCTTGATTTCAAATCCTCTTCTTTGCCTTCCCTCAATATATTTGTGGACGAGAGTTATCATTTATAACTCTGCAGGTTTGTGAATTGCAGTGCCATGAAGCTCGATTTTACACCTCGCGTTTTTGGGAGCTGGCCGCAAAAGCGCAGGATGGCTTCAGGCCCTGTTCTGGTTCCGGGGTCAGGCTGAGCCTGTGGTTAATTCTTCTTCCTGATGGGAAAATAGAGTGACCTGTGCCTGTCCCAACACCAAGAGCCAGTCTCTCATTGGTTCCCCGTCTTCCCGTTCATCCTCAGGAAAAATTGTAACCTGTACGGAACAGGAGGTTAAAGGTGCTGATGCTCCAAGTAGGGAGATTGCTAGTAAAGCGGCTGGAATGGCGAACCCGGGCACAAGGAGATGAGAAATGAGGTGCGTTTTAGAAACCTTTCCCCATCACACGGTGTACCATCTTCTGGGTTTCTCATGCATGTTTTCGATGTAGGAAGATGCCCTTGAACCTGGAGATTTGGGACCCATGCGATGGGTACCACGCAGTATTACTTTAAAGGGTCTGCGTTTGCTCACCCAACCTCACCAAACCTCTCAGCCCCAAGAGTGTCCACCCTTAGGTCTCATCCAGCTGTGGGTCTAGATATGGTCAATCCAGGTTGCATCACAGCCCCTGAACGCATTGTGTAAGAATTTCTCTCTCTTTCACTGTCTTTGTTTCATGGGTTTTTAAAAGTAATTTATTTTCATAATGGGGTTTCGCTGCTTTTCACTGCTGTGTTTATGCCGCTTTACACCCACTTGACACACTAACAGAGAGATATCAATACATAGGTTTTAAGATTATTACTAGTCAGATATATTCTTGTGCGGTGAATAGGGCGTGTTGAGTCCAGTTCTCTGAGCAAAGAGTAGGTCTTGTCTATTACATATTGGGTTTATGGAACGGTATCTGAGCTAATTTGAAACCCTTGTTTTATGTATCACCCCACCTCACCTTTCCCGTTAAACAGCCATAGTGTGTTTTCTGCAGGTGTGACTCTGTTCTGTTTTGTAATTCAGTTCAAGTGTAATGGTTTTTACATTCCCTCTATCAGTGATACCTTATGAGAAGTGTCCTTTTGTGTGTGACTTATTTCACTTAGAATCGTCGTACCTAAATCTACTCATCATGCTGCTACTAGCCTTATGACATTGATTTCATGGCTGTGTGATATTCCATTGTACATAAGGACCAGAACTTCTTTACCCATTTTTCTCTTTCCTGGGATATTTAAGGTGGAATGAAGTGGAGGTCCTTGTCAACAGAGCAGCCCTAAACTTTGGGGTGCTTGTGTCTTGCTGATTTTTAATTTTCCCAATTTATACCCCCATGAGTGGAAGTGCCCTATGCTCTCTAAGCTGTGTTTTTTAGATGTTTCAGGACTCACCGTACACTTCTCCAGAGTGGCTGTTGGCAATTTACATCCCGCCCATCAGTGTAGCAAGGCTCCCATTTCTCCATGGCCTGTCCTGAATTTCTGGTTTTGACACTTTTTTCAGCATGGCCCATTTGACCGATGGGAAGCGAGACTTCTTTGTAGCGCTGATTTGCCTTTCCAGGTTGCTTGGTTGGCCAAAAAGGGCGTATGCGTTTTTTCCTGAATATATTCAGGAAAAAACGCATACGCCCTTTTTGGCCAAGGGCATCATTGTCAACGTTTTGCCGCTTTTCATGTGCTTTAAAGGAGATTCGAATCTACCTCCTGAAATCTGTTTCCTGCAATTCTGCCTTGATTTCAAATCCTCTTCTTTGCCTTCCCTCAATATATTTGTGGACGAGAGTTATCATTTATAACTCTGCAGGTTTGTGAATTGCAGTGCCATGAAGCTCGATTTTACACCTCGCATTTTTGGGAGCTGGCCGCAAAAGTGCAGGATGGCTTCCGGCCCTTTTCTGGTTCCGGGGGGCAGGCTGAGCCTGTGGTTAATTCTTCTTCCTGATGGGAAAATAGAGTGACCTGTGCCTGTCCCAACACCAACAGCCAGTCTCTCATTGGTTCCCCGTCTTCCTGTTCATCCTCAGGACAAATTGCAACCTGTACGGAACAGGAGGTTAAAGGTGCTGATGCTCCAAGTAGGGAGATTGCTAGTAAAGCGGCTGGAATGGCGAACCTGGGCACAAGGAGATGAGAAATGAGGTGCGTTTTAGAAACCTTTCCCCATCACACGGTGGACCATCTTCTGGGTTTCTCATGCATGTTTTCGATGTAGGAAGATGCCCTTGAACCTGGAGATTTGGGACCCATGCGATGGGTACCACGCAGTATTACTTTAAAGGGTCTGCGTTTGCTCACCCAACCTCACCAAACCTCTCAGCCCCAAGAGTGTCCACCCTTAGGTCTCATCCAGCTGTGGGTCTAGATATGGTCAATCCAGGTTGCATCACAGCCCCTGAACGCATTGTGTAAGAATTTCTCTCTCTTTCACTGTCTTTGTTTCATGGGTTTTTAAAAGTAATTTATTTTCATAATGCGGTTTAGCTGCTTTTCACTGCTGTGTTTATGCCGCTTTACACCCACTTGACACACTAACAGAGAGATATCAATACATAGGTTTTAAGATTATTAGTAGTCAGATATATTCTTGTGCGGTGAATAGGGCGTGTTGAGTCCAGTTCTCTGAGCAAGGAGTAGGTCTTGTCTATTACATATTGGGTTTATGGAACGGTATCTGAGCTAATTTGAAACCCTTGTTTTATGTATCACCCCACCTCACCTTTCCCGTTAAACAGCCATAGTGTGTTTTCTGCATGTGTGACTCTGTTCTGTTTTGTAATTCAGTTCAAGTGTAACGGTTTTTACATTCCCTCTATCAGTGATACCTTATGAGAAGTGTCCTTTTGTGTGTGACTTATTTCACTTAGAATCGTCTTACCTAAATCCACTCATCATGCTGCTCCTAGCCTTATGACATTGATTTCATGCCTGAGTGATATTCCATTGTACATAAGGACCACAACTTCTTTACCCATTTTTCTCTTTCCTGGGATATTTAAGGTGGAATGAAGTGGAGGTCCTTGTCAACAGAGCAGCCCTAAACTTTGGGGTGCTTGTGTCTTGCTGATTTTTAATTTTCCCAATTTATACCCCCATGAGTGGAAGTGCCCTATGCTGTCTAAGCTGTGTTTTTTAGATGTTTCAGGACTCACCGTACACTTCTCCAGAGTGGCTGTTGGCAATTTACATCCCGCCCATCAGTGTAGCAAGGCTCCCATTTCTCCATGTCCTGTCCTGCATTTCTGGTTTTGACACTTTTTTCAGCATGGCCCTTTTGACCGATGGGAAGCGAGACTTCTTTGTAGCGCTGATTTGCCTTTCCAGGTTGCTTGGTTGGCCAAAAAGGGCGTATGCGTTTTTTCCTGAATATATTCAGGAAAAAACGCATACGCCCTTTTTGGCCAAGGGCATCATTGTCAACGTTTTGCCGCTTTTCATGTGCTTTAAAGGAGATTCGAATCTACCTCCTGAAATCTGTTTCCTGCAATTCTGCCTTGATTTCAAATCCTCTTCTTTGCCTTCCCTCAATATATTTGTGGACGAGAGTTATCATTTATAACTCTGCAGGTTTGTGAATTGCAGTGCCATGAAGCTCGATTTTACACCTCGCGTTTTTGGGAGCTGGCCGCAAAAGCGCAGGATGGCTTCAGGCCCTGTTCTGGTTCCGGGGTCAGGCTGAGCCTGTGGTTAATTCTTCTTCCTGATGGGAAAATAGAGTGACCTGTGCCTGTCCCAACACCAAGAGCCAGTCTCTCATTGGTTCCCCATCTTCCCGTTCATCCTCAGGAAAAATTGTAACCTGTACGGAACAGGAGGTTAAAGGTGCTGATGCTCCAAGTAGGGAGATTGCTAGTAAAGCGGCTGGAATGGCGAACCCGGGCACAAGGAGATGAGAAATGAGGTGCGTTTTAGAAACCTTTCCCCATCACACGGTGTACCATCTTCTGGGTTTCTCATGCATGTTTTCGATGTAGGAAGATGCCCTTGAACCTGGAGATTTGGGACCCATGCGATGGGTACCACGCAGTATTACTTTAAAGGGTCTGCGTTTGCTCACCCAACCTCACCAAACCTCTCAGCCCCAAGAGTGTCCACCCTTAGGTCTCATCCAGCTGTGGGTCTAGATATGGTCAATCCAGGTTGCATCACAGCCCCTGAACGCATTGTGTAAGAATTTCTCTCTCTTTCACTGTCTTTGTTTCATGGGTTTTTAAAAGTAATTTATTTTCATAATGGGGTTTCGCTGCTTTTCACTGCTGTGTTTATGCTGCTTTACACCCACTTGACACACTAACAGAGAGATATCAATACATAGGTTTTAAGATTTTTACTAGTCAGATATATTCTTGTGCGGTGAATAGGGCGTGTTGAGTCCAGTTCTCTGAGCAAGGAGTAGGTCTTGTCTATTACATATTGGGTTTATGGAACGGTATCTGAGCTAATTTGAAACCCTTGTTTTATGTATCACCCCACCTCACCTTTCCCGTTAAACAGCCATAGTGTGTTTTCTGCAGGTGTGACTCTGTTCTGTTTTGTAATTCAGTTCAAGTGTAATGGTTTTTACATTCCCTCTATCAGTGATACCTTATGAGAAGTGTCCTTTTGTGTGTGACTTATTTCACTTAGAATCGTCGTACCTAAATCTACTCATCATGCTGCTACTAGCCTTATGACATTGATTTCATGGCTGTGTGATATTCCATTGTACATAAGGACCAGAACTTCTTTACCCATTTTTCTCTTTCCTGGGATATTTAAGGTGGAATGAAGTGGAGGTCCTTGTCAACAGAGCAGCCCTAAACTTTGGGGTGCTTGTGTCTTGCTGATTTTTAATTTTCCCAATTTATACCCCCATGAGTGGAAGTGCCCTATGCTCTCTAAGCTGTGTTTTTTAGATGTTTCAGGACTCACCGTACACTTCTCCAGAGTGGCTGTTGGCAATTTACATCCCGCCCATCAGTGTAGCAAGGCTCCCATTTCTCCATGGCCTGTCCTGTATTTCTGGTTTTGACACTTTTTTCAGCATGGCCCATTTGACCGATGGGAAGCGAGACTTCTTTGTAGCGCTGATTTGCCTTTCCAGGTTGCTTGGTTGGCCAAAAAGGGCGTATGCGTTTTTTCCTGAATATATTCAGGAAAAAACGCATACGCCCTTTTTGGCCAAGGGCATCATTGTCAACGTTTTGCCGCTTTTCATGTGCTTTAAAGGAGATTCGAATCTACCTCCTGAAATCTGTTTCCTGCAATTCTGCCTTGATTTCAAATCCTCTTCTTTGCCTTCCCTCAATATATTTGTGGACGAGAGTTATCATTTATAACTCTGCAGGTTTGTGAATTGCAGTGCCATGAAGCTCGATTTTACACCTCGCGTTTTTGGGAGCTGGCCGCAAAAGTGCAGGATGGCTTCCGGCCCTGTTCTGGTTCCGGGGGGCAGGCTGAGCCTGTGGTTAATTCTTCTTCCTGATGGGAAAATAGAGTGACCTGTGCCTGTCCCAACACCAACAGCCAGTCTCTCATTGGTTCCCCGTCTTCCTGTTCATCCTCAGGAAAAATTGCAACCTGTACGGAACAGGAGGTTAAAGGTGCTGATGCTCCAAGTAGGGAGATTGCTAGTAAAGCGGCTGGGATGGCGAACCCGGGCACAAGGAGATGAGAAATGAGGTGCGTTTTAGAAACCTTTCCCCATCACACGGTGTACCATCTTCTGGGTTTCTCATGCATGTTTTCGATGTAGGAAGATGCCCTTGAACCTGGAGATTTGGGACCCATGCGATGGGTACAACGCAGTATTACTTTAAAGGGTCTGCGTTTGCTCACCCAACCTCACCAAACCTCTCAGCCCCAAGAGTGTCCACCCTTAGGTCTCATCCAGCTGTGGGTCTAGATATGGTCAATCCAGGTTGCATCACAGCCCCTGAACGCATTGTGTAAGAATTTCTCTCTCTTTCACTGTCTTTGTTTCATGGGTTTTTAAAAGTAATTTATTTTCATAATGCGGTTTAGCTGCTTTTCACTGCTGTGTTTATGCCGCTTTACACCCACTTGACACACTAACAGAGAGATATCAATACATAGGTTTTAAGATTATTAGTAGTCAGATATATTCTTGTGTGGTGAATAGGGCGTGTTGAGTCCAGTTCTCTGAGCAAGGAGTAGGTCTTGTCTATTACATATTGGGTTTATGGAACGGTATCTGAGCTAATTTGAAACCCTTGTTTTATGTATCACCCCACCTCACCTTTCCCGTTAAGCAGCCATAGTGTGTTTTCTGCATGTGTGACTCTGTTCTGTTTTGTAATTCAGTTCAAGTGTAACGGTTTTTACATTCCCTCTATCAGTGATACCTTATGAGAAGTGTCCTTTTCTGTGTGACTTATTTCACTTAGAATCGTCGTACCTAAATCCACTCATCATGCTGCTCCTAGCCTTATGACATTGATTTCATGGCTGAGTGATATTCCATTGTACATAAGGACCACAACTTCTTTACCCATTTTTCTCTTTCCTGGGATATTTAAGGTGGAATGAAGTGGAGGTCCTTGTCAACAGAGCAGCCCTAAACTTTGGGGTGCTTGTGTCTTGCTGATTTTTCATTTTCCTAATTTATACCCCCATGAGTGGAAGTGCCCTATGCTCTCTAAGCTGTGTTTTTTAGATATTTCAGGACTCACCGTACACTTCTCCAGAGTGGCTGTTGGCAATTTACATCCCGCCCATCAGTGTAGCAAGGCTCCCATTTCTCCATGGCCTGTCCTGCCTTTCTGGTTTTGACACTTTTTTCAGCATGGCCCTTTTGACCGATGGGAAGCGAGACTTCTTTGTAGCGCTGATTTGCCTTTCCAGGTTGCTTGGTTGGCCAAAAAGGGCCTATGCGTTTTTTCCTGAATATATTCAGGAAAAAACGCATACGCCCTTTTTGGCCAAGGGCATCATTGTCAACGTTTTGCCGCTTTTCATGTGCTTTAAAGGAGATTCGAATCTACCTCCTGAAATCTGTTTCCTGCAATTCTGCCTTGATTTCAAATCCTCTTCTTTGCCTTCCCTCAATATATTTGTGGACGAGAGTTATCATTTATAACTCTGCAGGTTTGTGAATTGCAGTGCCCTGAAGCTCAATTTTACAACTCGCGTGTTTGGGAGCTGGTCGCAAAAGCGCAGGATGGCTTCAGGCCCAGTGCTGGTTCCGGGGGGCAGGTTGAGCCTGTGGTTAATTCTTCTTCCAGATGGGAAAATAGAGTGACCTGTGCCTGTCCCAACACCAACAGCCAGTCTCTCATTGGTTCCCCGTCTTCCCGTTCATCCTCAGGAAAAATTGCAACCTGTACGGAACAGGAGGTTAAAGGTGCTGATGCTCCAAGTAGGGAGATTGCTAGTAAAGCGGCTGGAATGGCGAACCCGGGCACAAGGAGATGAGAAATGAGGTGCGTTTTAGAAACCTTTCCCCATCACACGGTGTACCATCTTCTGGGTTTCTCATGCATGTTTTCGATGTAGGAAGATGCCCTTGAACCTGGAGATTTGGGACCCATGCGATGGGTACCACGCAGTATTACTTTAAAGGGTCTGCGTTTGCTCACCCAACCTCACCAAACCTCTCAGCCCCAAGAGTGTCCACCCTTAGGTCTCATCCAGCTGTGGGTCTAGATATGGTCAATCCAGGTTGCATCACAGCCCCTGAACGCATTGTGTAAGAATTTCTCTCTCTTTCACTGTCTTTGTTTCATGGGTTTTTAAAAGTAATTTATTTTCATAATGCGGTTTAGCTGCTTTTCACTGCTGTGTTTATGCCGCTTTACACCCACTTGACACACTAACAGAGAGATATCAATACATAGGTTTTAAGATTATTAGTAGTCAGATATATTCTTGTGCGGTGAATAGGGCGTGTTGAGTCCAGTTCTCTGAGCAAGGAGTAGGTCTTGTCTATTACATATTGGGTTTATGGAACGGTATCTGAGCTAATTTGAAACCCTTGTTTTATGTATCACCCCACCTCACCTTTCCCGTTAAGCAGCCATAGTGTGTTTTCTGCATGTGTGACTCTGTTCTGTTTTGTAATTCAGTTCAAGTGTAACGGTTTTTACATTCCCTCTATCAGTGATACCTTATGAGAAGTGTCCTTTTGTGTGTGACTTATTTCACTTAGAATCGTCGTACCTAAATCCACTCATCATGCTGCTACTAGCCTTATGACATTGATTTCATGGCTGAGTGATTTTCCATTGTACATAAGGACCACAACTTCTTTACCCATTTTTCTCTTTCCTGGGATATTTAAGGTGGAATGAAGTGGAGGTCCTTGTCAACAGAGCAGCCCTAAACTTTGGGGTGCTTGTGTCTTGCTGATTTTTCATTTTCCCAATTTATACCCCCATGAGTGGAAGTGCCCTATGCTCTCTAAACTGTGTTTTTTAGATGTTTCACGACTCACCGTACACTTCTCCAGAGTGGCTTTTGGCAATTTACATCCCGCCCATCAGTGTAGCAAGGCTCCCATTTCTCCATGGCCTGTCCTGCATTTCTGGTTTTGACACGTTTTTCAGCATGGCCCTTTTGACCGATGGGAAGCGAGACTTCTTTGTAGCGCTGATTTGCCTTTCCAGGTTGCTTGGTTGGCCAAAAAGGGCGTATGCGTTTTTTCCTGAATATATTCAGGAAAAAACACATACGCCCTTTTTGGCCAAGGGCATCATTGTCAACGTTTTGTCGCTTTTCATGTGCTTTAAAGGAGATTCGAATCTACCTCCTGAAATCTGTTTCCTGCAATTCTGCCTTGATTTCAAATCCTCTTCTTTGCCTTCCCTCAATATATTTGTGGACGAGAGTTATCATTTATAGCTCTGCAGGTTTGTGAATTGCAGTGCCCTGAAGCTCAATTTTACAACTCGCGTTTTGGGAGCTGGTCGCAAAAGCGCAGGATGGCTTCAGGCCCAGTTCTGGTTCCGGGGGGCAGGTTGAGCCTGTGGTTAATTCTTCTTCCTGATGGGAAAATAGAGTGACCTGTGCCTGTCCAAACACCAAGAGCTAGTCTCTCATTGGTTCCCCGTCTTCCTGTTCATCCTCAGGACAAATTGCAACCTGTACGGAACAGGAGGTTAAAGGTGCTGATGCTCCAAGTAGGGAGATTGCTAGTAAAGCGGCTGGAATGGCGAACCTGGGCACAAGGAGATGAGAAATGAGGTGCGTTTTAGAAACCTTTCCCCATCACACGGTGGACCATCTTCTGGGTTTCTCATGCATGTTTTCGATGTAGGAAGATGCCCTTGAACCTGGAGATTTGGGACCCATGCGATGGGTACCACGCAGTATTACTTTAAAGGGTCTGCGTTTGCTCACCCAACCTCACCAAACCTCTCAGCCCCAAGAGTGTCCACCCTTAGGTCTCATCCAGCTGTGGGTCTAGATATGGTCAATCCAGGTTGCATCACAGCCCCTGAACGCATTGTGTAAGAATTTCTCTCTCTTTCACTGTCTTTGTTTCATGGGTTTTTAAAAGTAATTTATTTTCATAATGCGGTTTAGCTGCTTTTCACTGCTGTGTTTATGCCGCTTTACACCCACTTGACACACTAACAGAGAGATATCAATACATAGGTTTTAAGATTATTAGTAGTCAGATATATTCTTGTGCGGTGAATAGGGCGTGTTGAGTCCAGTTCTCTGAGCAAGGAGTAGGTCTTGTCTATTACATATTGGGTTTATGGAACGGTATCTGAGCTAATTTGAAACCCTTGTTTTATGTATCACCCCACCTCACCTTTCCCGTTAAACAGCCATAGTGTGTTTTCTGCATGTGTGACTCTGTTCTGTTTTGTAATTCAGTTCAAGTGTAACGGTTTTTACATTCCCTCTATCAGTGATACCTTATGAGAAGTGTCCTTTTGTGTGTGACTTATTTCACTTAGAATCGTCTTACCTAAATCCACTCATCATGCTGCTCCTAGCCTTATGACATTGATTTCATGCCTGAGTGATATTCCATTGTACATAAGGACCACAACTTCTTTACCCATTTTTCTCTTTCCTGGGATATTTAAGGTGGAATGAAGTGGAGGTCCTTGTCAACAGAGCAGCCCTAAACTTTGGGGTGCTTGTGTCTTGCTGATTTTTAATTTTCCCAATTTATACCCCCATGAGTGGAAGTGCCCTATGCTGTCTAAGCTGTGTTTTTTAGATGTTTCAGGACTCACCGTACACTTCTCCAGAGTGGCTGTTGGCAATTTACATCCCGCCCATCAGTGTAGCAAGGCTCCCATTTCTCCATGGCCTGTCCTGCATTTCTGGTTTTGACACTTTTTTCAGCATGGCCCTTTTGACCGATGGGAAGCGAGACTTCTTTGTAGCGCTGATTTGCCTTTCCAGGTTGCTTGGTTGGCAAAAAAGGGCGTATGCGTTTTTTCCTGAATATATTCAGGAAAAAACGCATACGCCCTTTTTGGCAAAGGGCATCATTGTCAACGTTTTGCCGCTTTTCATGTGCTTTAAAGGAGATTCGAATCTACCTCCTGAAATCTGTTTCCTGCAATTCTGCCTTGATTTCAAATCCTCTTCTTTGCCTTCCCTCAATATATTTGTGGACGAGAGTTATCATTTATAACTCTGCAGGTTTGTGAATTGCAGTGCCATGAAGCTCGATTTTACACCTCGCGTTTTTGGGAGCTGGCCGCAAAAGCGCAGGATGGCTTCAGGCCCTGTTCTGGTTCCGGGGTCAGGCTGAGCCTGTGGTTAATTCTTCTTCCTGATGGGAAAATAGAGTGACCTGTGCCTGTCCCAACACCAAGAGCCAGTCTCTCATTGGTTCCCCGTCTTCCCGTTCATCCTCAGGAAAAATTGTAACCTGTACGGAACAGGAGGTTAAAGGTGCTGATGCTCCAAGTAGGGAGATTGCTAGTAAAGCGGCTGGAATGGCGAACCCGGGCACAAGGAGATGAGAAATGAGGTGCGTTTTAGAAACCTTTCCCCATCACACGGTGTACCATCTTCTGGGTTTCTCATGCATGTTTTCGATGTAGGAAGATGCCCTTGAACCTGGAGATTTGGGACCCATGCGATGGGTACCACGCAGTATTACTTTAAAGGGTCTGCGTTTGCTCACCCAACCTCACCAAACCTCTCAGCCCCAAGAGTGTCCACCCTTAGGTCTCATCCAGCTGTGGGTCTAGATATGGTCAATCCAGGTTGCATCACAGCCCCTGAACGCATTGTGTAAGAATTTCTCTCTCTTTCACTGTCTTTGTTTCATGGGTTTTTAAAAGTAATTTATTTTCATAATGGGGTTTCGCTGCTTTTCACTGCTGTGTTTATGCCGCTTTACACCCACTTGACACACTAACAGAGAGATATCAATACATAGGTTTTAAGATTATTACTAGTCAGATATATTCTTGTGCGGTGAATAGGGCGTGTTGAGTCCAGTTCTCTGAGCAAAGAGTAGGTCTTGTCTATTACATATTGGGTTTATGGAACGGTATCTGAGCTAATTTGAAACCCTTGTTTTATGTATCACCCCACCTCACCTTTCCCGTTAAACAGCCATAGTGTGTTTTCTGCAGGTGTGACTCTGTTCTGTTTTGTAATTCAGTTCAAGTGTAATGGTTTTTACATTCCCTCTATCAGTGATACCTTATGAGAAGTGTCCTTTTGTGTGTGACTTATTTCACTTAGAATCGTCGTACCTAAATCTACTCATCATGCTGCTACTAGCCTTATGACATTGATTTCATGGCTGTGTGATATTCCATTGTACATAAGGACCAGAACTTCTTTACCCATTTTTCTCTTTCCTGGGATATTTAAGGTGGAATGAAGTGGAGGTCCTTGTCAACAGAGCAGCCCTAAACTTTGGGGTGCTTGTGTCTTGCTGATTTTTAATTTTCCCAATTTATACCCCCATGAGTGGAAGTGCCCTATGCTCTCTAAGCTGTGTTTTTTAGATGTTTCAGGACTCACCGTACACTTCTCCAGAGTGGCTGTTGGCAATTTACATCCCGCCCATCAGTGTAGCAAGGCTCCCATTTCTCCATGGCCTGTCCTGAATTTCTGGTTTTGACACTTTTTTCAGCATGGCCCATTTGACCGATGGGAAGCGAGACTTCTTTGTAGCGCTGATTTGCCTTTCCAGGTTGCTTGGTTGGCCAAAAAGGGCGTATGCGTTTTTTCCTGAATATATTCAGGAAAAAACGCATACGCCCTTTTTGGCCAAGGGCATCATTGTCAACGTTTTGCCGCTTTTCATGTGCTTTAAAGGAGATTCGAATCTACCTCCTGAAATCTGTTTCCTGCAATTCTGCCTTGATTTCAAATCCTCTTCTTTGCCTTCCCTCAATATATTTGTGGACGAGAGTTATCATTTATAACTCTGCAGGTTTGTGAATTGCAGTGCCATGAAGCTCGATTTTACACCTCGCGTTTTTGGGAGCTGGCCGCAAAAGTGCAGGATGGCTTCCGGCCCTGTTCTGGTTCCGGGGGGCAGGCTGAGCCTGTGGTTAATTCTTCTTCCTGATGGGAAAATAGAGTGACCTGTGCCTGTCCCAACACCAACAGCCAGTCTCTCATTGGTTCCCCGTCTTCCTGTTCATCCTCAGGAAAAATTGCAACCTGTACGGAACAGGAGGTTAAAGGTGCTGATGCTCCAAGTAGGGAGATTGCTAGTAAAGCGGCTGGGATGGCGAACCCGGGCACAAGGAGATGAGAAATGAGGTGCGTTTTAGAAACCTTTCCCCATCACACGGTGTACCATCTTCTGGGTTTCTCATGCATGTTTTCGATGTAGGAAGATGCCCTTGAACCTGGAGATTTGGGACCCATGCGATGGGTACAACGCAGTATTACTTTAAAGGGTCTGCGTTTGCTCACCCAACCTCACCAAACCTCTCAGCCCCAAGAGTGTCCACCCTTAGGTCTCATCCAGCTGTGGGTCTAGATATGGTCAATCCAGGTTGCATCACAGCCCCTGAACGCATTGTGTAAGAATTTCTCTCTCTTTCACTGTCTTTGTTTCATGGGTTTTTAAAAGTAATTTATTTTCATAATGCGGTTTAGCTGCTTTTCACTGCTGTGTTTATGCCGCTTTACACCCACTTGACACACTAACAGAGAGATATCAATACATAGGTTTTAAGATTATTAGTAGTCAGATATATTCTTGTGCGGTGAATAGGGCGTGTTGAGTCCAGTTCTCTGAGCAAGGAGTAGGTCTTGTCTATTACATATTGGGTTTATGGAACGGTATCTGAGCTAATTTGAAACCCTTGTTTTATGTATCACCCCACCTCACCTTTCCCGTTAAGCAGCCATAGTGTGTTTTCTGCATGTGTGACTCTGTTCTGTTTTGTAATTCAGTTCAAGTGTAACGGTTTTTACATTCCCTCTATCAGTGATACCTTATGAGAAGTGTCCTTTTCTGTGTGACTTATTTCACTTAGAATCGTCGTACCTAAATCCACTCATCATGCTGCTCCTAGCCTTATGACATTGATTTCATGGCTGAGTGATATTCCATTGTACATAAGGACCACAACTTCTTTACCCATTTTTCTCTTTCCTGGGATATTTAAGGTGGAATGAAGTGGAGGTCCTTGTCAACAGAGCAGCCCTAAACTTTGGGGTGCTTGTGTCTTGCTGATTTTTCATTTTCCTAATTTATACCCCCATGAGTGGAAGTGCCCTATGCTCTCTAAGCTGTGTTTTTTAGATATTTCAGGACTCACCGTACACTTCTCCAGAGTGGCTGTTGGCAATTTACATCCCGCCCATCAGTGTAGCAAGGCTCCCATTTCTCCATGGCCTGTCCTGCCTTTCTGGTTTTGACACTTTTTTCAGCATGGCCCTTTTGACCGATGGGAAGCGAGACTTCTTTGTAGCGCTGATTTGCCTTTCCAGGTTGCTTGGTTGGCCAAAAAGGGCCTATGCGTTTTTTCCTGAATATATTCAGGAAAAAACGCATACGCCCTTTTTGGCCAAGGGCATCATTGTCAACGTTTTGCCGCTTTTCATGTGCTTTAAAGGAGATTCGAATCTACCTCCTGAAATCTGTTTCCTGCAATTCTGCCTTGATTTCAAATCCTCTTCTTTGCCTTCCCTCAATATATTTGTGGACGAGAGTTATCATTTATAACTCTGCAGGTTTGTGAATTGCAGTGCCCTGAAGCTCAATTTTACAACTCGCGTGTTTGGGAGCTGGTCGCAAAAGCGCAGGATGGCTTCAGGCCCAGTGCTGGTTCCGGGGGGCAGGTTGAGCCTGTGGTTAATTCTTCTTCCAGATGGGAAAATAGAGTGACCTGTGCCTGTCCCAACACCAACAGCCAGTCTCTCATTGGTTCCCCGTCTTCCCGTTCATCCTCAGGAAAAATTGCAACCTGTACGGAACAGGAGGTTAAAGGTGCTGATGCTCCAAGTAGGGAGATTGCTAGTAAAGCGGCTGGAATGGCGAACCCGGGCACAAGGAGATGAGAAATGAGGTGCGTTTTAGAAACCTTTCCCCATCACACGGTGGACCATCTTCTGGGTTTCTCATGCATGTTTTCGATGTAGGAAGATGCCCTTGAACCTGGAGATTTGGGACCCATGCGATGGGTACCACGCAGTATTACTTTAAAGGGTCTGCGTTTGCTCACCCAACCTCACCAAACCTCTCAGCCCCAAGAGTGTCCACCCTTAGGTCTCATCCAGCTGTGGGTCTAGATATGGTCAATCCAGGTTGCATCACAGCCCCTGAACGCATTGTGTAAGAATTTCTCTCTCTTTCACTGTCTTTGTTTCATGGGTTTTTAAAAGTAATTTATTTTCATAATGCGGTTTAGCTGCTTTTCACTGCTGTGTTTATGCCGCTTTACACCCACTTGACACACTAACAGAGAGATATCAATACATAGGTTTTAAGATTATTAGTAGTCAGATATATTCTTGTGCGGTGAATAGGGCGTGTTGAGTCCAGTTCTCTGAGCAAGGAGTAGGTCTTGTCTATTACATATTGGGTTTATGGAACGGTATCTGAGCTAATTTGAAACCCTTGTTTTATGTATCACCCCACCTCACCTTTCCCGTTAAGCAGCCATAGTGTGTTTTCTGCATGTGTGACTCTGTTCTGTTTTGTAATTCAGTTCAAGTGTAACGGTTTTTACATTCCCTCTATCAGTGATACCTTATGAGAAGTGTCCTTTTGTGTGTGACTTATTTCACTTAGAATCGTCGTACCTAAATCCACTCATCATGCTGCTACTAGCCTTATGACATTGATTTCATGGCTGAGTGATTTTCCATTGTACATAAGGACCACAACTTCTTTACCCATTTTTCTCTTTCCTGGGATATTTAAGGTGGAATGAAGTGGAGGTCCTTGTCAACAGAGCAGCCCTAAACTTTGGGGTGCTTGTGTCTTGCTGATTTTTCATTTTCCCAATTTATACCCCCATGAGTGGAAGTGCCCTATGCTCTCTAAACTGTGTTTTTTAGATGTTTCACGACTCACCGTACACTTCTCCAGAGTGGCTTTTGGCAATTTACATCCCGCCCATCAGTGTAGCAAGGCTCCCATTTCTCCATGGCCTGTCCTGCATTTCTGGTTTTGACACGTTTTTCAGCATGGCCCTTTTGACCGATGGGAAGCGAGACTTCTTTGTAGCGCTGATTTGCCTTTCCAGGTTGCTTGGTTGGCCAAAAAGGGCGTATGCGTTTTTTCCTGAATATATTCAGGAAAAAACACATACGCCCTTTTTGGCCAAGGGCATCATTGTCAACGTTTTGTCGCTTTTCATGTGCTTTAAAGGAGATTCGAATCTACCTCCTGAAATCTGTTTCCTGCAATTCTGCCTTGATTTCAAATCCTCTTCTTTGCCTTCCCTCAATATATTTGTGGACGAGAGTTATCATTTATAGCTCTGCAGGTTTGTGAATTGCAGTGCCCTGAAGCTCAATTTTACAACTCGCGTTTTGGGAGCTGGTCGCAAAAGCGCAGGATGGCTTCAGGCCCAGTTCTGGTTCCGGGGGGCAGGTTGAGCCTGTGGTTAATTCTTCTTCCTGATGGGAAAATAGAGTGACCTGTGCCTGTCCAAACACCAAGAGCTAGTCTCTCATTGGTTCCCCGTCTTCCTGTTCATCCTCAGGACAAATTGCAACCTGTACGGAACAGGAGGTTAAAGGTGCTGATGCTCCAAGTAGGGAGATTGCTAGTAAAGCGGCTGGAATGGCGAACCTGGGCACAAGGAGATGAGAAATGAGGTGCGTTTTAGAAACCTTTCCCCATCACACGGTGGACCATCTTCTGGGTTTCTCATGCATGTTTTCGATGTAGGAAGATGCCCTTGAACCTGGAGATTTGGGACCCATGCGATGGGTACCACGCAGTATTACTTTAAAGGGTCTGCGTTTGCTCACCCAACCTCACCAAACCTCTCAGCCCCAAGAGTGTCCACCCTTAGGTCTCATCCAGCTGTGGGTCTAGATATGGTCAATCCAGGTTGCATCACAGCCCCTGAACGCATTGTGTAAGAATTTCTCTCTCTTTCACTGTCTTTGTTTCATGGGTTTTTAAAAGTAATTTATTTTCATAATGCGGTTTAGCTGCTTTTCACTGCTGTGTTTATGCCGCTTTACACCCACTTGACACACTAACAGAGAGATATCAATACATAGGTTTTAAGATTATTAGTAGTCAGATATATTCTTGTGCGGTGAATAGGGCGTGTTGAGTCCAGTTCTCTGAGCAAGGAGTAGGTCTTGTCTATTACATATTGGGTTTATGGAACGGTATCTGAGCTAATTTGAAACCCTTGTTTTATGTATCACCCCACCTCACCTTTCCCGTTAAACAGCCATAGTGTGTTTTCTGCATGTGTGACTCTGTTCTGTTTTGTAATTCAGTTCAAGTGTAACGGTTTTTACATTCCCTCTATCAGTGATACCTTATGAGAAGTGTCCTTTTGTGTGTGACTTATTTCACTTAGAATCGTCTTACCTAAATCCACTCATCATGCTGCTCCTAGCCTTATGACATTGATTTCATGCCTGAGTGATATTCCATTGTACATAAGGACCACAACTTCTTTACCCATTTTTCTCTTTCCTGGGATATTTAAGGTGGAATGAAGTGGAGGTCCTTGTCAACAGAGCAGCCCTAAACTTTGGGGTGCTTGTGTCTTGCTGATTTTTAATTTTCCCAATTTATACCCCCATGAGTGGAAGTGCCCTATGCTGTCTAAGCTGTGTTTTTTAGATGTTTCAGGACTCACCGTACACTTCTCCAGAGTGGCTGTTGGCAATTTACATCCCGCCCATCAGTGTAGCAAGGCTCCCATTTCTCCATGGCCTGTCCTGCATTTCTGGTTTTGACACTTTTTTCAGCATGGCCCTTTTGACCGATGGGAAGCGAGACTTCTTTGTAGCGCTGATTTGCCTTTCCAGGTTGCTTGGTTGGCAAAAAAGGGCGTATGCGTTTTTTCCTGAATATATTCAGGAAAAAACGCATACGCCCTTTTTGGCAAAGGGCATCATTGTCAACGTTTTGCCGCTTTTCATGTGCTTTAAAGGAGATTCGAATCTACCTCCTGAAATCTGTTTCCTGCAATTCTGCCTTGATTTCAAATCCTCTTCTTTGCCTTCCCTCAATATATTTGTGGACGAGAGTTATCATTTATAACTCTGCAGGTTTGTGAATTGCAGTGCCATGAAGCTCGATTTTACACCTCGCGTTTTTGGGAGCTGGCCGCAAAAGCGCAGGATGGCTTCAGGCCCTGTTCTGGTTCCGGGGTCAGGCTGAGCCTGTGGTTAATTCTTCTTCCTGATGGGAAAATAGAGTGACCTGTGCCTGTCCCAACACCAAGAGCCAGTCTCTCATTGGTTCCCCGTCTTCCCGTTCATCCTCAGGAAAAATTGTAACCTGTACGGAACAGGAGGTTAAAGGTGCTGATGCTCCAAGTAGGGAGATTGCTAGTAAAGCGGCTGGAATGGCGAACCCGGGCACAAGGAGATGAGAAATGAGGTGCGTTTTAGAAACCTTTCCCCATCACACGGTGTACCATCTTCTGGGTTTCTCATGCATGTTTTCGATGTAGGAAGATGCCCTTGAACCTGGAGATTTGGGACCCATGCGATGGGTACCACGCAGTATTACTTTAAAGGGTCTGCGTTTGCTCACCCAACCTCACCAAACCTCTCAGCCCCAAGAGTGTCCACCCTTAGGTCTCATCCAGCTGTGGGTCTAGATATGGTCAATCCAGGTTGCATCACAGCCCCTGAACGCATTGTGTAAGAATTTCTCTCTCTTTCACTGTCTTTGTTTCATGGGTTTTTAAAAGTAATTTATTTTCATAATGGGGTTTCGCTGCTTTTCACTGCTGTGTTTATGCCGCTTTACACCCACTTGACACACTAACAGAGAGATATCAATACATAGGTTTTAAGATTATTACTAGTCAGATATATTCTTGTGCGGTGAATAGGGCGTGTTGAGTCCAGTTCTCTGAGCAAAGAGTAGGTCTTGTCTATTACATATTGGGTTTATGGAACGGTATCTGAGCTAATTTGAAACCCTTGTTTTATGTATCACCCCACCTCACCTTTCCCGTTAAACAGCCATAGTGTGTTTTCTGCAGGTGTGACTCTGTTCTGTTTTGTAATTCAGTTCAAGTGTAATGGTTTTTACATTCCCTCTATCAGTGATACCTTATGAGAAGTGTCCTTTTGTGTGTGACTTATTTCACTTAGAATCGTCGTACCTAAATCTACTCATCATGCTGCTACTAGCCTTATGACATTGATTTCATGGCTGTGTGATATTCCATTGTACATAAGGACCAGAACTTCTTTACCCATTTTTCTCTTTCCTGGGATATTTAAGGTGGAATGAAGTGGAGGTCCTTGTCAACAGAGCAGCCCTAAACTTTGGGGTGCTTGTGTCTTGCTGATTTTTAATTTTCCCAATTTATACCCCCATGAGTGGAAGTGCCCTATGCTCTCTAAGCTGTGTTTTTTAGATGTTTCAGGACTCACCGTACACTTCTCCAGAGTGGCTGTTGGCAATTTACATCCCGCCCATCAGTGTAGCAAGGCTCCCATTTCTCCATGGCCTGTCCTGAATTTCTGGTTTTGACACTTTTTTCAGCATGGCCCATTTGACCGATGGGAAGCGAGACTTCTTTGTAGCGCTGATTTGCCTTTCCAGGTTGCTTGGTTGGCCAAAAAGGGCGTATGCGTTTTTTCCTGAATATATTCAGGAAAAAACGCATACGCCCTTTTTGGCCAAGGGCATCATTGTCAACGTTTTGCCGCTTTTCATGTGCTTTAAAGGAGATTCGAATCTACCTCCTGAAATCTGTTTCCTGCAATTCTGCCTTGATTTCAAATCCTCTTCTTTGCCTTCCCTCAATATATTTGTGGACGAGAGTTATCATTTATAACTCTGCAGGTTTGTGAATTGCAGTGCCATGAAGCTCGATTTTACACCTCGCATTTTTGGGAGCTGGCCGCAAAAGTGCAGGATGGCTTCCGGCCCTTTTCTGGTTCCGGGGGGCAGGCTGAGCCTGTGGTTAATTCTTCTTCCTGATGGGAAAATAGAGTGACCTGTGCCTGTCCCAACACCAACAGCCAGTCTCTCATTGGTTCCCCGTCTTCCTGTTCATCCTCAGGACAAATTGCAACCTGTACGGAACAGGAGGTTAAAGGTGCTGATGCTCCAAGTAGGGAGATTGCTAGTAAAGCGGCTGGAATGGCGAACCTGGGCACAAGGAGATGAGAAATGAGGTGCGTTTTAGAAACCTTTCCCCATCACACGGTGGACCATCTTCTGGGTTTCTCATGCATGTTTTCGATGTAGGAAGATGCCCTTGAACCTGGAGATTTGGGACCCATGCGATGGGTACCACGCAGTATTACTTTAAAGGGTCTGCGTTTGCTCACCCAACCTCACCAAACCTCTCAGCCCCAAGAGTGTCCACCCTTAGGTCTCATCCAGCTGTGGGTCTAGATATGGTCAATCCAGGTTGCATCACAGCCCCTGAACGCATTGTGTAAGAATTTCTCTCTCTTTCACTGTCTTTGTTTCATGGGTTTTTAAAAGTAATTTATTTTCATAATGCGGTTTAGCTGCTTTTCACTGCTGTGTTTATGCCGCTTTACACCCACTTGACACACTAACAGAGAGATATCAATACATAGGTTTTAAGATTATTAGTAGTCAGATATATTCTTGTGCGGTGAATAGGGCGTGTTGAGTCCAGTTCTCTGAGCAAGGAGTAGGTCTTGTCTATTACATATTGGGTTTATGGAACGGTATCTGAGCTAATTTGAAACCCTTGTTTTATGTATCACCCCACCTCACCTTTCCCGTTAAACAGCCATAGTGTGTTTTCTGCATGTGTGACTCTGTTCTGTTTTGTAATTCAGTTCAAGTGTAACGGTTTTTACATTCCCTCTATCAGTGATACCTTATGAGAAGTGTCCTTTTGTGTGTGACTTATTTCACTTAGAATCGTCTTACCTAAATCCACTCATCATGCTGCTCCTAGCCTTATGACATTGATTTCATGCCTGAGTGATATTCCATTGTACATAAGGACCACAACTTCTTTACCCATTTTTCTCTTTCCTGGGATATTTAAGGTGGAATGAAGTGGAGGTCCTTGTCAACAGAGCAGCCCTAAACTTTGGGGTGCTTGTGTCTTGCTGATTTTTAATTTTCCCAATTTATACCCCCATGAGTGGAAGTGCCCTATGCTGTCTAAGCTGTGTTTTTTAGATGTTTCAGGACTCACCGTACACTTCTCCAGAGTGGCTGTTGGCAATTTACATCCCGCCCATCAGTGTAGCAAGGCTCCCATTTCTCCATGTCCTGTCCTGCATTTCTGGTTTTGACACTTTTTTCAGCATGGCCCTTTTGACCGATGGGAAGCGAGACTTCTTTGTAGCGCTGATTTGCCTTTCCAGGTTGCTTGGTTGGCCAAAAAGGGCGTATGCGTTTTTTCCTGAATATATTCAGGAAAAAACGCATACGCCCTTTTTGGCCAAGGGCATCATTGTCAACGTTTTGCCGCTTTTCATGTGCTTTAAAGGAGATTCGAATCTACCTCCTGAAATCTGTTTCCTGCAATTCTGCCTTGATTTCAAATCCTCTTCTTTGCCTTCCCTCAATATATTTGTGGACGAGAGTTATCATTTATAACTCTGCAGGTTTGTGAATTGCAGTGCCATGAAGCTCGATTTTACACCTCGCGTTTTTGGGAGCTGGCCGCAAAAGCGCAGGATGGCTTCAGGCCCTGTTCTGGTTCCGGGGTCAGGCTGAGCCTGTGGTTAATTCTTCTTCCTGATGGGAAAATAGAGTGACCTGTGCCTGTCCCAACACCAAGAGCCAGTCTCTCATTGGTTCCCCATCTTCCCGTTCATCCTCAGGAAAAATTGTAACCTGTACGGAACAGGAGGTTAAAGGTGCTGATGCTCCAAGTAGGGAGATTGCTAGTAAAGCGGCTGGAATGGCGAACCCGGGCACAAGGAGATGAGAAATGAGGTGCGTTTTAGAAACCTTTCCCCATCACACGGTGTACCATCTTCTGGGTTTCTCATGCATGTTTTCGATGTAGGAAGATGCCCTTGAACCTGGAGATTTGGGACCCATGCGATGGGTACCACGCAGTATTACTTTAAAGGGTCTGCGTTTGCTCACCCAACCTCACCAAACCTCTCAGCCCCAAGAGTGTCCACCCTTAGGTCTCATCCAGCTGTGGGTCTAGATATGGTCAATCCAGGTTGCATCACAGCCCCTGAACGCATTGTGTAAGAATTTCTCTCTCTTTCACTGTCTTTGTTTCATGGGTTTTTAAAAGTAATTTATTTTCATAATGGGGTTTCGCTGCTTTTCACTGCTGTGTTTATGCTGCTTTACACCCACTTGACACACTAACAGAGAGATATCAATACATAGGTTTTAAGATTTTTACTAGTCAGATATATTCTTGTGCGGTGAATAGGGCGTGTTGAGTCCAGTTCTCTGAGCAAGGAGTAGGTCTTGTCTATTACATATTGGGTTTATGGAACGGTATCTGAGCTAATTTGAAACCCTTGTTTTATGTATCACCCCACCTCACCTTTCCCGTTAAACAGCCATAGTGTGTTTTCTGCAGGTGTGACTCTGTTCTGTTTTGTAATTCAGTTCAAGTGTAATGGTTTTTACATTCCCTCTATCAGTGATACCTTATGAGAAGTGTCCTTTTGTGTGTGACTTATTTCACTTAGAATCGTCGTACCTAAATCTACTCATCATGCTGCTACTAGCCTTATGACATTGATTTCATGGCTGTGTGATATTCCATTGTACATAAGGACCAGAACTTCTTTACCCATTTTTCTCTTTCCTGGGATATTTAAGGTGGAATGAAGTGGAGGTCCTTGTCAACAGAGCAGCCCTAAACTTTGGGGTGCTTGTGTCTTGCTGATTTTTAATTTTCCCAATTTATACCCCCATGAGTGGAAGTGCCCTATGCTCTCTAAGCTGTGTTTTTTAGATGTTTCAGGACTCACCGTACACTTCTCCAGAGTGGCTGTTGGCAATTTACATCCCGCCCATCAGTGTAGCAAGGCTCCCATTTCTCCATGGCCTGTCCTGTATTTCTGGTTTTGACACTTTTTTCAGCATGGCCCATTTGACCGATGGGAAGCGAGACTTCTTTGTAGCGCTGATTTGCCTTTCCAGGTTGCTTGGTTGGCCAAAAAGGGCGTATGCGTTTTTTCCTGAATATATTCAGGAAAAAACGCATACGCCCTTTTTGGCCAAGGGCATCATTGTCAACGTTTTGCCGCTTTTCATGTGCTTTAAAGGAGATTCGAATCTACCTCCTGAAATCTGTTTCCTGCAATTCTGCCTTGATTTCAAATCCTCTTCTTTGCCTTCCCTCAATATATTTGTGGACGAGAGTTATCATTTATAACTCTGCAGGTTTGTGAATTGCAGTGCCATGAAGCTCGATTTTACACCTCGCGTTTTTGGGAGCTGGCCGCAAAAGTGCAGGATGGCTTCCGGCCCTGTTCTGGTTCCGGGGGGCAGGCTGAGCCTGTGGTTAATTCTTCTTCCTGATGGGAAAATAGAGTGACCTGTGCCTGTCCCAACACCAACAGCCAGTCTCTCATTGGTTCCCCGTCTTCCTGTTCATCCTCAGGAAAAATTGCAACCTGTACGGAACAGGAGGTTAAAGGTGCTGATGCTCCAAGTAGGGAGATTGCTAGTAAAGCGGCTGGGATGGCGAACCCGGGCACAAGGAGATGAGAAATGAGGTGCGTTTTAGAAACCTTTCCCCATCACACGGTGTACCATCTTCTGGGTTTCTCATGCATGTTTTCGATGTAGGAAGATGCCCTTGAACCTGGAGATTTGGGACCCATGCGATGGGTACAACGCAGTATTACTTTAAAGGGTCTGCGTTTGCTCACCCAACCTCACCAAACCTCTCAGCCCCAAGAGTGTCCACCCTTAGGTCTCATCCAGCTGTGGGTCTAGATATGGTCAATCCAGGTTGCATCACAGCCCCTGAACGCATTGTGTAAGAATTTCTCTCTCTTTCACTGTCTTTGTTTCATGGGTTTTTAAAAGTAATTTATTTTCATAATGCGGTTTAGCTGCTTTTCACTGCTGTGTTTATGCCGCTTTACACCCACTTGACACACTAACAGAGAGATATCAATACATAGGTTTTAAGATTATTAGTAGTCAGATATATTCTTGTGCGGTGAATAGGGCGTGTTGAGTCCAGTTCTCTGAGCAAGGAGTAGGTCTTGTCTATTACATATTGGGTTTATGGAACGGTATCTGAGCTAATTTGAAACCCTTGTTTTATGTATCACCCCACCTCACCTTTCCCGTTAAGCAGCCATAGTGTGTTTTCTGCATGTGTGACTCTGTTCTGTTTTGTAATTCAGTTCAAGTGTAACGGTTTTTACATTCCCTCTATCAGTGATACCTTATGAGAAGTGTCCTTTTCTGTGTGACTTATTTCACTTAGAATCGTCGTACCTAAATCCACTCATCATGCTGCTCCTAGCCTTATGACATTGATTTCATGGCTGAGTGATATTCCATTGTACATAAGGACCACAACTTCTTTACCCATTTTTCTCTTTCCTGGGATATTTAAGGTGGAATGAAGTGGAGGTCCTTGTCAACAGAGCAGCCCTAAACTTTGGGGTGCTTGTGTCTTGCTGATTTTTCATTTTCCTAATTTATACCCCCATGAGTGGAAGTGCCCTATGCTCTCTAAGCTGTGTTTTTTAGATATTTCAGGACTCACCGTACACTTCTCCAGAGTGGCTGTTGGCAATTTACATCCCGCCCATCAGTGTAGCAAGGCTCCCATTTCTCCATGGCCTGTCCTGCATTTCTGGTTTTGACACTTTTTTCAGCATGGCCCTTTTGACCGATGGGAAGCGAGACTTCTTTGTAGCGCTGATTTGCCTTTCCAGGTTGCTTGGTTGGCCAAAAAGGGCGTATGCGTTTTTTCCTGAATATATTCAGGAAAAAACGCATACGCCCTTTTTGGCCAAGGGCATCATTGTCAACGTTTTGCCGCTTTTCATGTGCTTTAAAGGAGATTCGAATCTACCTCCTGAAATCTGTTTCCTGCAATTCTGCCTTGATTTCAAATCCTCTTCTTTGCCTTCCCTCAATATATTTGTGGACGAGAGTTATCATTTAAAACTCTGCAGGTTTGTGAATTGCAGTGCCATGAAGCTCGATTTTACACCTCGCGTTTTTGGGAGCTGGCCGCAAAAGCGCAGGATGGCTTCAGGCCCTGTTCTGGTTCCGGGGTCAGGCTGAACCTGTGGTTAATTCTTCTTCCTGATGGGAAAATAGAGTGACCTCTGCCTGTCCCAACACCAAGAGCCAGTCGCTCATTGGTTCCCCGTCTTCCCGTTCATCTTCAGGAAAAATTGCAACCTGTACGGAACAGGAGGTTAAAGGTGCTGATGCTCCAAGTAGGGAGATTGCTAGTAAAGCGGCTGGAATGGCGAACCCGGGCACAAGGAGATGAGAAATGAGGTGCGTTTTAGAAACCTTTCCCCATCACACGGTGTACCATCTTCTGGGTTTCTCATGCATGTTTTTGATGTAGGAAGATGCCCTTGAACCTGGAGATTTGGGACCCATGCGATGGGTACCACGCAGTATTACTTTAAAGGGTCTGCGTTTCCTCACCCAACCTCACCAAACCTCTCAGCCCCAAGAGTGTCCACCCTTAGGTCTCATCCAGCTGTGGGTCTAGATATGGTCAATCCAGGTTGCATCACAGCCCCTGAACGCATTGTGTAAGAATTTCTCTCTCTTTCACTGTCTTTGTTTCATGGGTTTTTAAAAGTAATTTATTTTCATAATGCGGTTTAGCTGCTTTTCACTGCTGTGTTTATGCCGCTTTACACCCACTTGACACACTAACAGAGAGATATCAATACATAGGTTTTAAGATTATTAGTAGTCAGATATATTCTTGTGCGGTGAATAGGGCGTGTTGAGTCCAGTTCTCTGAGCAAGGAGTAGGTCTTGTCTATTACATATTGGGTTTATGGAACGGTATCTGAGCTAATTTGAAACCCTTGTTTTATGTATCACCCCACCTCACCTTTCCCGTTAAACAGCCATAGTGTGTTTTCTGCATGTGTGACTCTGTTCTGTTTTGTAATTCAGTTCAAGTGTAACGGTTTTTACATTCCCTCTATCAGTGATACCTTATGAGAAGTGTCCTTTTGTGTGTGACTTATTTCACTTAGAATCGTCGTACCTAAATCCACTCATCATGCTGCTACTAGCCTTATGACATTGATTTCATGCCTGAGTGATATTCCATTGTACATAAGGACCACAACTTCTTTACCCATTTTTCTCTTTCCTGGGATATTTAAGGTGGAATGAAGTGGAGGTCCTTGTCAACAGAGCAGCCCTAAACTTTGGGGTGCTTGTGTCTTGCTGATTTTTAATTTTCCCAATTTATACCCCCATGAGTAGAAGTGCCCTATGCTCTCTAAGCTGTGTTTTTTAGATGTTTCAGGACTCACCGTACACTTCTCCAGAGTGGCTGTTGGCAATTTACATCCCGCCCATCAGTGTAGCAAGGCTCCCATTTCTCCATGGCCTGTCCTGCCTATCTGGTTTTGACACTTTTTTCAGCATGGCCCTTTTGACCGATGGGAAGCGAGACTTCTTTGTAGCGCTGATTTGCCTTTCCAGGTTGCTTGGTTGGCCAAAAAGGGCCTATGCGTTTTTTCCTGAATATATTCAGGAAAAAACGCATACGCCCTTTTTGGCCAAGGGCATCATTGTCAACGTTTTGCCGCTTTTCATGTGCTTTAAAGGAGATTCGAATCTACCTCCTGAAATCTGTTTCCTGCAATTCTGCCTTGATTTCAAATCCTCTTCTTTGCCTTCCCTCAATATATTTGTGGACGAGAGTTATCATTTATAACTCTGCAGGTTTGTGAATTGCAGTGCCCTGAAGCTCAATTTTACAACTCGCGTGTTTGGGAGCTGGTCGCAAAAGCGCAGGATGGCTTCAGGCCCAGTGCTGGTTCCGGGGGGCAGGTTGAGCCTGTGGTTAATTCTTCTTCCAGATGGGAAAATAGAGTGACCTGTGCCTGTCCCAACACCAACAGCCAGTCTCTCATTGGTTCCCCGTCTTCCCGTTCATCCTCAGGAAAAATTGCAACCTGTACGGAACAGGAGGTTAAAGGTGCTGATGCTCCAAGTAGGGAGATTGCTAGTAAAGCGGCTGGAATGGCGAACCCGGGCACAAGGAGATGAGAAATGAGGTGCGTTTTAGAAACCTTTCCCCATCACACGGTGGACCATCTTCTGGGTTTCTCATGCATGTTTTCGATGTAGGAAGATGCCCTTGAACCTGGAGATTTGGGACCCATGCGATGGGTACCACGCAGTATTACTTTAAAGGGTCTGCGTTTGCTCACCCAACCTCACCAAACCTCTCAGCCCCAAGAGTGTCCACCCTTAGGTCTCATCCAGCTGTGGGTCTAGATATGGTCAATCCAGGTTGCATCACAGCCCCTGAACGCATTGTGTAAGAATTTCTCTCTCTTTCACTGTCTTTGTTTCATGGGTTTTTAAAAGTAATTTATTTTCATAATGGGGTTTCGCTGCTTTTCACTGCTGTGTTTATGCCGCTTTACACCCACTTGACACACTAACAGAGAGATATCAATACATAGGTTTTAAGATTATTACTAGTCAGATATATTCTTGTGCGGTGAATAGGGCGTGTTGAGTCCAGTTCTCTGAGCAAAGAGTAGGTCTTGTCTATTACATATTGGGTTTATGGAACGGTATCTGAGCTAATTTGAAACCCTTGTTTTATGTATCACCCCACCTCACCTTTCCCGTTAAACAGCCATAGTGTGTTTTCTGCAGGTGTGACTCTGTTCTGTTTTGTAATTCAGTTCAAGTGTAATGGTTTTTACATTCCCTCTATCAGTGATACCTTATGAGAAGTGTCCTTTTGTGTGTGACTTATTTCACTTAGAATCGTCGTACCTAAATCTACTCATCATGCTGCTACTAGCCTTATGACATTGATTTCATGGCTGTGTGATATTCCATTGTACATAAGGACCAGAACTTCTTTACCCATTTTTCTCTTTCCTGGGATATTTAAGGTGGAATGAAGTGGAGGTCCTTGTCAACAGAGCAGCCCTAAACTTTGGGGTGCTTGTGTCTTGCTGATTTTTAATTTTCCCAATTTATACCCCCATGAGTGGAAGTGCCCTATGCTCTCTAAGCTGTGTTTTTTAGATGTTTCAGGACTCACCGTACACTTCTCCAGAGTGGCTGTTGGCAATTTACATCCCGCCCATCAGTGTAGCAAGGCTCCCATTTCTCCATGGCCTGTCCTGAATTTCTGGTTTTGACACTTTTTTCAGCATGGCCCATTTGACCGATGGGAAGCGAGACTTCTTTGTAGCGCTGATTTGCCTTTCCAGGTTGCTTGGTTGGCCAAAAAGGGCGTATGCGTTTTTTCCTGAATATATTCAGGAAAAAACGCATACGCCCTTTTTGGCCAAGGGCATCATTGTCAACGTTTTGCCGCTTTTCATGTGCTTTAAAGGAGATTCGAATCTACCTCCTGAAATCTGTTTCCTGCAATTCTGCCTTGATTTCAAATCCTCTTCTTTGCCTTCCCTCAATATATTTGTGGACGAGAGTTATCATTTATAACTCTGCAGGTTTGTGAATTGCAGTGCCATGAAGCTCGATTTTACACCTCGCATTTTTGGGAGCTGGCCGCAAAAGTGCAGGATGGCTTCCGGCCCTTTTCTGGTTCCGGGGGGCAGGCTGAGCCTGTGGTTAATTCTTCTTCCTGATGGGAAAATAGAGTGACCTGTGCCTGTCCCAACACCAACAGCCAGTCTCTCATTGGTTCCCCGTCTTCCTGTTCATCCTCAGGACAAATTGCAACCTGTACGGAACAGGAGGTTAAAGGTGCTGATGCTCCAAGTAGGGAGATTGCTAGTAAAGCGGCTGGAATGGCGAACCTGGGCACAAGGAGATGAGAAATGAGGTGCGTTTTAGAAACCTTTCCCCATCACACGGTGGACCATCTTCTGGGTTTCTCATGCATGTTTTCGATGTAGGAAGATGCCCTTGAACCTGGAGATTTGGGACCCATGCGATGGGTACCACGCAGTATTACTTTAAAGGGTCTGCGTTTGCTCACCCAACCTCACCAAACCTCTCAGCCCCAAGAGTGTCCACCCTTAGGTCTCATCCAGCTGTGGGTCTAGATATGGTCAATCCAGGTTGCATCACAGCCCCTGAACGCATTGTGTAAGAATTTCTCTCTCTTTCACTGTCTTTGTTTCATGGGTTTTTAAAAGTAATTTATTTTCATAATGCGGTTTAGCTGCTTTTCACTGCTGTGTTTATGCCGCTTTACACCCACTTGACACACTAACAGAGAGATATCAATACATAGGTTTTAAGATTATTAGTAGTCAGATATATTCTTGTGCGGTGAATAGGGCGTGTTGAGTCCAGTTCTCTGAGCAAGGAGTAGGTCTTGTCTATTACATATTGGGTTTATGGAACGGTATCTGAGCTAATTTGAAACCCTTGTTTTATGTATCACCCCACCTCACCTTTCCCGTTAAACAGCCATAGTGTGTTTTCTGCATGTGTGACTCTGTTCTGTTTTGTAATTCAGTTCAAGTGTAACGGTTTTTACATTCCCTCTATCAGTGATACCTTATGAGAAGTGTCCTTTTGTGTGTGACTTATTTCACTTAGAATCGTCTTACCTAAATCCACTCATCATGCTGCTCCTAGCCTTATGACATTGATTTCATGCCTGAGTGATATTCCATTGTACATAAGGACCACAACTTCTTTACCCATTTTTCTCTTTCCTGGGATATTTAAGGTGGAATGAAGTGGAGGTCCTTGTCAACAGAGCAGCCCTAAACTTTGGGGTGCTTGTGTCTTGCTGATTTTTAATTTTCCCAATTTATACCCCCATGAGTGGAAGTGCCCTATGCTGTCTAAGCTGTGTTTTTTAGATGTTTCAGGACTCACCGTACACTTCTCCAGAGTGGCTGTTGGCAATTTACATCCCGCCCATCAGTGTAGCAAGGCTCCCATTTCTCCATGTCCTGTCCTGCATTTCTGGTTTTGACACTTTTTTCAGCATGGCCCTTTTGACCGATGGGAAGCGAGACTTCTTTGTAGCGCTGATTTGCCTTTCCAGGTTGCTTGGTTGGCCAAAAAGGGCGTATGCGTTTTTTCCTGAATATATTCAGGAAAAAACGCATACGCCCTTTTTGGCCAAGGGCATCATTGTCAACGTTTTGCCGCTTTTCATGTGCTTTAAAGGAGATTCGAATCTACCTCCTGAAATCTGTTTCCTGCAATTCTGCCTTGATTTCAAATCCTCTTCTTTGCCTTCCCTCAATATATTTGTGGACGAGAGTTATCATTTATAACTCTGCAGGTTTGTGAATTGCAGTGCCATGAAGCTCGATTTTACACCTCGCATTTTTGGGAGCTGGCCGCAAAAGTGCAGGATGGCTTCCGGCCCTTTTCTGGTTCCGGGGGGCAGGCTGAGCCTGTGGTTAATTCTTCTTCCTGATGGGAAAATAGAGTGACCTGTGCCTGTCCCAACACCAACAGCCAGTCTCTCATTGGTTCCCCGTCTTCCTGTTCATCCTCAGGACAAATTGCAACCTGTACGGAACAGGAGGTTAAAGGTGCTGATGCTCCAAGTAGGGAGATTGCTAGTAAAGCGGCTGGAATGGCGAACCTGGGCACAAGGAGATGAGAAATGAGGTGCGTTTTAGAAACCTTTCCCCATCACACGGTGGACCATCTTCTGGGTTTCTCATGCATGTTTTCGATGTAGGAAGATGCCCTTGAACCTGGAGATTTGGGACCCATGCGATGGGTACCACGCAGTATTACTTTAAAGGGTCTGCGTTTGCTCACCCAACCTCACCAAACCTCTCAGCCCCAAGAGTGTCCACCCTTAGGTCTCATCCAGCTGTGGGTCTAGATATGGTCAATCCAGGTTGCATCACAGCCCCTGAACGCATTGTGTAAGAATTTCTCTCTCTTTCACTGTCTTTGTTTCATGGGTTTTTAAAAGTAATTTATTTTCATAATGCGGTTTAGCTGCTTTTCACTGCTGTGTTTATGCCGCTTTACACCCACTTGACACACTAACAGAGAGATATCAATACATAGGTTTTAAGATTATTAGTAGTCAGATATATTCTTGTGCGGTGAATAGGGCGTGTTGAGTCCAGTTCTCTGAGCAAGGAGTAGGTCTTGTCTATTACATATTGGGTTTATGGAACGGTATCTGAGCTAATTTGAAACCCTTGTTTTATGTATCACCCCACCTCACCTTTCCCGTTAAACAGCCATAGTGTGTTTTCTGCATGTGTGACTCTGTTCTGTTTTGTAATTCAGTTCAAGTGTAACGGTTTTTACATTCCCTCTATCAGTGATACCTTATGAGAAGTGTCCTTTTGTGTGTGACTTATTTCACTTAGAATCGTCTTACCTAAATCCACTCATCATGCTGCTCCTAGCCTTATGACATTGATTTCATGCCTGAGTGATATTCCATTGTACATAAGGACCACAACTTCTTTACCCATTTTTCTCTTTCCTGGGATATTTAAGGTGGAATGAAGTGGAGGTCCTTGTCAACAGAGCAGCCCTAAACTTTGGGGTGCTTGTGTCTTGCTGATTTTTAATTTTCCCAATTTATACCCCCATGAGTGGAAGTGCCCTATGCTGTCTAAGCTGTGTTTTTTAGATGTTTCAGGACTCACCGTACACTTCTCCAGAGTGGCTGTTGGCAATTTACATCCCGCCCATCAGTGTAGCAAGGCTCCCATTTCTCCATGTCCTGTCCTGCATTTCTGGTTTTGACACTTTTTTCAGCATGGCCCTTTTGACCGATGGGAAGCGAGACTTCTTTGTAGCGCTGATTTGCCTTTCCAGGTTGCTTGGTTGGCCAAAAAGGGCGTATGCGTTTTTTCCTGAATATATTCAGGAAAAAACGCATACGCCCTTTTTGGCCAAGGGCATCATTGTCAACGTTTTGCCGCTTTTCATGTGCTTTAAAGGAGATTCGAATCTACCTCCTGAAATCTGTTTCCTGCAATTCTGCCTTGATTTCAAATCCTCTTCTTTGCCTTCCCTCAATATATTTGTGGACGAGAGTTATCATTTATAACTCTGCAGGTTTGTGAATTGCAGTGCCATGAAGCTCGATTTTACACCTCGCGTTTTTGGGAGCTGGCCGCAAAAGCGCAGGATGGCTTCAGGCCCTGTTCTGGTTCCGGGGTCAGGCTGAGCCTGTGGTTAATTCTTCTTCCTGATGGGAAAATAGAGTGACCTGTGCCTGTCCCAACACCAAGAGCCAGTCTCTCATTGGTTCCCCATCTTCCCGTTCATCCTCAGGAAAAATTGTAACCTGTACGGAACAGGAGGTTAAAGGTGCTGATGCTCCAAGTAGGGAGATTGCTAGTAAAGCGGCTGGAATGGCGAACCCGGGCACAAGGAGATGAGAAATGAGGTGCGTTTTAGAAACCTTTCCCCATCACACGGTGTACCATCTTCTGGGTTTCTCATGCATGTTTTCGATGTAGGAAGATGCCCTTGAACCTGGAGATTTGGGACCCATGCGATGGGTACCACGCAGTATTACTTTAAAGGGTCTGCGTTTGCTCACCCAACCTCACCAAACCTCTCAGCCCCAAGAGTGTCCACCCTTAGGTCTCATCCAGCTGTGGGTCTAGATATGGTCAATCCAGGTTGCATCACAGCCCCTGAACGCATTGTGTAAGAATTTCTCTCTCTTTCACTGTCTTTGTTTCATGGGTTTTTAAAAGTAATTTATTTTCATAATGGGGTTTCGCTGCTTTTCACTGCTGTGTTTATGCTGCTTTACACCCACTTGACACACTAACAGAGAGATATCAATACATAGGTTTTAAGATTTTTACTAGTCAGATATATTCTTGTGCGGTGAATAGGGCGTGTTGAGTCCAGTTCTCTGAGCAAGGAGTAGGTCTTGTCTATTACATATTGGGTTTATGGAACGGTATCTGAGCTAATTTGAAACCCTTGTTTTATGTATCACCCCACCTCACCTTTCCCGTTAAACAGCCATAGTGTGTTTTCTGCAGGTGTGACTCTGTTCTGTTTTGTAATTCAGTTCAAGTGTAATGGTTTTTACATTCCCTCTATCAGTGATACCTTATGAGAAGTGTCCTTTTGTGTGTGACTTATTTCACTTAGAATCGTCGTACCTAAATCTACTCATCATGCTGCTACTAGCCTTATGACATTGATTTCATGGCTGTGTGATATTCCATTGTACATAAGGACCAGAACTTCTTTACCCATTTTTCTCTTTCCTGGGATATTTAAGGTGGAATGAAGTGGAGGTCCTTGTCAACAGAGCAGCCCTAAACTTTGGGGTGCTTGTGTCTTGCTGATTTTTAATTTTCCCAATTTATACCCCCATGAGTGGAAGTGCCCTATGCTCTCTAAGCTGTGTTTTTTAGATGTTTCAGGACTCACCGTACACTTCTCCAGAGTGGCTGTTGGCAATTTACATCCCGCCCATCAGTGTAGCAAGGCTCCCATTTCTCCATGGCCTGTCCTGTATTTCTGGTTTTGACACTTTTTTCAGCATGGCCCATTTGACCGATGGGAAGCGAGACTTCTTTGTAGCGCTGATTTGCCTTTCCAGGTTGCTTGGTTGGCCAAAAAGGGCGTATGCGTTTTTTCCTGAATATATTCAGGAAAAAACGCATACGCCCTTTTTGGCCAAGGGCATCATTGTCAACGTTTTGCCGCTTTTCATGTGCTTTAAAGGAGATTCGAATCTACCTCCTGAAATCTGTTTCCTGCAATTCTGCCTTGATTTCAAATCCTCTTCTTTGCCTTCCCTCAATATATTTGTGGACGAGAGTTATCATTTATAACTCTGCAGGTTTGTGAATTGCAGTGCCATGAAGCTCGATTTTACACCTCGCGTTTTTGGGAGCTGGCCGCAAAAGTGCAGGATGGCTTCCGGCCCTGTTCTGGTTCCGGGGGGCAGGCTGAGCCTGTGGTTAATTCTTCTTCCTGATGGGAAAATAGAGTGACCTGTGCCTGTCCCAACACCAACAGCCAGTCTCTCATTGGTTCCCCGTCTTCCTGTTCATCCTCAGGAAAAATTGCAACCTGTACGGAACAGGAGGTTAAAGGTGCTGATGCTCCAAGTAGGGAGATTGCTAGTAAAGCGGCTGGGATGGCGAACCCGGGCACAAGGAGATGAGAAATGAGGTGCGTTTTAGAAACCTTTCCCCATCACACGGTGTACCATCTTCTGGGTTTCTCATGCATGTTTTCGATGTAGGAAGATGCCCTTGAACCTGGAGATTTGGGACCCATGCGATGGGTACAACGCAGTATTACTTTAAAGGGTCTGCGTTTGCTCACCCAACCTCACCAAACCTCTCAGCCCCAAGAGTGTCCACCCTTAGGTCTCATCCAGCTGTGGGTCTAGATATGGTCAATCCAGGTTGCATCACAGCCCCTGAACGCATTGTGTAAGAATTTCTCTCTCTTTCACTGTCTTTGTTTCATGGGTTTTTAAAAGTAATTTATTTTCATAATGCGGTTTAGCTGCTTTTCACTGCTGTGTTTATGCCGCTTTACACCCACTTGACACACTAACAGAGAGATATCAATACATAGGTTTTAAGATTATTAGTAGTCAGATATATTCTTGTGCGGTGAATAGGGCGTGTTGAGTCCAGTTCTCTGAGCAAGGAGTAGGTCTTGTCTATTACATATTGGGTTTATGGAACGGTATCTGAGCTAATTTGAAACCCTTGTTTTATGTATCACCCCACCTCACCTTTCCCGTTAAGCAGCCATAGTGTGTTTTCTGCATGTGTGACTCTGTTCTGTTTTGTAATTCAGTTCAAGTGTAACGGTTTTTACATTCCCTCTATCAGTGATACCTTATGAGAAGTGTCCTTTTCTGTGTGACTTATTTCACTTAGAATCGTCGTACCTAAATCCACTCATCATGCTGCTCCTAGCCTTATGACATTGATTTCATGGCTGAGTGATATTCCATTGTACATAAGGACCACAACTTCTTTACCCATTTTTCTCTTTCCTGGGATATTTAAGGTGGAATGAAGTGGAGGTCCTTGTCAACAGAGCAGCCCTAAACTTTGGGGTGCTTGTGTCTTGCTGATTTTTCATTTTCCTAATTTATACCCCCATGAGTGGAAGTGCCCTATGCTCTCTAAGCTGTGTTTTTTAGATATTTCAGGACTCACCGTACACTTCTCCAGAGTGGCTGTTGGCAATTTACATCCCGCCCATCAGTGTAGCAAGGCTCCCATTTCTCCATGGCCTGTCCTGCATTTCTGGTTTTGACACTTTTTTCAGCATGGCCCTTTTGACCGATGGGAAGCGAGACTTCTTTGTAGCGCTGATTTGCCTTTCCAGGTTGCTTGGTTGGCCAAAAAGGGCGTATGCGTTTTTTCCTGAATATATTCAGGAAAAAACGCATACGCCCTTTTTGGCCAAGGGCATCATTGTCAACGTTTTGCCGCTTTTCATGTGCTTTAAAGGAGATTCGAATCTACCTCCTGAAATCTGTTTCCTGCAATTCTGCCTTGATTTCAAATCCTCTTCTTTGCCTTCCCTCAATATATTTGTGGACGAGAGTTATCATTTAAAACTCTGCAGGTTTGTGAATTGCAGTGCCATGAAGCTCGATTTTACACCTCGCGTTTTTGGGAGCTGGCCGCAAAAGCGCAGGATGGCTTCAGGCCCTGTTCTGGTTCCGGGGTCAGGCTGAACCTGTGGTTAATTCTTCTTCCTGATGGGAAAATAGAGTGACCTCTGCCTGTCCCAACACCAAGAGCCAGTCGCTCATTGGTTCCCCGTCTTCCCGTTCATCTTCAGGAAAAATTGCAACCTGTACGGAACAGGAGGTTAAAGGTGCTGATGCTCCAAGTAGGGAGATTGCTAGTAAAGCGGCTGGAATGGCGAACCCGGGCACAAGGAGATGAGAAATGAGGTGCGTTTTAGAAACCTTTCCCCATCACACGGTGTACCATCTTCTGGGTTTCTCATGCATGTTTTTGATGTAGGAAGATGCCCTTGAACCTGGAGATTTGGGACCCATGCGATGGGTACCACGCAGTATTACTTTAAAGGGTCTGCGTTTCCTCACCCAACCTCACCAAACCTCTCAGCCCCAAGAGTGTCCACCCTTAGGTCTCATCCAGCTGTGGGTCTAGATATGGTCAATCCAGGTTGCATCACAGCCCCTGAACGCATTGTGTAAGAATTTCTCTCTCTTTCACTGTCTTTGTTTCATGGGTTTTTAAAAGTAATTTATTTTCATAATGCGGTTTAGCTGCTTTTCACTGCTGTGTTTATGCCGCTTTACACCCACTTGACACACTAACAGAGAGATATCAATACATAGGTTTTAAGATTATTAGTAGTCAGATATATTCTTGTGCGGTGAATAGGGCGTGTTGAGTCCAGTTCTCTGAGCAAGGAGTAGGTCTTGTCTATTACATATTGGGTTTATGGAACGGTATCTGAGCTAATTTGAAACCCTTGTTTTATGTATCACCCCACCTCACCTTTCCCGTTAAACAGCCATAGTGTGTTTTCTGCATGTGTGACTCTGTTCTGTTTTGTAATTCAGTTCAAGTGTAACGGTTTTTACATTCCCTCTATCAGTGATACCTTATGAGAAGTGTCCTTTTGTGTGTGACTTATTTCACTTAGAATCGTCGTACCTAAATCCACTCATCATGCTGCTACTAGCCTTATGACATTGATTTCATGCCTGAGTGATATTCCATTGTACATAAGGACCACAACTTCTTTACCCATTTTTCTCTTTCCTGGGATATTTAAGGTGGAATGAAGTGGAGGTCCTTGTCAACAGAGCAGCCCTAAACTTTGGGGTGCTTGTGTCTTGCTGATTTTTAATTTTCCCAATTTATACCCCCATGAGTAGAAGTGCCCTATGCTCTCTAAGCTGTGTTTTTTAGATGTTTCAGGACTCACCGTACACTTCTCCAGAGTGGCTGTTGGCAATTTACATCCCGCCCATCAGTGTAGCAAGGCTCCCATTTCTCCATGGCCTGTCCTGCCTATCTGGTTTTGACACTTTTTTCAGCATGGCCCTTTTGACCGATGGGAAGCGAGACTTCTTTGTAGCGCTGATTTGCCTTTCCAGGTTGCTTGGTTGGCCAAAAAGGGCCTATGCGTTTTTTCCTGAATATATTCAGGAAAAAACGCATACGCCCTTTTTGGCCAAGGGCATCATTGTCAACGTTTTGCCGCTTTTCATGTGCTTTAAAGGAGATTCGAATCTACCTCCTGAAATCTGTTTCCTGCAATTCTGCCTTGATTTCAAATCCTCTTCTTTGCCTTCCCTCAATATATTTGTGGACGAGAGTTATCATTTATAACTCTGCAGGTTTGTGAATTGCAGTGCCCTGAAGCTCAATTTTACAACTCGCGTGTTTGGGAGCTGGTCGCAAAAGCGCAGGATGGCTTCAGGCCCAGTGCTGGTTCCGGGGGGCAGGTTGAGCCTGTGGTTAATTCTTCTTCCAGATGGGAAAATAGAGTGACCTGTGCCTGTCCCAACACCAACAGCCAGTCTCTCATTGGTTCCCCGTCTTCCCGTTCATCCTCAGGAAAAATTGCAACCTGTACGGAACAGGAGGTTAAAGGTGCTGATGCTCCAAGTAGGGAGATTGCTAGTAAAGCGGCTGGAATGGCGAACCCGGGCACAAGGAGATGAGAAATGAGGTGCGTTTTAGAAACCTTTCCCCATCACACGGTGGACCATCTTCTGGGTTTCTCATGCATGTTTTCGATGTAGGAAGATGCCCTTGAACCTGGAGATTTGGGACCCATGCGATGGGTACCACGCAGTATTACTTTAAAGGGTCTGCGTTTGCTCACCCAACCTCACCAAACCTCTCAGCCCCAAGAGTGTCCACCCTTAGGTCTCATCCAGCTGTGGGTCTAGATATGGTCAATCCAGGTTGCATCACAGCCCCTGAACGCATTGTGTAAGAATTTCTCTCTCTTTCACTGTCTTTGTTTCATGGGTTTTTAAAAGTAATTTATTTTCATAATGCGGTTTAGCTGCTTTTCACTGCTGTGTTTATGCCGCTTTACACCCACTTGACACACTAACAGAGAGATATCAATACATAGGTTTTAAGATTATTAGTAGTCAGATATATTCTTGTGCGGTGAATAGGGCGTGTTGAGTCCAGTTCTCTGAGCAAGGAGTAGGTCTTGTCTATTACATATTGGGTTTATGGAACGGTATCTGAGCTAATTTGAAACCCTTGTTTTATGTATCACCCCACCTCACCTTTCCCGTTAAGCAGCCATAGTGTGTTTTCTGCATGTGTGACTCTGTTCTGTTTTGTAATTCAGTTCAAGTGTAACGGTTTTTACATTCCCTCTATCAGTGATACCTTATGAGAAGTGTCCTTTTGTGTGTGACTTATTTCACTTAGAATCGTCGTACCTAAATCCACTCATCATGCTGCTACTAGCCTTATGACATTGATTTCATGGCTGAGTGATTTTCCATTGTACATAAGGACCACAACTTCTTTACCCATTTTTCTCTTTCCTGGGATATTTAAGGTGGAATGAAGTGGAGGTCCTTGTCAACAGAGCAGCCCTAAACTTTGGGGTGCTTGTGTCTTGCTGATTTTTCATTTTCCCAATTTATACCCCCATGAGTGGAAGTGCCCTATGCTCTCTAAACTGTGTTTTTTAGATGTTTCACGACTCACCGTACACTTCTCCAGAGTGGCTTTTGGCAATTTACATCCCGCCCATCAGTGTAGCAAGGCTCCCATTTCTCCATGGCCTGTCCTGCATTTCTGGTTTTGACACGTTTTTCAGCATGGCCCTTTTGACCGATGGGAAGCGAGACTTCTTTGTAGCGCTGATTTGCCTTTCCAGGTTGCTTGGTTGGCCAAAAAGGGCGTATGCGTTTTTTCCTGAATATATTCAGGAAAAAACGCATACGCCCTTTTTGGCCAAGGGCATCATTGTCAACGTTTTGTCGCTTTTCATGTGCTTTAAAGGAGATTCGAATCTACCTCCTGAAATCTGTTTCCTGCAATTCTGCCTTGATTTCAAATCCTCTTCTTTGCCTTCCCTCAATATATTTGTGGACGAGAGTTATCATTTATAGCTCTGCAGGTTTGTGAATTGCAGTGCCCTGAAGCTCAATTTTACAACTCGCGTTTTGGGAGCTGGTCGCAAAAGCGCAGGATGGCTTCAGGCCCAGTTCTGGTTCCGGGGGGCAGGTTGAGCCTGTGGTTAATTCTTCTTCCTGATGGGAAAATAGAGTGACCTGTGCCTGTCCAAACACCAAGAGCTAGTCTCTCATTGGTTCCCCGTCTTCCTGTTCATCCTCAGGACAAATTGCAACCTGTACGGAACAGGAGGTTAAAGGTGCTGATGCTCCAAGTAGGGAGATTGCTAGTAAAGCGGCTGGAATGGCGAACCTGGGCACAAGGAGATGAGAAATGAGGTGCGTTTTAGAAACCTTTCCCCATCACACGGTGGACCATCTTCTGGGTTTCTCATGCATGTTTTCGATGTAGGAAGATGCCCTTGAACCTGGAGATTTGGGACCCATGCGATGGGTACCACGCAGTATTACTTTAAAGGGTCTGCGTTTGCTCACCCAACCTCACCAAACCTCTCAGCCCCAAGAGTGTCCACCCTTAGGTCTCATCCAGCTGTGGGTCTAGATATGGTCAATCCAGGTTGCATCACAGCCCCTGAACGCATTGTGTAAGAATTTCTCTCTCTTTCACTGTCTTTGTTTCATGGGTTTTTAAAAGTAATTTATTTTCATAATGCGGTTTAGCTGCTTTTCACTGCTGTGTTTATGCCGCTTTACACCCACTTGACACACTAACAGAGAGATATCAATACATAGGTTTTAAGATTATTAGTAGTCAGATATATTCTTGTGCGGTGAATAGGGCGTGTTGAGTCCAGTTCTCTGAGCAAGGAGTAGGTCTTGTCTATTACATATTGGGTTTATGGAACGGTATCTGAGCTAATTTGAAACCCTTGTTTTATGTATCACCCCACCTCACCTTTCCCGTTAAACAGCCATAGTGTGTTTTCTGCATGTGTGACTCTGTTCTGTTTTGTAATTCAGTTCAAGTGTAACGGTTTTTACATTCCCTCTATCAGTGATACCTTATGAGAAGTGTCCTTTTGTGTGTGACTTATTTCACTTAGAATCGTCTTACCTAAATCCACTCATCATGCTGCTCCTAGCCTTATGACATTGATTTCATGCCTGAGTGATATTCCATTGTACATAAGGACCACAACTTCTTTACCCATTTTTCTCTTTCCTGGGATATTTAAGGTGGAATGAAGTGGAGGTCCTTGTCAACAGAGCAGCCCTAAACTTTGGGGTGCTTGTGTCTTGCTGATTTTTCATTTTCCCAATTTATACCCCCATGAGTGGAAGTGCCCTATGCTGTCTAAGCTGTGTTTTTTAGATGTTTCAGGACTCACCGTACACTTCTCCAGAGTGGCTGTTGGCAATTTACATCCCGCCCATCAGTGTAGCAAGGCTCCCATTTCTCCATGGCCTGTCCTGCATTTCTGGTTTTGACACTTTTTTCAGCATGGCCCTTTTGACCGATGGGAAGCGAGACTTCTTTGTAGCGCTGATTTGCCTTTCCAGGTTGCTTGGTTGGCAAAAAAGGGCGTATGCGTTTTTTCCTGAATATATTCAGGAAAAAACGCATACGCCCTTTTTGGCAAAGGGCATCATTGTCAACGTTTTGCCGCTTTTCATGTGCTTTAAAGGAGATTCGAATCTACCTCCTGAAATCTGTTTCCTGCAATTCTGCCTTGATTTCAAATCCTCTTCTTTGCCTTCCCTCAATATATTTGTGGACGAGAGTTATCATTTATAACTCTGCAGGTTTGTGAATTGCAGTGCCATGAAGCTCGATTTTACACCTCGCGTTTTTGGGAGCTGGCCGCAAAAGCGCAGGATGGCTTCAGGCCCTGTTCTGGTTCCGGGGTCAGGCTGAGCCTGTGGTTAATTCTTCTTCCTGATGGGAAAATAGAGTGACCTGTGCCTGTCCCAACACCAAGAGCCAGTCTCTCATTGGTTCCCCGTCTTCCCGTTCATCCTCAGGAAAAATTGTAACCTGTACGGAACAGGAGGTTAAAGGTGCTGATGCTCCAAGTAGGGAGATTGCTAGTAAAGCGGCTGGAATGGCGAACCCGGGCACAAGGAGATGAGAAATGAGGTGCGTTTTAGAAACCTTTCCCCATCACACGGTGTACCATCTTCTGGGTTTCTCATGCATGTTTTCGATGTAGGAAGATGCCCTTGAACCTGGAGATTTGGGACCCATGCGATGGGTACCACGCAGTATTACTTTAAAGGTTCTGCGTTTGCTCACCCAACCTCACCAAACCTCTCAGCCCCAAGAGTGTCCACCCTTAGGTCTCATCCAGCTGTGGGTCTAGATATGGTCAATCCAGGTTGCATCACAGCCCCTGAACGCATTGTGTAAGAATTTCTCTCTCTTTCACTGTCTTTGTTTCATGGGTTTTTAAAAGTAATTTATTTTCATAATGGGGTTTCGCTGCTTTTCACTGCTGTGTTTATGCCGCTTTACACCCACTTGACACACTAACAGAGAGATATCAATACATAGGTTTTAAGATTATTACTAGTCAGATATATTCTTGTGCGGTGAATAGGGCGTGTTGAGTCCAGTTCTCTGAGCAAAGAGTAGGTCTTGTCTATTACATATTGGGTTTATGGAACGGTATCTGAGCTAATTTGAAACCCTTGTTTTATGTATCACCCCACCTCACCTTTCCCGTTAAACAGCCATAGTGTGTTTTCTGCAGGTGTGACTCTGTTCTGTTTTGTAATTCAGTTCAAGTGTAATGGTTTTTACATTCCCTCTATCAGTGATACCTTATGAGAAGTGTCCTTTTGTGTGTGACTTATTTCACTTAGAATCGTCGTACCTAAATCTACTCATCATGCTGCTACTAGCCTTATGACATTGATTTCATGGCTGTGTGATATTCCATTGTACATAAGGACCAGAACTTCTTTACCCATTTTTCTCTTTCCTGGGATATTTAAGGTGGAATGAAGTGGAGGTCCTTGTCAACAGAGCAGCCCTAAACTTTGGGGTGCTTGTGTCTTGCTGATTTTTAATTTTCCCAATTTATACCCCCATGAGTGGAAGTGCCCTATGCTCTCTAAGCTGTGTTTTTTAGATGTTTCAGGACTCACCGTACACTTCTCCAGAGTGGCTGTTGGCAATTTACATCCCGCCCATCAGTGTAGCAAGGCTCCCATTTCTCCATGGCCTGTCCTGAATTTCTGGTTTTGACACTTTTTTCAGCATGGCCCATTTGACCGATGGGAAGCGAGACTTCTTTGTAGCGCTGATTTGCCTTTCCAAGTTGCTTGGTTGGCCAAAAAGGGCGTATGCGTTTTTTCCTGAATATATTCAGGAAAAAACGCATACGCCCTTTTTGGCCAAGGGCATCATTGTCAACGTTTTGCCGCTTTTCATGTGCTTTAAAGGAGATTCGAATCTACCTCCTGAAATCTGTTTCCTGCAATTCTGCCTTGATTTCAAATCCTCTTCTTTGCCTTCCCTCAATATATTTGTGGACGAGAGTTATCATTTATAACTCTGCAGGTTTGTGAATTGCAGTGCCATGAAGCTCGATTTTACACCTCGCATTTTTGGGAGCTGGCCGCAAAAGTGCAGGATGGCTTCCGGCCCTTTTCTGGTTCCGGGGGGCAGGCTGAGCCTGTGGTTAATTCTTCTTCCTGATGGGAAAATAGAGTGACCTGTGCCTGTCCCAACACCAACAGCCAGTCTCTCATTGGTTCCCCGTCTTCCTGTTCATCCTCAGGACAAATTGCAACCTGTACGGAACAGGAGGTTAAAGGTGCTGATGCTCCAAGTAGGGAGATTGCTAGTAAAGCGGCTGGAATGGCGAACCTGGGCACAAGGAGATGAGAAATGAGGTGCGTTTTAGAAACCTTTCCCCATCACACGGTGGACCATCTTCTGGGTTTCTCATGCATGTTTTCGATGTAGGAAGATGCCCTTGAACCTGGAGATTTGGGACCCATGCGATGGGTACCACGCAGTATTACTTTAAAGGGTCTGCGTTTGCTCACCCAACCTCACCAAACCTCTCAGCCCCAAGAGTGTCCACCCTTAGGTCTCATCCAGCTGTGGGTCTAGATATGGTCAATCCAGGTTGCATCACAGCCCCTGAACGCATTGTGTAAGAATTTCTCTCTCTTTCACTGTCTTTGTTTCATGGGTTTTTAAAAGTAATTTATTTTCATAATGCGGTTTAGCTGCTTTTCACTGCTGTGTTTATGCCGCTTTACACCCACTTGACACACTAACAGAGAGATATCAATACATAGGTTTTAAGATTATTAGTAGTCAGATATATTCTTGTGCGGTGAATAGGGCGTGTTGAGTCCAGTTCTCTGAGCAAGGAGTAGGTCTTGTCTATTACATATTGGGTTTATGGAACGGTATCTGAGCTAATTTGAAACCCTTGTTTTATGTATCACCCCACCTCACCTTTCCCGTTAAACAGCCATAGTGTGTTTTCTGCATGTGTGACTCTGTTCTGTTTTGTAATTCAGTTCAAGTGTAACGGTTTTTACATTCCCTCTATCAGTGATACCTTATGAGAAGTGTCCTTTTGTGTGTGACTTATTTCACTTAGAATCGTCTTACCTAAATCCACTCATCATGCTGCTCCTAGCCTTATGACATTGATTTCATGCCTGAGTGATATTCCATTGTACATAAGGACCACAACTTCTTTACCCATTTTTCTCTTTCCTGGGATATTTAAGGTGGAATGAAGTGGAGGTCCTTGTCAACAGAGCAGCCCTAAACTTTGGGGTGCTTGTGTCTTGCTGATTTTTAATTTTCCCAATTTATACCCCCATGAGTGGAAGTGCCCTATGCTGTCTAAGCTGTGTTTTTTAGATGTTTCAGGACTCACCGTACACTTCTCCAGAGTGGCTGTTGGCAATTTACATCCCGCCCATCTGTGTAGCAAGGCTCCCATTTCTCCATGTCCTGTCCTGCATTTCTGGTTTTGACACTTTTTTCAGCATGGCCCTTTTGACCGATGGGAAGCGAGACTTCTTTGTAGCGCTGATTTGCCTTTCCAGGTTGCTTGGTTGGCCAAAAAGGGCGTATGCGTTTTTTCCTGAATATATTCAGGAAAAAACGCATACGCCCTTTTTGGCCAAGGGCATCATTGTCAACGTTTTGCCGCTTTTCATGTGCTTTAAAGGAGATTCGAATCTACCTCCTGAAATCTGTTTCCTGCAATTCTGCCTTGATTTCAAATCCTCTTCTTTGCCTTCCCTCAATATATTTGTGGACGAGAGTTATCATTTATAACTCTGCAGGTTTGTGAATTGCAGTGCCATGAAGCTCGATTTTACACCTCGCGTTTTTGGGAGCTGGCCGCAAAAGCGCAGGATGGCTTCAGGCCCTGTTCTGGTTCCGGGGTCAGGCTGAGCCTGTGGTTAATTCTTCTTCCTGATGGGAAAATAGAGTGACCTGTGCCTGTCCCAACACCAAGAGCCAGTCTCTCATTGGTTCCCCATCTTCCCGTTCATCCTCAGGAAAAATTGTAACCTGTACGGAACAGGAGGTTAAAGGTGCTGATGCTCCAAGTAGGGAGATTGCTAGTAAAGCGGCTGGAATGGCGAACCCGGGCACAAGGAGATGAGAAATGAGGTGCGTTTTAGAAACCTTTCCCCATCACACGGTGTACCATCTTCTGGGTTTCTCATGCATGTTTTCGATGTAGGAAGATGCCCTTGAACCTGGAGATTTGGGACCCATGCGATGGGTACCACGCAGTATTACTTTAAAGGGTCTGCGTTTGCTCACCCAACCTCACCAAACCTCTCAGCCCCAAGAGTGTCCACCCTTAGGTCTCATCCAGCTGTGGGTCTAGATATGGTCAATCCAGGTTGCATCACAGCCCCTGAACGCATTGTGTAAGAATTTCTCTCTCTTTCACTGTCTTTGTTTCATGGGTTTTTAAAAGTAATTTATTTTCATAATGGGGTTTCGCTGCTTTTCACTGCTGTGTTTATGCTGCTTTACACCCACTTGACACACTAACAGAGAGATATCAATACATAGGTTTTAAGATTTTTACTAGTCAGATATATTCTTGTGCGGTGAATAGGGCGTGTTGAGTCCAGTTCTCTGAGCAAGGAGTAGGTCTTGTCTATTACATATTGGGTTTATGGAACGGTATCTGAGCTAATTTGAAACCCTTGTTTTATGTATCACCCCACCTCACCTTTCCCGTTAAACAGCCATAGTGTGTTTTCTGCAGGTGTGACTCTGTTCTGTTTTGTAATTCAGTTCAAGTGTAATGGTTTTTACATTCCCTCTATCAGTGATACCTTATGAGAAGTGTCCTTTTGTGTGTGACTTATTTCACTTAGAATCGTCGTACCTAAATCTACTCATCATGCTGCTACTAGCCTTATGACATTGATTTCATGGCTGTGTGATATTCCATTGTACATAAGGACCAGAACTTCTTTACCCATTTTTCTCTTTCCTGGGATATTTAAGGTGGAATGAAGTGGAGGTCCTTGTCAACAGAGCAGCCCTAAACTTTGGGGTGCTTGTGTCTTGCTGATTTTTAATTTTCCCAATTTATACCCCCATGAGTGGAAGTGCCCTATGCTCTCTAAGCTGTGTTTTTTAGATGTTTCAGGACTCACCGTACACTTCTCCAGAGTGGCTGTTGGCAATTTACATCCCGCCCATCAGTGTAGCAAGGCTCCCATTTCTCCATGGCCTGTCCTGTATTTCTGGTTTTGACACTTTTTTCAGCATGGCCCATTTGACCGATGGGAAGCGAGACTTCTTTGTAGCGCTGATTTGCCTTTCCAGGTTGCTTGGTTGGCCAAAAAGGGCGTATGCGTTTTTTCCTGAATATATTCAGGAAAAAACGCATACGCCCTTTTTGGCCAAGGGCATCATTGTCAACGTTTTGCCGCTTTTCATGTGCTTTAAAGGAGATTCGAATCTACCTCCTGAAATCTGTTTCCTGCAATTCTGCCTTGATTTCAAATCCTCTTCTTTGCCTTCCCTCAATATATTTGTGGACGAGAGTTATCATTTATAACTCTGCAGGTTTGTGAATTGCAGTGCCATGAAGCTCGATTTTACACCTCGCGTTTTTGGGAGCTGGCCGCAAAAGTGCAGGATGGCTTCCGGCCCTGTTCTGGTTCCGGGGGGCAGGCTGAGCCTGTGGTTAATTCTTCTTCCTGATGGGAAAATAGAGTGACCTGTGCCTGTCCCAACACCAACAGCCAGTCTCTCATTGGTTCCCCGTCTTCCTGTTCATCCTCAGGAAAAATTGCAACCTGTACGGAACAGGAGGTTAAAGGTGCTGATGCTCCAAGTAGGGAGATTGCTAGTAAAGCGGCTGGGATGGCGAACCCGGGCACAAGGAGATGAGAAATGAGGTGCGTTTTAGAAACCTTTCCCCATCACACGGTGTACCATCTTCTGGGTTTCTCATGCATGTTTTCGATGTAGGAAGATGCCCTTGAACCTGGAGATTTGGGACCCATGCGATGGGTACAACGCAGTATTACTTTAAAGGGTCTGCGTTTGCTCACCCAACCTCACCAAACCTCTCAGCCCCAAGAGTGTCCACCCTTAGGTCTCATCCAGCTGTGGGTCTAGATATGGTCAATCCAGGTTGCATCACAGCCCCTGAACGCATTGTGTAAGAATTTCTCTCTCTTTCACTGTCTTTGTTTCATGGGTTTTTAAAAGTAATTTATTTTCATAATGCGGTTTAGCTGCTTTTCACTGCTGTGTTTATGCCGCTTTACACCCACTTGACACACTAACAGAGAGATATCAATACATAGGTTTTAAGATTATTAGTAGTCAGATATATTCTTGTGCGGTGAATAGGGCGTGTTGAGTCCAGTTCTCTGAGCAAGGAGTAGGTCTTGTCTATTACATATTGGGTTTATGGAACGGTATCTGAGCTAATTTGAAACCCTTGTTTTATGTATCACCCCACCTCACCTTTCCCGTTAAGCAGCCATAGTGTGTTTTCTGCATGTGTGACTCTGTTCTGTTTTGTAATTCAGTTCAAGTGTAACGGTTTTTACATTCCCTCTATCAGTGATACCTTATGAGAAGTGTCCTTTTCTGTGTGACTTATTTCACTTAGAATCGTCGTACCTAAATCCACTCATCATGCTGCTCCTAGCCTTATGACATTGATTTCATGGCTGAGTGATATTCCATTGTACATAAGGACCACAACTTCTTTACCCATTTTTCTCTTTCCTGGGATATTTAAGGTGGAATGAAGTGGAGGTCCTTGTCAACAGAGCAGCCCTAAACTTTGGGGTGCTTGTGTCTTGCTGATTTTTCATTTTCCTAATTTATACCCCCATGAGTGGAAGTGCCCTATGCTCTCTAAGCTGTGTTTTTTAGATATTTCAGGACTCACCGTACACTTCTCCAGAGTGGCTGTTGGCAATTTACATCCCGCCCATCAGTGTAGCAAGGCTCCCATTTCTCCATGGCCTGTCCTGCATTTCTGGTTTTGACACTTTTTTCAGCATGGCCCTTTTGACCGATGGGAAGCGAGACTTCTTTGTAGCGCTGATTTGCCTTTCCAGGTTGCTTGGTTGGCCAAAAAGGGCGTATGCGTTTTTTCCTGAATATATTCAGGAAAAAACGCATACGCCCTTTTTGGCCAAGGGCATCATTGTCAACGTTTTGCCGCTTTTCATGTGCTTTAAAGGAGATTCGAATCTACCTCCTGAAATCTGTTTCCTGCAATTCTGCCTTGATTTCAAATCCTCTTCTTTGCCTTCCCTCAATATATTTGTGGACGAGAGTTATCATTTAAAACTCTGCAGGTTTGTGAATTGCAGTGCCATGAAGCTCGATTTTACACCTCGCGTTTTTGGGAGCTGGCCGCAAAAGCGCAGGATGGCTTCAGGCCCTGTTCTGGTTCCGGGGTCAGGCTGAACCTGTGGTTAATTCTTCTTCCTGATGGGAAAATAGAGTGACCTCTGCCTGTCCCAACACCAAGAGCCAGTCGCTCATTGGTTCCCCGTCTTCCCGTTCATCTTCAGGAAAAATTGCAACCTGTACGGAACAGGAGGTTAAAGGTGCTGATGCTCCAAGTAGGGAGATTGCTAGTAAAGCGGCTGGAATGGCGAACCCGGGCACAAGGAGATGAGAAATGAGGTGCGTTTTAGAAACCTTTCCCCATCACACGGTGTACCATCTTCTGGGTTTCTCATGCATGTTTTTGATGTAGGAAGATGCCCTTGAACCTGGAGATTTGGGACCCATGCGATGGGTACCACGCAGTATTACTTTAAAGGGTCTGCGTTTCCTCACCCAACCTCACCAAACCTCTCAGCCCCAAGAGTGTCCACCCTTAGGTCTCATCCAGCTGTGGGTCTAGATATGGTCAATCCAGGTTGCATCACAGCCCCTGAACGCATTGTGTAAGAATTTCTCTCTCTTTCACTGTCTTTGTTTCATGGGTTTTTAAAAGTAATTTATTTTCATAATGCGGTTTAGCTGCTTTTCACTGCTGTGTTTATGCCGCTTTACACCCACTTGACACACTAACAGAGAGATATCAATACATAGGTTTTAAGATTATTAGTAGTCAGATATATTCTTGTGCGGTGAATAGGGCGTGTTGAGTCCAGTTCTCTGAGCAAGGAGTAGGTCTTGTCTATTACATATTGGGTTTATGGAACGGTATCTGAGCTAATTTGAAACCCTTGTTTTATGTATCACCCCACCTCACCTTTCCCGTTAAGCAGCCATAGTGTGTTTTCTGCATGTGTGACTCTGTTCTGTTTTGTAATTCAGTTCAAGTGTAACGGTTTTTACATTCCCTCTATCAGTGATACCTTATGAGAAGTGTCCTTTTCTGTGTGACTTATTTCACTTAGAATCGTCGTACCTAAATCCACTCATCATGCTGCTCCTAGCCTTATGACATTGATTTCATGGCTGAGTGATATTCCATTGTACATAAGGACCACAACTTCTTTACCCATTTTTCTCTTTCCTGGGATATTTAAGGTGGAATGAAGTGGAGGTCCTTGTCAACAGAGCAGCCCTAAACTTTGGGGTGCTTGTGTCTTGCTGATTTTTCATTTTCCTAATTTATACCCCCATGAGTGGAAGTGCCCTATGCTCTCTAAGCTGTGTTTTTTAGATATTTCAGGACTCACCGTACACTTCTCCAGAGTGGCTGTTGGCAATTTACATCCCGCCCATCAGTGTAGCAAGGCTCCCATTTCTCCATGGCCTGTCCTGCATTTCTGGTTTTGACACTTTTTTCAGCATGGCCCTTTTGACCGATGGGAAGCGAGACTTCTTTGTAGCGCTGATTTGCCTTTCCAGGTTGCTTGGTTGGCCAAAAAGGGCGTATGCGTTTTTTCCTGAATATATTCAGGAAAAAACGCATACGCCCTTTTTGGCCAAGGGCATCATTGTCAACGTTTTGCCGCTTTTCATGTGCTTTAAAGGAGATTCGAATCTACCTCCTGAAATCTGTTTCCTGCAATTCTGCCTTGATTTCAAATCCTCTTCTTTGCCTTCCCTCAATATATTTGTGGACGAGAGTTATCATTTAAAACTCTGCAGGTTTGTGAATTGCAGTGCCATGAAGCTCGATTTTACACCTCGCGTTTTTGGGAGCTGGCCGCAAAAGCGCAGGATGGCTTCAGGCCCTGTTCTGGTTCCGGGGTCAGGCTGAACCTGTGGTTAATTCTTCTTCCTGATGGGAAAATAGAGTGACCTCTGCCTGTCCCAACACCAAGAGCCAGTCGCTCATTGGTTCCCCGTCTTCCCGTTCATCTTCAGGAAAAATTGCAACCTGTACGGAACAGGAGGTTAAAGGTGCTGATGCTCCAAGTAGGGAGATTGCTAGTAAAGCGGCTGGAATGGCGAACCCGGGCACAAGGAGATGAGAAATGAGGTGCGTTTTAGAAACCTTTCCCCATCACACGGTGTACCATCTTCTGGGTTTCTCATGCATGTTTTTGATGTAGGAAGATGCCCTTGAACCTGGAGATTTGGGACCCATGCGATGGGTACCACGCAGTATTACTTTAAAGGGTCTGCGTTTCCTCACCCAACCTCACCAAACCTCTCAGCCCCAAGAGTGTCCACCCTTAGGTCTCATCCAGCTGTGGGTCTAGATATGGTCAATCCAGGTTGCATCACAGCCCCTGAACGCATTGTGTAAGAATTTCTCTCTCTTTCACTGTCTTTGTTTCATGGGTTTTTAAAAGTAATTTATTTTCATAATGCGGTTTAGCTGCTTTTCACTGCTGTGTTTATGCCGCTTTACACCCACTTGACACACTAACAGAGAGATATCAATACATAGGTTTTAAGATTATTAGTAGTCAGATATATTCTTGTGCGGTGAATAGGGCGTGTTGAGTCCAGTTCTCTGAGCAAGGAGTAGGTCTTGTCTATTACATATTGGGTTTATGGAACGGTATCTGAGCTAATTTGAAACCCTTGTTTTATGTATCACCCCACCTCACCTTTCCCGTTAAACAGCCATAGTGTGTTTTCTGCATGTGTGACTCTGTTCTGTTTTGTAATTCAGTTCAAGTGTAACGGTTTTTACATTCCCTCTATCAGTGATACCTTATGAGAAGTGTCCTTTTGTGTGTGACTTATTTCACTTAGAATCGTCGTACCTAAATCCACTCATCATGCTGCTACTAGCCTTATGACATTGATTTCATGCCTGAGTGATATTCCATTGTACATAAGGACCACAACTTCTTTACCCATTTTTCTCTTTCCTGGGATATTTAAGGTGGAATGAAGTGGAGGTCCTTGTCAACAGAGCAGCCCTAAACTTTGGGGTGCTTGTGTCTTGCTGATTTTTAATTTTCCCAATTTATACCCCCATGAGTAGAAGTGCCCTATGCTCTCTAAGCTGTGTTTTTTAGATGTTTCAGGACTCACCGTACACTTCTCCAGAGTGGCTGTTGGCAATTTACATCCCGCCCATCAGTGTAGCAAGGCTCCCATTTCTCCATGGCCTGTCCTGCCTATCTGGTTTTGACACTTTTTTCAGCATGGCCCTTTTGACCGATGGGAAGCGAGACTTCTTTGTAGCGCTGATTTGCCTTTCCAGGTTGCTTGGTTGGCCAAAAAGGGCGTATGCGTTTTTTCCTGAATATATTCAGGAAAAAACGCATACGCCCTTTTTGGCCAAGGGCATCATTGTCAACGTTTTGCCGCTTTTCATGTGCTTTAAAGGAGATTCGAATCTACCTCCTGAAATCTGTTTCCTGCAATTCTGCCTTGATTTCAAATCCTCTTCTTTGCCTTCCCTCAATATATTTGTGGACGAGAGTTATCATTTATAACTCTGCAGGTTTGTGAATTGCAGTGCCCTGAAGCTCAATTTTACAACTCGCGTGTTTGGGAGCTGGTCGCAAAAGCGCAGGATGGCTTCAGGCCCAGTGCTGGTTCCGGGGGGCAGGTTGAGCCTGTGGTTAATTCTTCTTCCAGATGGGAAAATAGAGTGACCTGTGCCTGTCCCAACACCAACAGCCAGTCTCTCATTGGTTCCCCGTCTTCCCGTTCATCCTCAGGAAAAATTGCAACCTGTACGGAACAGGAGGTTAAAGGTGCTGATGCTCCAAGTAGGGAGATTGCTAGTAAAGCGGCTGGAATGGCGAACCCGGGCACAAGGAGATGAGAAATGAGGTGCGTTTTAGAAACCTTTCCCCATCACACGGTGGACCATCTTCTGGGTTTCTCATGCATGTTTTCGATGTAGGAAGATGCCCTTGAACCTGGAGATTTGGGACCCATGCGATGGGTACCACGCAGTATTACTTTAAAGGGTCTGCGTTTGCTCACCCAACCTCACCAAACCTCTCAGCCCCAAGAGTGTCCACCCTTAGGTCTCATCCAGCTGTGGGTCTAGATATGGTCAATCCAGGTTGCATCACAGCCCCTGAACGCATTGTGTAAGAATTTCTCTCTCTTTCACTGTCTTTGTTTCATGGGTTTTTAAAAGTAATTTATTTTCATAATGCGGTTTAGCTGCTTTTCACTGCTGTGTTTATGCCGCTTTACACCCACTTGACACACTAACAGAGAGATATCAATACATAGGTTTTAAGATTATTAGTAGTCAGATATATTCTTGTGCGGTGAATAGGGCGTGTTGAGTCCAGTTCTCTGAGCAAGGAGTAGGTCTTGTCTATTACATATTGGGTTTATGGAACGGTATCTGAGCTAATTTGAAACCCTTGTTTTATGTATCACCCCACCTCACCTTTCCCGTTAAGCAGCCATAGTGTGTTTTCTGCATGTGTGACTCTGTTCTGTTTTGTAATTCAGTTCAAGTGTAACGGTTTTTACATTCCCTCTATCAGTGATACCTTATGAGAAGTGTCCTTTTGTGTGTGACTTATTTCACTTAGAATCGTCGTACCTAAATCCACTCATCATGCTGCTACTAGCCTTATGACATTGATTTCATGGCTGAGTGATTTTCCATTGTACATAAGGACCACAACTTCTTTACCCATTTTTCTCTTTCCTGGGATATTTAAGGTGGAATGAAGTGGAGGTCCTTGTCAACAGAGCAGCCCTAAACTTTGGGGTGCTTGTGTCTTGCTGATTTTTCATTTTCCCAATTTATACCCCCATGAGTGGAAGTGCCCTATGCTCTCTAAACTGTGTTTTTTAGATGTTTCACGACTCACCGTACACTTCTCCAGAGTGGCTTTTGGCAATTTACATCCCGCCCATCAGTGTAGCAAGGCTCCCATTTCTCCATGGCCTGTCCTGCATTTCTGGTTTTGACACGTTTTTCAGCATGGCCCTTTTGACCGATGGGAAGCGAGACTTCTTTGTAGCGCTGATTTGCCTTTCCAGGTTGCTTGGTTGGCCAAAAAGGGCGTATGCGTTTTTTCCTGAATATATTCAGGAAAAAACGCATACGCCCTTTTTGGCCAAGGGCATCATTGTCAACGTTTTGTCGCTTTTCATGTGCTTTAAAGGAGATTCGAATCTACCTCCTGAAATCTGTTTCCTGCAATTCTGCCTTGATTTCAAATCCTCTTCTTTGCCTTCCCTCAATATATTTGTGGACGAGAGTTATCATTTATAGCTCTGCAGGTTTGTGAATTGCAGTGCCCTGAAGCTCAATTTTACAACTCGCGTTTTGGGAGCTGGTCGCAAAAGCGCAGGATGGCTTCAGGCCCAGTTCTGGTTCCGGGGGGCAGGTTGAGCCTGTGGTTAATTCTTCTTCCTGATGGGAAAATAGAGTGACCTGTGCCTGTCCAAACACCAAGAGCTAGTCTCTCATTGGTTCCCCGTCTTCCTGTTCATCCTCAGGACAAATTGCAACCTGTACGGAACAGGAGGTTAAAGGTGCTGATGCTCCAAGTAGGGAGATTGCTAGTAAAGCGGCTGGAATGGCGAACCTGGGCACAAGGAGATGAGAAATGAGGTGCGTTTTAGAAACCTTTCCCCATCACACGGTGGACCATCTTCTGGGTTTCTCATGCATGTTTTCGATGTAGGAAGATGCCCTTGAACCTGGAGATTTGGGACCCATGCGATGGGTACCACGCAGTATTACTTTAAAGGGTCTGCGTTTGCTCACCCAACCTCACCAAACCTCTCAGCCCCAAGAGTGTCCACCCTTAGGTCTCATCCAGCTGTGGGTCTAGATATGGTCAATCCAGGTTGCATCACAGCCCCTGAACGCATTGTGTAAGAATTTCTCTCTCTTTCACTGTCTTTGTTTCATGGGTTTTTAAAAGTAATTTATTTTCATAATGCGGTTTAGCTGCTTTTCACTGCTGTGTTTATGCCGCTTTACACCCACTTGACACACTAACAGAGAGATATCAATACATAGGTTTTAAGATTATTAGTAGTCAGATATATTCTTGTGCGGTGAATAGGGCGTGTTGAGTCCAGTTCTCTGAGCAAGGAGTAGGTCTTGTCTATTACATATTGGGTTTATGGAACGGTATCTGAGCTAATTTGAAACCCTTGTTTTATGTATCACCCCACCTCACCTTTCCCGTTAAACAGCCATAGTGTGTTTTCTGCATGTGTGACTCTGTTCTGTTTTGTAATTCAGTTCAAGTGTAACGGTTTTTACATTCCCTCTATCAGTGATACCTTATGAGAAGTGTCCTTTTGTGTGTGACTTATTTCACTTAGAATCGTCTTACCTAAATCCACTCATCATGCTGCTCCTAGCCTTATGACATTGATTTCATGCCTGAGTGATATTCCATTGTACATAAGGACCACAACTTCTTTACCCATTTTTCTCTTTCCTGGGATATTTAAGGTGGAATGAAGTGGAGGTCCTTGTCAACAGAGCAGCCCTAAACTTTGGGGTGCTTGTGTCTTGCTGATTTTTAATTTTCCCAATTTATACCCCCATGAGTGGAAGTGCCCTATGCTGTCTAAGCTGTGTTTTTTAGATGTTTCAGGACTCACCGTACACTTCTCCAGAGTGGCTGTTGGCAATTTACATCCCGCCCATCAGTGTAGCAAGGCTCCCATTTCTCCATGGCCTGTCCTGCATTTCTGGTTTTGACACTTTTTTCAGCATGGCCCTTTTGACCGATGGGAAGCGAGACTTCTTTGTAGCGCTGATTTGCCTTTCCAGGTTGCTTGGTTGGCAAAAAAGGGCGTATGCGTTTTTTCCTGAATATATTCAGGAAAAAACGCATACGCCCTTTTTGGCAAAGGGCATCATTGTCAACGTTTTGCCGCTTTTCATGTGCTTTAAAGGAGATTCGAATCTACCTCCTGAAATCTGTTTCCTGCAATTCTGCCTTGATTTCAAATCCTCTTCTTTGCCTTCCCTCAATATATTTGTGGACGAGAGTTATCATTTATAACTCTGCAGGTTTGTGAATTGCAGTGCCATGAAGCTCGATTTTACACCTCGCGTTTTTGGGAGCTGGCCGCAAAAGCGCAGGATGGCTTCAGGCCCTGTTCTGGTTCCGGGGTCAGGCTGAGCCTGTGGTTAATTCTTCTTCCTGATGGGAAAATAGAGTGACCTGTGCCTGTCCCAACACCAAGAGCCAGTCTCTCATTGGTTCCCCGTCTTCCCGTTCATCCTCAGGAAAAATTGTAACCTGTACGGAACAGGAGGTTAAAGGTGCTGATGCTCCAAGTAGGGAGATTGCTAGTAAAGCGGCTGGAATGGCGAACCCGGGCACAAGGAGATGAGAAATGAGGTGCGTTTTAGAAACCTTTCCCCATCACACGGTGTACCATCTTCTGGGTTTCTCATGCATGTTTTCGATGTAGGAAGATGCCCTTGAACCTGGAGATTTGGGACCCATGCGATGGGTACCACGCAGTATTACTTTAAAGGGTCTGCGTTTGCTCACCCAACCTCACCAAACCTCTCAGCCCCAAGAGTGTCCACCCTTAGGTCTCATCCAGCTGTGGGTCTAGATATGGTCAATCCAGGTTGCATCACAGCCCCTGAACGCATTGTGTAAGAATTTCTCTCTCTTTCACTGTCTTTGTTTCATGGGTTTTTAAAAGTAATTTATTTTCATAATGGGGTTTCGCTGCTTTTCACTGCTGTGTTTATGCCGCTTTACACCCACTTGACACACTAACAGAGAGATATCAATACATAGGTTTTAAGATTATTACTAGTCAGATATATTCTTGTGCGGTGAATAGGGCGTGTTGAGTCCAGTTCTCTGAGCAAAGAGTAGGTCTTGTCTATTACATATTGGGTTTATGGAACGGTATCTGAGCTAATTTGAAACCCTTGTTTTATGTATCACCCCACCTCACCTTTCCCGTTAAACAGCCATAGTGTGTTTTCTGCAGGTGTGACTCTGTTCTGTTTTGTAATTCAGTTCAAGTGTAATGGTTTTTACATTCCCTCTATCAGTGATACCTTATGAGAAGTGTCCTTTTGTGTGTGACTTATTTCACTTAGAATCGTCGTACCTAAATCTACTCATCATGCTGCTACTAGCCTTATGACATTGATTTCATGGCTGTGTGATATTCCATTGTACATAAGGACCAGAACTTCTTTACCCATTTTTCTCTTTCCTGGGATATTTAAGGTGGAATGAAGTGGAGGTCCTTGTCAACAGAGCAGCCCTAAACTTTGGGGTGCTTGTGTCTTGCTGATTTTTAATTTTCCCAATTTATACCCCCATGAGTGGAAGTGCCCTATGCTCTCTAAGCTGTGTTTTTTAGATGTTTCAGGACTCACCGTACACTTCTCCAGAGTGGCTGTTGGCAATTTACATCCCGCCCATCAGTGTAGCAAGGCTCCCATTTCTCCATGGCCTGTCCTGAATTTCTGGTTTTGACACTTTTTTCAGCATGGCCCATTTGACCGATGGGAAGCGAGACTTCTTTGTAGCGCTGATTTGCCTTTCCAGGTTGCTTGGTTGGCCAAAAAGGGCGTATGCGTTTTTTCCTGAATATATTCAGGAAAAAACGCATACGCCCTTTTTGGCCAAGGGCATCATTGTCAACGTTTTGCCGCTTTTCATGTGCTTTAAAGGAGATTCGAATCTACCTCCTGAAATCTGTTTCCTGCAATTCTGCCTTGATTTCAAATCCTCTTCTTTGCCTTCCCTCAATATATTTGTGGACGAGAGTTATCATTTATAACTCTGCAGGTTTGTGAATTGCAGTGCCATGAAGCTCGATTTTACACCTCGCATTTTTGGGAGCTGGCCGCAAAAGTGCAGGATGGCTTCCGGCCCTTTTCTGGTTCCGGGGGGCAGGCTGAGCCTGTGGTTAATTCTTCTTCCTGATGGGAAAATAGAGTGACCTGTGCCTGTCCCAACACCAACAGCCAGTCTCTCATTGGTTCCCCGTCTTCCTGTTCATCCTCAGGACAAATTGCAACCTGTACGGAACAGGAGGTTAAAGGTGCTGATGCTCCAAGTAGGGAGATTGCTAGTAAAGCGGCTGGAATGGCGAACCTGGGCACAAGGAGATGAGAAATGAGGTGCGTTTTAGAAACCTTTCCCCATCACACGGTGGACCATCTTCTGGGTTTCTCATGCATGTTTTCGATGTAGGAAGATGCCCTTGAACCTGGAGATTTGGGACCCATGCGATGGGTACCACGCAGTATTACTTTAAAGGGTCTGCGTTTGCTCACCCAACCTCACCAAACCTCTCAGCCCCAAGAGTGTCCACCCTTAGGTCTCATCCAGCTGTGGGTCTAGATATGGTCAATCCAGGTTGCATCACAGCCCCTGAACGCATTGTGTAAGAATTTCTCTCTCTTTCACTGTCTTTGTTTCATGGGTTTTTAAAAGTAATTTATTTTCATAATGCGGTTTAGCTGCTTTTCACTGCTGTGTTTATGCCGCTTTACACCCACTTGACACACTAACAGAGAGATATCAATACATAGGTTTTAAGATTATTAGTAGTCAGATATATTCTTGTGCGGTGAATAGGGCGTGTTGAGTCCAGTTCTCTGAGCAAGGAGTAGGTCTTGTCTATTACATATTGGGTTTATGGAACGGTATCTGAGCTAATTTGAAACCCTTGTTTTATGTATCACCCCACCTCACCTTTCCCGTTAAACAGCCATAGTGTGTTTTCTGCATGTGTGACTCTGTTCTGTTTTGTAATTCAGTTCAAGTGTAACGGTTTTTACATTCCCTCTATCAGTGATACCTTATGAGAAGTGTCCTTTTGTGTGTGACTTATTTCACTTAGAATCGTCTTACCTAAATCCACTCATCATGCTGCTCCTAGCCTTATGACATTGATTTCATGCCTGAGTGATATTCCATTGTACATAAGGACCACAACTTCTTTACCCATTTTTCTCTTTCCTGGGATATTTAAGTTGGAATGAAGTGGAGGTCCTTGTCAACAGAGCAGCCCTAAACTTTGGGGTGCTTGTGTCTTGCTGATTTTTCATTTTCCCAATTTATACCCCCATGAGTGGAAGTGCCCTATGCTCTCTAAGCTGTGTTTTTTAGATGTTTCAGGACTCACCGTACACTTCTCCAGAGTGGCTGTTGGCAATTTACATCCCGCCCATCAGTGTAGCAAGGCTCCCATTTCTCCATGGCCTGTCCTGCATTTCTGGTTTTGACACTTTTTTCAGCATGGCCCTTTTGACCGATGGGAAGCGAGACTTCTTTGTAGCGCTGATTTGCCTTTCCAGGTTGCTTGGTTGGCCAAAAAGGGCGTATGCGTTTTTTCCTGAATATATTCAGGAAAAAACGCATACGCCCTTTTTGGCCAAGGGCATCATTGTCAACGTTTTGCCGCTTTTCATGTGCTTTAAAGGAGATTCGAATCTACCTCCTGAAATCTGTTTCCTGCAATTCTGCCTTGATTTCAAATCCTCTTCTTTGCCTTCCCTCAATATATTTGTGGACGAGAGTTATCATTTATAACTCTGCAGGTTTGTGAATTGCAGTGCCATGAAGCTCGATTTTACACCTCGCGTTTTTGGGAGCTGGCCGCAAAAGCGCAGGATGGCTTCCGGCCCTGTTCTGGTTCCGGGGGGCAGGCTGAGCCTGTGGTTAATTCTTCTTCCTGATGGGAAAATAGAGTGACCTGTGCCTGTCCCAACACCAACAGCCAGTCTCTCATTAGTTCCCCGTCTTCCCGTTCATCCTCAGGAAAAATTGCAACCTGTACGGAACAGGAGGTTAAAGGTGCTGATGCTCCAATTAGGGAGATTGCTAGTAAAGCGGCTGGGATGGCGAACCCGGGCACAAGGAGATGAGAAATGAGGTGCGTTTTAGAAACCTTTCCCCATCACACGGTGTACCATCTTCTGGGTTTCTCATGCATGTTTTCGATGTAGGAAGATGCCCTTGAACCTGGAGATTTGGGACCCATGCGATGGGTACAACGCAGTATTACTTTAAAGGGTCTGCGTTTGCTCACCCAACCTCACCAAACCTCTCAGCCCCAAGAGTGTCCACCCTTAGGTCTCATCCAGCTGTGGGTCTAGATATGGTCAATCCAGGTTGCATCACAGCCCCTGAACGCATTGTGTAAGAATTTCTCTCTCTTTCACTGTCTTTGTTTCATGGGTTTTTAAAAGTAATTTATTTTCATAATGCAGTTTAGCTGCTTTTCACTGCTGTGTTTATGCCGCTTTACACCCACTTGACACACTAACAGAGAGATATCAATACATAGGTTTTAAGATTATTAGTAGTCAGATATATTCTTGTGCGGTGAATAGGGCGTGTTGAGTCCAGTTCTCTGAGCAAGGAGTAGGTCTTGTCTATTACATATTGGGTTTATGGAACGGTATCTGAGCTAATTTGAAACCCTTGTTTTATGTATCACCCCACCTCACCTTTCCCGTTAAGCAGCCATAGTGTGTTTTCTGCATGTGTGACTCTGTTCTGTTTTGTAATTCAGTTCAAGTGTAACGGTTTTTACATTCCCTCTATCAGTGATACCTTATGAGAAGTGTCCTTTTCTGTGTGACTTATTTCACTTAGAATCGTCGTACCTAAATCCACTCATCATGCTGCTCCTAGCCTTATGACATTGATTTCATGGCTGAGTGATATTCCATTGTACATAAGGACCACAACTTCTTTACCCATTTTTCTCTTTCCTGGGATATTTAAGGTGGAATGAAGTGGAGGTCCTTGTCAACAGAGCAGCCCTAAACTTTGGGGTGCTTGTGTCTTGCTGATTTTTTATTTTCCTAATTTATACCCCCATGAGTGGAAGTGCCCTATGCTCTCTAAGCTGTGTTTTTTAGATGTTTCAGGACTCACCGTACACTTCTCCAGAGTGGCTGTTGGCAATTTACATCCCGCCCATCAGTGTAGCAAGGCTCCCATTTCTCCATGGCCTGTCCTGCATTTCTGGTTTTGACACTTTTTTCAGCATGGCCCTTTTGACCGATGGGAAGCGAGACTTCTTTGTAGCGCTGATTTGCCTTTGCAGGTTGCTTGGTTGGCCAAAAAGGGCGTATGCGTTTTTTCCTGAATATATTCAGGAAAAAACGCATACGCCCTTTTTGGCCAAGGGCATCATTGTCAACGTTTTGCCGCTTTTCATGTGCTTTAAAGGAGATTCGTATCTACCTCCTGAAATCTGTTTCCTGCAATTCTGCCTTGATTTCAAATCCTCTTCTTTGCCTTCCCTCAATATATTTGTGGACGAGAGTTATCATTTAAAACTCTGCAGGTTTGTGAATTGCAGTGCCATGAAGCTCGATTTTACACCTCGCGTTTTTGGGAGCTGGCCGCAAAAGCGCAGGATGGCTTCAGGCCCTGTTCTGGTTCCGGGGTCAGGCTGAGCCTGTGGTTAATTCTTCTTCCTGATGGGAAAATAGAGTGACCTCTGCCTGTCCCAACACCAAGAGCCAGTCTCTCATTAGTTCCCCGTCTTCCCGTTCATCCTCAGGAAAAATTGCAACCTGTACGGAACAGGAGGTTAAAGGTGCTGATGCTCCAAGTAGGGAGATTGCTAGTAAAGCGGCTGGAATGGCGAACCCGGGCACAAGGAGATGAGAAATGAGGTGCGTTTTAGAAACCTTTCCCCATCACACGGTGTACCATCTTCTGGGTTTCTCATTCATGTTTTCGATGTAGGAAGATGCCCTTGAACATGGAGATTTGGGACCCATGCGATGGGTACCACGCAGTATTACTTTAAAGGGTCTGCGTTTGCTCACCCAACCTCACCAAACCTCTCAGCCCCAAGAGTGTCCACCCTTAGGTCTCATCCAGCTGTGGGTCTAGATATGGTCAATCCAGGTTGCATCACAGCCCCTGAACGCATTGTGTAAGAATTTCTCTCTCTTTCACTGTCTTTGTTTCATGGGTTTTTAAAAGTAATTTATTTTCATAATGCGGTTTAGCTGCTTTTCACTGCTGTGTTTATGCCGCTTTACACCCACTTGACACACTAACAGAGAGATATCAATACATAGGTTTTACGATTATTATTAGTCAGATATATTCTTGTGCGGTGAATAGGGCGTGTTGAGTCCAGTTCTCTGAGCAAGGAGTAGGTCTTGTCTATTACATATTGGGTTTATGGAACGGTATCTGAGCTAATTTGAAACCCTTGTTTTATGTATCACCCCACCTCACCTTTCCCGTTAAGCAGCCATAGTGTGTTTTCTGCATGTGTGACTCTGTTCTGTTTTGTAATTCAGTTCAAGTGTAACGGTTTTTACATTCCCTCTATCAGTGATACCTTATGAGAAGTGTCCTTTTGTGTGTGACTTATTTCACTTAGAATCGTCTTACCTAAATCCACTCATCATGCTGCTCCTAGCCTTATGACATTGATTTCATGCCTGAGTGATATTCCATTGTACATAAGGACCACAACTTCTTTACCCATTTTTCTCTTTCCTGGGATATTTAAGGTGGAATGAAGTGGAGGTCCTTGTCAACAGAGCAGCCCTAAACTTTGGGGTGCTTGTGTCTTGCTGATTTTTCATTTTCCCAATTTATACCCCCATGAGTGGAAGTGCCCTATGCTCTCTAAGCTGTGTTTTTTAGATGTTTCAGGACTCACCGTACACTTCTCCAGAGTGGCTGTTGGCAATTTACATCCCGCCCATCAGTGTAGCAAGGCTCCCATTTCTCCATGGCCTGTCCTGCATTTCTGGTTTTGACACTTTTTTCAGCATGGCCCTTTTGACCGATGGGAAGCGAGACTTCTTTGTAGCGCTGATTTGCCTTTCCAGGTTGCTTGGTTGGCCAAAAAGGGCGTATGCGTTTTTTCCTGAATATATTCAGGAAAAAACGCATACGCCCTTTTTGGCCAAGGGCATCATTGTCAACGTTTTGCCGCTTTTCATGTGCTTTAAAGGAGATTCGAATCTACCTCCTGAAATCTGTTTCCTGCAATTCTGCCTTGATTTCAAATCCTCTTCTTTGCCTTCCCTCAATATATTTGTGGACGAGAGTTATCATTTAAAACTCTGCAGGTTTGTGAATTGCAGTGCCATGAAGCTCGATTTTACACCTCGCGTTTTTGGGAGCTGGCCGCAAAAGCGCAGGATGGCTTCAGGCCCTGTTCTGGTTCCGGGGTCAGGCTGAGCCTGTGGTTAATTCTTCTTCCTGATGGGAAAATAGAGTGACCTCTGCCTGTCCCAACACCAAGAGCCAGTCTCTCATTAGTTCCCCGTCTTCCCGTTCATCCTCAGGAAAAATTGCAACCTGTACGGAACAGGAGGTTAAAGGTGCTGATGCTCCAAGTAGGGAGATTGCTAGTAAAGCGGCTGGAATGGCGAACCCGGGCACAAGGAGATGAGAAATGAGGTGCGTTTTAGAAACCTTTCCCCATCACACGGTGTACCATCTTCTGGGTTTCTCATGCATGTTTTCGATGTAGGAAGATGCCCTTGAACCTGGAGATTTGGGACCCATGCGATGGGTACCACGCAGTATTACTTTAAAGGGTCTGCGTTTGCTCACCCAACCTCACCAAACCTCTCAGCCCCAAGAGTGTCCACCCTTAGGTCTCATCCAGCTGTGGGTCTAGATATGGTCAATCCAGGTTGCATCACAGCCCCTGAACGCATTGTGTAAGAATTTCTCTCTCTTTCACTGTCTTTGTTTCATGGGTTTTTAAAAGTAATTTATTTTCATAATGCGGTTTAGCTGCTTTTCACTGCTGTGTTTATGCCGCTTTACACCCACTTGACACACTAAGAGAGAGATATCAATACATAGGTTTTAAGATTATTAGTAGTCAGATATATTCTTGTGCGGTGAATAGGGCGTGTTGAGTCCAGTTCTCTGAGCAAGGAGTAGGTCTTGTCTATTACATATTGGGTTTATGGAACGGTATCTGAGCTAATTTGAAACCCTTGTTTTATGTATCACCCCACCTCACCTTTCCCGTTAAGCAGCCATAGTGTGTTTTCTGCATGTGTGACTCTGTTCTGTTTTGTAATTCAGTTCAAGTGTAACGGTTTTTACATTCCCTCTATCAGTGATACCTTATGAGAAGTGTCCTTTTGTGTGTGACTTATTTCACTTAGAATCGTCTTACCTAAATCCACTCATCATGCTGCTCCTAGCCTTATGACATTGATTTCATGCCTGAGTGATATTCCATTGTACATAAGGACCACAACTTCTTTACCCATTTTTCTCTTTCCTGGGATATTTAAGGTGGAATGAAGTGGAGGTCCTTGTCAACAGAGCAGCCCTAAACTTTGGGGTGCTTGTGTCTTGCTGATTTTTCATTTTCCCAATTTATACCCCCATGAGTGGAAGTGCCCTATGCTCTCTAAGCTGTGTTTTTTAGATGTTTCAGGACTCACCGTACACTTCTCCAGAGTGGCTGTTGGCAATTTACATCCCGCCCATCAGTGTAGCAAGGCTCCCATTTCTCCATGGCCTGTCCTGCATTTCTGGTTTTGACACTTTTTTCAGCATGGCCCTTTTGACCGATGGGAAGCGAGACTTCTTTGTAGCGCTGATTTGCCTTTCCAGGTTGCTTGGTTGGCCAAAAAGGGCGTATGCGTTTTTTCCTGAATATATTCAGGAAAAAACGCATACGCCCTTTTTGGCCAAGGGCATCATTGTCAACGTTTTGCCGCTTTTCATGTGCTTTAAAGGAGATTCGAATCTACCTCCTGAAATCTGTTTCCTGCAATTCTGCCTTGATTTCAAATCCTCTTCTTTGCCTTCCCTCAATATATTTGTGGACGAGAGTTATCATTTAAAACTCTGCAGGTTTGTGAATTGCAGTGCCATGAAGCTCGATTTTACACCTCGCGTTTTTGGGAGCTGGCCGCAAAAGCGCAGGATGGCTTCAGGCCCTGTTCTGGTTCCGGGGTCAGGCTGAGCCTGTGGTTAATTCTTCTTCCTGATGGGAAAATAGAGTGACCTCTGCCTGTCCCAACACCAAGAGCCAGTCTCTCATTAGTTCCCCGTCTTCCCGTTCATCCTCAGGAAAAATTGCAACCTGTACGGAACAGGAGGTTAAAGGTGCTGATGCTCCAAGTAGGGAGATTGCTAGTAAAGCGGCTGGAATGGCGAACCCGGGCACAAGGAGATGAGAAATGAGGTGCGTTTTAGAAACCTTTCCCCATCACACGGTGGACCATCTTCTGGGTTTCTCATGCATGTTTTCGATGTAGGAAGATGCCCTTGAACCTGGAGATTTGGGACCCATGCGATGGGTACCACGCAGTATTACTTTAAAGGGTCTGCGTTTGCTCACCCAACCTCACCAAACCTCTCAGCCCCAAGAGTGTCCACCCTTAGGTCTCATCCAGCTGTGGGTCTAGATATGGTCAATCCAGGTTGCATCATAGCCCCTGAACACATTGTGTAAGAATTTCTCTCTCTTTCACTGTCTTTGTTTCATGGGTTTTTAAAAGTAATTTATTTTCATAATGCGGTTTAGCTGCTTTTCACTGCTGTGTTTATGCCGCTTTACACCCACTTGACACACTAAGAGAGAGATATCAATACATAGGTTTTAAGATTATTAGTAGTCAGATATATTCTTGTGCGGTGAATAGGGCGTGTTGAGTCCAGTTCTCTGAGCAAGGAGTAGGTCTTGTCTATTACATATTGGGTTTATGGAACGGTATCTGAGCTAATTTGAAACCCTTGTTTTATGTATCACCCCACCTCACCTTTCCCGTTAAACAGCCATAGTGTGTTTTCTGCAGGTGTGACTCTGTTCTGTTTTGTAATTCAGTTCAAGTGTAACGGTTTTTACATTCCCTCTATCAGTGATACCTTATGAGAAGTGTCCTTTTGTGTGTGACTTATTTCACTTAGAATCGTCGTACCTAAATCCACTCATCATGCTGCTACTTGCCTTATGACATTGATTTCATGGCTGAGTGATTTTCCATTGTACATAAGGACCACAACTTCTTTACCCATTTTTCTCTTTCCTGGGATATTTAAGGTGGAATGAAGTGGAGGTCCTTGTCAACAGAGCAGCCCTAAACTTTGGGGTGCTTGTGTCTTGCTGATTTTTCATTTTCCCAATTTATACCCCCATGAGTGGAAGTGCCCTATGCTCTCTAAGCTGTGTTTTTTAGATGTTTCACGACTCACCGTACACTTCTCCAGAGTGGCTTTTGGCAATTTACATCCCGCCCATCAGTGTAGCAAGGCTCCCATTTCTCCATGGCCTGTCCTGCATTTCTGGTTTTGACACTTTTTTCAGCATGGCCCTTTTGACCGATGGGAAGCGAGACTTCTTTGTAGCGCTGATTTGCCTTTCCAGGTTGCTTGGTTGGCCAAAAAGGGCGTATGCGTTTTTTCCTGAATATATTCAGGAAAAAACGCATACGCCCTTTTTGGCCAAGGGCATCATTGTCAACGTTTTGCCGCTTTTCATGTGCTTTAAAGGAGATTCGAATCTACCTCCTGAAATCTGTTTCCTGCAATTCTGCCTTGATTTCAAATCCTCTTCTTTGCCTTCCCTCAATATATTTGTGGACGAGAGTTAACATTTATAGCTCTGCAGGTTTGTGAATTGCAGTGCCCTGAAGCTCGATTTTACAACTCGCGTTTTGGGAGCTGGTCGCAAAAGCGCAGGATGGCTTCAGGCCCAGTTCTGGTTCCGGGGGGCAGGTTGAGCCTGTGGTTAATTCTTCTTCCTGATGGGAAAATAGAGTGACCTGTGCCTGTCCCAACACCAAGAGCCAGTCTCTCATTGGTTCCCCGTCTTCGTGTTCATCCTCAGGAAAAATTGCAACCTGTACGGAACAGGAGGTTAAAGGTGCTGATGCTCCAAGTAGGGAGCTTGCTAGTAAAGCGGCTGGAATGGCGAACCCGGGCACAAGGAGATGAGAAATGAGGTGCGTTTTAGAAACCTTTCCCCATCACACGGTGGACCATCTTCTGGGTTTCTCATGCATGTTTTCGATGTAGGAAGATGCCCTTGAACCTGGAGATTTGGGACCCATGCGATGGGTACCACGCAGTATTACTTTAAAGGGTCTGCGTTTGCTCACCCAACCTCACCAAACCTCTCAGCCCCAAGAGTGTCCACCCTTAGGTCTCATCCAGCTGTGGGTCTAGATATGGTCAATCCAGGTTGCATCACAGCCCCTGAACGCATTGTGTAAGAATTTCTCTCTCTTTCACTGTCTTTGTTTCATGGGTTTTTAAAAGTAATTTATTTTCATAATGCGGTTTAGCTGCTTTTCACTGCTGTGTTTATGCCGCTTTACACCCACTTGACACACTAAGAGAGAGATATCAATACATAGGTTTTAAGATTATTAGTAGTCAGATATATTCTTGTGCGGTGAATAGGGCGTGTTGAGTCCAGTTCTCTGAGCAAGGAGTAGGTCTTGTCTATTACATATTGGGTTTATGGAACGGTATCTGAGCTAATTTGAAACCCTTGTTTTATGTATCACCCCACCTCACCTTTCCCGTTAAACAGCCATAGTGTGTTTTCTGCATGTGTGACTCTGTTCTGTTTTGTAATTCAGTTCAAGTGTAACGGTTTTTACATTCCCTCTATCAGTGATACCTTATGAGAAGTGTCCTTTTGTGTGTGACTTATTTCACTTAGAATCGTCGTACCTAAATCCACTCATCATGCTGCTCCTAGCCTTATGACATTGATTTCATGCCTGAGTGATATTCCATTGTACATAAGGACCACAACTTCTTTACCCATTTTTCTCTTTCCTGGGATATTTAAGGTGGAATGAAGTGGAGGTCCTTGTCAACAGAGCAGCCCTAAACTTTGGGGTGCTTGTGTCTTGCTGATTTTTCATTTTCCCAATTTATACCCCCATGAGTGGAAGTGCCCTATGCTCTCTAAGCTGTGTTTTTTAGATGTTTCAGGACTCACCGTACACTTCTCCAGAGTGGCTGTTGGCAATTTACATCCCGCCCATCAGTGTAGCAAGGCTCCCATTTCTCCATGGCCTGTCCTGCATTTCTGGTTTTGACACTTTTTTCAGCATGGCCCTTTTGACCGATGGGAAGCGAGACTTCTTTGTAGCGCTGATTTGCCTTTCCAGGTTGCTTGGTTGGCCAAAAAGGGCGTATGCGTTTTTTCCTGAATATATTCAGGAAAAAACGCATACGCCCTTTTTGGCCAAGGGCATCATTGTCAACGTTTTGCCGCTTTTCATGTGCTTTAAAGGAGATTCGAATCTACCTCCTGAAATCTGTTTCCTGCAATTCTGCCTTGATTTCAAATCCTCTTCTTTGCCTTCCCTCAATATATTTGTGGACGAGAGTTATCATTTATAACTCTGCAGGTTTGTGAATTGCAGTGCCATGAAGCTCGATTTTACACCTCGCGTTTTTGGGAGCTGGCCGCAAAAGCGCAGGATGGCTTCCGGCCCTGTTCTGGTTCCGGGGGGCAGGCTGAGCCTGTGGTTAATTCTTCTTCCTGATGGGAAAATAGAGTGACCTGTGCCTGTCCCAACACCAACAGCCAGTCTCTCATTGGTTCCCCGTCTTCCTGTTCATCCTCAGGAAAAATTGCAACCTGTACGGAACAGGAGGTTAAAGGTGCTGATGCTCCAAGTAGGGAGATTGCTAGTAAAGCGGCTGGGATGGCGAACCCGGGCACAAGGAGATGAGAAATGAGGTGCGTTTTAGAAACCTTTCCCCATCACACGGTGTACCATCTTCTGGGTTTCTCATGCATGTTTTCGATGTAGGAAGATGCCCTTGAACCTGGAGATTTGGGACCCATGCGATGGGTACAACGCAGTATTACTTTAAAGGGTCTGCGTTTGCTCACCCAACCTCACCAAACCTCTCAGCCCCAAGAGTGTCCACCCTTAGGTCTCATCCAGCTGTGGGTCTAGATATGGTCAATCCAGGTTGCATCACAGCCCCTGAACGCATTGTGTAAGAATTTCTCTCTCTTTCACTGTCTTTGTTTCATGGGTTTTTAAAAGTAATTTATTTTCATAATGCGGTTTAGCTGCTTTTCACTGCTGTGTTTATGCCGCTTTACACCCACTTGACACACTAACAGAGAGATATCAATACATAGGTTTTAAGATTATTAGTAGTCAGATATATTCTTGTGCGGTGAATAGGGCGTGTTGAGTCCAGTTCTCTGAGCAAGGAGTAGGTCTTGTCTATTACATATTGGGTTTATGGAACGGTATCTGAGCTAATTTGAAACCCTTGTTTTATGTATCACCCCACCTCACCTTTCCTGTTAAGCAGCCATAGTGTGTTTTCTGCATGTGTGACTCTGTTCTGTTTTGTAATTCAGTTCAAGTGTAACGGTTTTTACATTCCCTCTATCAGTGATACCTTATGAGAAGTGTCCTTTTCTGTGTGACTTATTTCACTTAGAATCGTCGTACCTAAATCCACTCATCATGCTGCTCCTAGCCTTATGACATTGATTTCATGGCTGAGTGATATTCCATTGTACATAAGGACCACAACTTCTTTACCCATTTTTCTCTTTCCTGGGATATTTAAGGTGGAATGAAGTGGAGGTCCTTGTCAACAGAGCAGCCCTAAACTTTGGGGTGCTTGTGTCTTGCTGATTTTTCATTTTCCTAATTTATACCCCCATGAGTGGAAGTGCCCTATGCTCTCTAAGCTGTGTTTTTTAGATATTTCAGGACTCACCGTACACTTCTCCAGAGTGGCTGTTGGCAATTTACATCCCGCCCATCAGTGTAGCAAGGCTCCCATTTCTCCATGGCCTGTCCTGCATTTCTGGTTTTGACACTTTTTTCAGCATGGCCCTTTTGACCGATGGGAAGCGAGACTTCTTTGTAGCGCTGATTTGCCTTTCCAGGTTGCTTGGTTGGCCAAAAAGGGCGTATGCGTTTTTTCCTGAATATATTCAGGAAAAAACGCATACGCCCTTTTTGGCCAAGGGCATCATTGTCAACGTTTTGCCGCTTTTCATGTGCTTTAAAGGCGATTCGAATCTACCTCCTGAAATCTGTTTCCTGCAATTCTGCCTTGATTTCAAATCCTCTTCTTTGCCTTCCCTCAATATATTTGTGGACGAGAGTTATCATTTAAAACTCTGCAGGTTTGTGAATTGCAGTGCCATGAAGCTCGATTTTACACCTCGCGTTTTTGGGAGCTGGCCGCAAAAGCGCAGGATGGCTTCAGGCCCTGTTCTGGTTCCGGGGTCAGGCTGAGCCTGTGGTTAATTCTTCTTCCTGATGGGAAAATAGAGTGACCTCTGCCTGTCCCAACACCAAGAGCCAGTCGCTCATTGGTTCCCCGTCTTCCCGTTCATCCTCAGGAAAAATTGCAACCTGTACGGAACAGGAGGTTAAAGGTGCTGATGCTCCAAGTAGGGAGATTGCTAGTAAAGCGGCTAGAATGGCGAACCCGGGCACAAGGAGATGAGAAATGAGGTGCGTTTTAGAAACCTTTCCCCATCACACGGTGGACCATCTTCTGGGTTTCTCATGCATGTTTTCGATGTAGGAAGATGCCCTTGAACCTGGAGATTTGGGACCCATGCGATGGGTACCACGCAGTATTACTTTAAAGGGTCTGCGTTTGCTCACCCAACCTCACCAAACCTCTCAGCCCCAAGAGTGTCCACCCTTATGTCTCATCCAACTGTGGGTCTAGATATGGTCAATCCAGGTTGTATCACAGCCCCTGAACGCATTGTGTAAGAATTTCTCTCTCTTTCACTGTCTTTGTTTCATGGGTTTTTAAAAGTAATTTATTTTCATAATGTGGTTTAGCTGCTTTTCACTGCTGTGTTTATGCCGCTTTATACCCACTTGACACACTAACAGAGAGATATCAATACATAGGTTTTAAGATTATTACTAGTCAGATATATTCTTGTGCGGTGAATAGGGCGTGTTGAGTCCAGTTCTCTGAGCAAGGAGTAGGTCTTGTCTATTACATATTGGGTTTATGGAACGGTATCTGAGCTAATTTGAAACCCTTGTTTTATGTATCACCCCACCTCACCTTTCCCGTTAAGCAGCCATAGTGTGTTTTCTGCATGTGTGACTCTGTTCTGTTTTGTAATTCAGTTCAAGTGTAACGGTTTTTACATTCCCTCTATCAGTGATACCTTATGAGAAGTGTCCTTTTGTGTGTGACTTATTTCACTTAGAATCGTCTTACCTAAATCCACTCATCATGCTGCTACTAGCCTTATGACATTGATTTCATGGCTGAGTGATTTTCCATTGTACATAAGGACCACAACTTCTTTACCCATTTTTCTCTTTCCTGGGATATTTAAGGTGGAATGAAGTGGAGGTCCTTGTCAACAGAGCAGCCCTAAACTTTGGGGTGCTTGTGTCTTGCTGATTTTTCATTTTCCCAATTTATACCCCCATGAGTGGAAGTGCCCTATGCTCTCTAAGCTGTGTTTTTTAGATGTTTCACGACTCACCGTACACTTCTCCAGAGTGGCTTTTGGCAATTTACATCCCGCCCATCAGTGTAGCAAGGCTCCCATTTCTCCATGGCCTGTCCTGCATTTCTGGTTTTGACACGTTTTTCAGCATGGCCCTTTTGACCGATGGGAAGCGAGACTTCTTTGTAGCGCTGATTTGCCTTTCCAGGTTGCTTGGTTGGCCAAAAAGGGCGTATGCGTTTTTTCCTGAATATATTCAGGAAAAAACGCATACGCCCTTTTTGGCCAAGGGCATCATTGTCAACGTTTTGTCGCTTTTCATGTGCTTTAAAGGAGATTCGAATCTACCTCCTGAAATCTGTTTCCTGCAATTCTGCCTTGATTTCAAATCCTCTTCTTTGCCTTCCCTCAATATATTTGTGGACGAGAGTTATCATTTATAGCTCTGCAGGTTTGTGAATTGCAGTGCCCTGAAGCTCAATTTTACAACTCGCGTTTTGGGAGCTGGTCGCAAAAGCGCAGGATGGCTTCAGGCCCAGTTCTGGTTCCGGGGGGCAGGTTGAGCCTGTGGTTAATTCTTCTTCCTGATGGGAAAATAGAGTGACCTGTGCCTGTCCAAACACCAAGAGCTAGTCTCTCATTGGTTCCCCGTCTTCCTGTTCATCCTCAGGACAAATTGCAACCTGTACGGAACAGGAGGTTAAAGGTGCTGATGCTCCAAGTAGGGAGATTGCTAGTAAAGCGGCTGGAATGGCGAACCTGGGCACAAGGAGATGAGAAATGAGGTGCGTTTTAGAAACCTTTCCCCATCACACGGTGGACCATCTTCTGGGTTTCTCATGCATGTTTTCGATGTAGGAAGATGCCCTTGAACCTGGAGATTTGGGACCCATGCGATGGGTACCACGCAGTATTACTTTAAAGGGTCTGCGTTTGCTCACCCAACCTCACCAAACCTCTCAGCCCCAAGAGTGTCCACCCTTAGGTCTCATCCAGCTGTGGGTCTAGATATGGTCAATCCAGGTTGCATCACAGCCCCTGAACGCATTGTGTAAGAATTTCTCTCTCTTTCACTGTCTTTGTTTCATGGGTTTTTAAAAGTAATTTATTTTCATAATGCGGTTTAGCTGCTTTTCACTGCTGTGTTTATGCCGCTTTACACCCACTTGACACACTAACAGAGAGATATCAATACATAGGTTTTAAGATTATTAGTAGTCAGATATATTCTTGTGCGGTGAATAGGGCGTGTTGAGTCCAGTTCTCTGAGCAAGGAGTAGGTCTTGTCTATTACATATTGGGTTTATGGAACGGTATCTGAGCTAATTTGAAACCCTTGTTTTATGTATCACCCCACCTCACCTTTCCCGTTAAACAGCCATAGTGTGTTTTCTGCATGTGTGACTCTGTTCTGTTTTGTAATTCAGTTCAAGTGTAACGGTTTTTACATTCCCTCTATCAGTGATACCTTATGAGAAGTGTCCTTTTGTGTGTGACTTATTTCACTTAGAATCGTCTTACCTAAATCCACTCATCATGCTGCTCCTAGCCTTATGACATTGATTTCATGTCTGAGTGATATTCCATTGTACATAAGGACCACAACTTCTTTACCCATTTTTCTCTTTCCTGGGATATTTAAGGTGGAATGAAGTGGAGGTCCTTGTCAACAGAGCAGCCCTAAACTTTGGGGTGCTTGTGTCTTGCTGATTTTTAATTTTCCCAATTTATACCCCCATGAGTGGAAGTGCCCTATGCTCTCTAAGCTGTGTTTTTTAGATGTTTCAGGACTCACCGTACACTTCTCCAGAGTGGCTGTTGGCAATTTACATCCCGCCCATCAGTGTAGCAAGGCTCCCATTTCTCCATGGCCTGTCCTGCATTTCTGGTTTTGACACTTTTTTCAGCCTGGCCCTTTTGACCGATGGGAAGCGAGACTTCTTTGTAGCGCTGATTTGCCTTTCCACGTTGCTTGGTTGGCCAAAAAGGGCGTATGCGTTTTTTCCTGAATATATTCAGGAAAAAACGCATACGCCCTTTTTGGCCAAGGGCATCATTGTCAACGTTTTGCCGCTTTTCATGTGCTTTAAAGGAGATTCGAATCTACCTCCTGAAATCTGTTTCCTGCAATTCTGCCTTGATTTCAAATCCTCTTCTTTGCCTTCCCTCAATATATTTGTGGACGAGAGTTATCATTTATAACTCTGCAGGTTTGTGAATTGCAGTGCCATGAAGCTCGATTTTACACCTCGCGTTTTTGGGAGCTGGCCGCAAAAGCGCAGGATGGCTTCAGGCCCTGTTCTGGTTCCGGGGTCAGGCTGAACCTGTGGTTAATTCTTCTTCCTGATGGGAAAATAGAGTGACCTGTGCCTGTCCCAACACCAAGAGCCAGTCTCTCATTAGTTCCCCGTCTTCCCGTTCATCCTCAGGAAAAATTGTAACCTGTACGGAACAGGAGGTTAAAGGTGCTGATGCTCCAAGTAGGGAGATTGCTAGTAAAGCGGCTGGAATGGCGAACCCGGGCACAAGGAGATGAGAAATGAGGTGCGTTTTAGAAACCTTTCCCCATCACACGGTGTACCATCTTCTGGGTTTCTCATGCATGTTTTCGATGTAGGAAGATGCCCTTGAACCTGGAGATTTGGGACCCATGCGATGGGTACCACGCAGTATTACTTTAAAGGGTCTGCGTTTGCTCACCCAACCTCACCAAACCTCTCAGCCCCAAGAGTGTCCACCCTTAGGTCTCATCCAGCTGTGGGTCTAGATATGGTCAATCCAGGTTGCATCACAGCCCCTGAACGCATTGTGTAAGAATTTCTCTCTCTTTCACTGTCTTTGTTTCATGGGTTTTTAAAAGTAATTTATTTTCATAATGGGGTTTCGCTGCTTTTCACTGCTGTGTTTATGCCGCTTTACACCCACTTGACACACTAACAGAGAGATATCAATACATAGGTTTTAAGATTATTAGTAGTCAGATATATTCTTGTGCGGTGAATAGGGCGTGTTGAGTCCAGTTCTCTGAGCAAAGAGTAGGTCTTGTCTATTACATATTGGGTTTATGGAACGGTATCTGAGCTAATTTGAAACCCTTGTTTTATGTATCACCCCACCTCACCTTTCCCGTTAAACAGCCATAGTGTGTTTTCTGCAGGTGTGACTCTGTTCTGTTTTGTAATTCAGTTCAAGTGTAATGGTTTTTACATTCCCTCTATCAGTGATACCTTATGAGAAGTGTCCTTTTGTGTGTGACTTATTTCACTTAGAATCGTCGTACCTAAATCTACTCATCATGCTGCTACTAGCCTTATGACATTGATTTCATGGCTGTGTGATATTCCATTGTACATAAGGACCAGAACTTCTTTACCCATTTTTCTCTTTCCTGGGATATTTAAGGTGGAATGAAGTGGAGGTCCTTGTCAACAGAGCAGCCCTAAACTTTGGGGTGCTTGTGTCTTGCTGATTTTTAATTTTCCCAATTTATACCCCCATGAGTGGAAGTGCCCTATGCTCTCTAAGCTGTGTTTTTTAGATGTTTCAGGACTCACCGTACACTTCTCCAGAGTGGCTGTTGGCAATTTACATCCCGCCCATCAGTGTAGCAAGGCTCCCATTTCTCCATGGCCTGTCCTGTATTTCTGGTTTTGACACTTTTTTCAGCATGGCCCATTTGACCGATGGGAAGCGAGACTTCTTTGTAGCGCTGATTTGCCTTTCCAGGTTGCTTGGTTGGCCAAAAAGGGCGTATGCGTTTTTTCCTGAATATATTCAGGAAAAAACGCATACGCCCTTTTTGGCCAAGGGCATCATTGTCAACGTTTTGCCGCTTTTCATGTGCTTTAAAGGAGATTCGAATCTACCTCCTGAAATCTGTTTCCTGCAATTCTGCCTTGATTTCAAATCCTCTTCTTTGCCTTCCCTCAATATATTTGTGGACGAGAGTTATCATTTATAACTCTGCAGGTTTGTGAATTGCAGTACCATGAAGCTCGATTTTACACCTCGCGTTTTTGGGAGCTGGCCGCAAAAGCGCAGGATGGCTTCAGGCCCTGTTCTGGTTCCGGGGTCAGGCTGAGCCTGTGGTTAATTCTTCTTCCTGATGGGAAAATAGAGTGACCTGTGCCTGTCCCAACACCAAGAGCCAGTCTCTCATTGGTTCCCCGTCTTCCCGTTCATCCTCAGGAAAAATTGTAACCTGTACGGAACAGGAGGTTAAAGGTGCTGATGCTCCAAGTAGGGAGATTGCTAGTAAAGCGGCTGGAATGGCGAACCCGGGCACAAGGAGATGAGAAATGAGGTGCGTTTTAGAAACCTTTCCCCATCACACGGTGTACCATCTTCTGGGTTTCTCATGCATGTTTTCGATGTAGGAAGATGCCCTTGAACCTGGAGATTTGGGACCCATGCGATGGGTACCACGCAGTATTACTTTAAAGGGTCTGCGTTTGCTCACCCAACCTCACCAAACCTCTCAGCCCCAAGAGTGTCCACCCTTAGGTCTCATCCAGCTGTGGGTCTAGATATGGTCAATCCAGGTTGCATCACAGCCCCTGAACGCATTGTGTAAGAATTTCTCTCTCTTTCACTGTCTTTGTTTCATGGGTTTTTAAAAGTAATTTATTTTCATAATGGGGTTTCGCTGCTTTTCACTGCTGTGTTTATGCCGCTTTACACCCACTTGACACACTAACAGAGAGATATCAATACATAGGTTTTAAGATTATTACTAGTCAGATATATTCTTGTGCGGTGAATAGGGCGTGTTGAGTCCAGTTCTCTGAGCAAAGAGTAGGTCTTGTCTATTACATATTGGGTTTATGGAACGGTATCTGAGCTAATTTGAAACCCTTGTTTTATGTATCACCCCACCTCACCTTTCCCGTTAAACAGCCATAGTGTGTTTTCTGCAGGTGTGACTCTGTTCTGTTTTGTAATTCAGTTCAAGTGTAATGGTTTTTACATTCCCTCTATCAGTGATACCTTATGAGAAGTGTCCTTTTGTGTGTGACTTATTTCACTTAGAATCGTCGTACCTAAATCTACTCATCATGCTGCTACTAGCCTTATGACATTGATTTCATGGCTGTGTGATATTCCATTGTACATAAGGACCAGAACTTCTTTACCCATTTTTCTCTTTCCTGGGATATTTAAGGTGGAATGAAGTGGAGGTCCTTGTCAACAGAGCAGCCCTAAACTTTGGGGTGCTTGTGTCTTGCTGATTTTTAATTTTCCCAATTTATACCCCCATGAGTGGAAGTGCCCTATGCTCTCTAAGCTGTGTTTTTTAGATGTTTCAGGACTCACCGTACACTTCTCCAGAGTGGCTGTTGGCAATTTACATCCCGCCCATCAGTGTAGCAAGGCTCCCATTTCTCCATGGCCTGTCCTGTATTTCTGGTTTTGACACTTTTTTCAGCATGGCCCATTTGACCGATGGGAAGCGAGACTTCTTTGTAGCACTGATTTGCCTTTCCAGGTTGCTTGGTTGGCCAAAAAGGGCGTATGCGTTTTTTCCTGAATATATTCAGGAAAAAACGCATACGCCCTTTTTGGCCAAGGGCATCATTGTCAACGTTTTGCCGCTTTTCATGTGCTTTAAAGGAGATTCGAATCTACCTCCTGAAATCTGTTTCCTGCAATTCTGCCTTGATTTCAAATCCTCTTCTTTGCCTTCCCTCAATATATTTGTGGACGAGAGTTATCATTTATAACTCTGCAGGTTTGTGAATTGCAGTGCCATGAAGCTCGATTTTACACCTCGCGTTTTTGGGAGCTGGCCGCAAAAGTGCAGGATGGCTTCCGGCCCTGTTCTGGTTCCGGGGGGCAGGCTGAGCCTGTGGTTAATTCTTCTTCCTGATGGGAAAATAGAGTGACCTTTGCCTGTCCCAACACCAACAGCCAGTCTCTCATTGGTTCCCCGTCTTCCTGTTCATCCTCAGGAAAAATTGCAACCTGTACGGAACAGGAGGTTAAAGGTGCTGATGCTCCAAGTAGGGAGATTGCTAGTAAAGCGGCTGGGATGGCGAACCCGGGCACAAGGAGATGAGAAATGAGGTGCGTTTTAGAAACCTTTCCCCATCACACGGTGTACCATCTTCTGGGTTTCTCATGCATGTTTTCGATGTAGGAAGATGCCCTTGAACCTGGAGATTTGGGACCCATGCGATGGGTACAACGCAGTATTACTTTAAAGGGTCTGCGTTTGCTCACCCAACCTCACCAAACCTCTCAGCCCCAAGAGTGTCCACCCTTAGGTCTCATCCAGCTGTGGGTCTAGATATGGTCAATCCAGGTTGCATCACAGCCCCTGAACGCATTGTGTAAGAATTTCTCTCTCTTTCACTGTCTTTGTTTCATGGGTTTTTAAAAGTAATTTATTTTCATAATGCGGTTGAGCTGCTTTTCACTGCTGTGTTTATGCCGCTTTACACCCACTTGACACACTAACAGAGAGATATCAATACTTAGGTTTTAAGATTATTAGTAGTCAGATATATTCTTGTGCGGTGAATAGGGCGTGTTGAGTCCAGTTCTCTGAGCAAGGAGTAGGTCTTGTCTATTACATATTGGGTTTATGGAACGGTATCTGAGCTAATTTGAAACCCTTGTTTTATGTATCACCCCACCTCACCTTTCCCGTTAAGCAGCCATAGTGTGTTTTCTGCATGTGTGACTCTGTTCTGTTTTGTAATTCAGTTCAAGTGTAACGGTTTTTACATTCCCTCTATCAGTGATACCTTATGAGAAGTGTCCTTTTCTGTGTGACTTATTTCACTTAGAATCGTCGTACCTAAATCCACTCATCATGCTGCTCCTAGCCTTATGACATTGATTTCATGGCTGAGTGATATTCCATTGTACATAAGGACCACAACTTCTTTACCCATTTTTCTCTTTCCTGGGATATTTAAGGTGGAATGAAGTGGAGGTCCTTGTCAACAGAGCAGCCCTAAACTTTGGGGTGCTTGTGTCTTGCTGATTTTTCATTTTCCTAATTTATACCCCCATGAGTGGAAGTGCCCTATGCTCTCTAAGCTGTGTTTTTTAGATATTTCAGGACTCACCGTACACTTCTCCAGAGTGGCTGTTGGCAATTTACATCCCGCCCATCAGTGTAGCAAGGCTCCCATTTCTCCATGGCCTGTCCTGCATTTCTGGTTTTGACACTTTTTTCAGCATGGCCCTTTTGACCGATGGGAAGCGAGACTTCTTTGTAGCGCTGATTTGCCTTTCCAGGTTGCTTGGTTGGCCAAAAAGGGCGTATGCGTTTTTTCCTGAATATATTCAGGAAAAAACGCATACGCCCTTTTTGGCCAAGGGCATCATTGTCAACGTTTTGCCGCTTTTCATGTGCTTTAAAGGAGATTCGAATCTACCTCCTGAAATCTGTTTCCTGCAATTCTGCCTTGATTTCAAATCCTCTTCTTTGCCTTCCCTCAATATATTTGTGGACGAGAGTTATCATTTATAACTCTGCAGGTTTGTGAATTGCAGTGCCATGAAGCTCGATTTTACACCTCGCGTTTTTGGGAGCTGGCCGCAAAAGCGCAGGATGGCTTCAGGCCCTGTTCTGGTTCCGGGGTCAGGCTGAACCTGTGGTTAATTCTTCTTCCTGATGGGAAAATAGAGTGACCTGTGCCTGTCCCAACACCAAGAGCCAGTCTCTCATTAGTTCCCCGTCTTCCCGTTCATCCTCAGGAAAAATTGTAACCTGTACGGAACAGGAGGTTAAAGGTGCTGATGCTCCAAGTAGGGAGATTGCTAGTAAAGCGGCTGGAATGGCGAACCCGGGCACAAGGAGATGAGAAATGAGGTGCGTTTTAGAAACCTTTCCCCATCACACGGTGTACCATCTTCTGGGTTTCTCATGCATGTTTTCGATGTAGGAAGATGCCCTTGAACCTGGAGATTTGGGACCCATGCGATGGGTACCACGCAGTATTACTTTAAAGGGTCTGCGTTTGCTCACCCAACCTCACCAAACCTCTCAGCCCCAAGAGTGTCCACCCTTAGGTCTCATCCAGCTGTGGGTCTAGATATGGTCAATCCAGGTTGCATCACAGCCCCTGAACGCATTGTGTAAGAATTTCTCTCTCTTTCACTGTCTTTGTTTCATGGGTTTTTAAAAGTAATTTATTTTCATAATGGGGTTTCGCTGCTTTTCACTGCTGTGTTTATGCCGCTTTACACCCACTTGACACACTAACAGAGAGATATCAATACATAGGTTTTAAGATTATTACTAGTCAGATATATTCTTGTGCGGTGAATAGGGCGTGTTGAGTCCAGTTCTCTGAGCAAAGAGTAGGTCTTGTCTATTACATATTGGGTTTATGGAACGGTATCTGAGCTAATTTGAAACCCTTGTTTTATGTATCACCCCACCTCACCTTTCCCGTTAAACAGCCATAGTGTGTTTTCTGCAGGTGTGACTCTGTTCTGTTTTGTAATTCAGTTCAAGTGTAATGGTTTTTACATTCCCTCTATCAGTGATACCTTATGAGAAGTGTCCTTTTGTGTGTGACTTATTTCACTTAGAATCGTCGTACCTAAATCTACTCATCATGCTGCTACTAGCCTTATGACATTGATTTCATGGCTGTGTGATATTCCATTGTACATAAGGACCAGAACTTCTTTACCCATTTTTCTCTTTCCTGGGATATTTAAGGTGGAATGAAGTGGAGGTCCTTGTCAACAGAGCAGCCCTAAACTTTGGGGTGCTTGTGTCTTGCTGATTTTTAATTTTCCCAATTTATACCCCCATGAGTGGAAGTGCCCTATGCTCTCTAAGCTGTGTTTTTTAGATGTTTCAGGACTCACCGTACACTTCTCCAGAGTGGCTGTTGGCAATTTACATCCCGCCCATCAGTGTAGCAAGGCTCCCATTTCTCCATGGCCTGTCCTGTATTTCTGGTTTTGACACTTTTTTCAGCATGGCCCATTTGACCGATGGGAAGCGAGACTTCTTTGTAGCGCTGATTTGCCTTTCCAGGTTGCTTGGTTGGCCAAAAAGGGCGTATGCGTTTTTTCCTGAATATATTCAGGAAAAAACGCATACGCCCTTTTTGGCCAAGGGCATCATTGTCAACGTTTTGCCGCTTTTCATGTGCTTTAAAGGAGATTCGAATCTACCTCCTGAAATCTGTTTCCTGCAATTCTGCCTTGATTTCAAATCCTCTTCTTTGCCTTCCCTCAATATATTTGTGGACGAGAGTTATCATTTATAACTCTGCAGGTTTGTGAATTGCAGTACCATGAAGCTCGATTTTACACCTCGCGTTTTTGGGAGCTGGCCGCAAAAGCGCAGGATGGCTTCAGGCCCTGTTCTGGTTCCGGGGTCAGGCTGAGCCTGTGGTTAATTCTTCTTCCTGATGGGAAAATAGAGTGACCTGTGCCTGTCCCAACACCAACAGCCAGTCTCTCATTGGTTCCCCGTCTTCCCGTTCATCCTCAGGAAAAATTGTAACCTGTACGGAACAGGAGGTTAAAGGTGCTGATGCTCCAAGTAGGGAGATTGCTAGTAAAGCGGCTGGAATGGCGAACCCGGGCACAAGGAGATGAGAAATGAGGTGCGTTTTAGAAACCTTTCCCCATCACACGGTGTACCATCTTCTGGGTTTCTCATGCATGTTTTCGATGTAGGAAGATGCCCTTGAACCTGGAGATTTGGGACCCATGCGATGGGTACCACGCAGTATTACTTTAAAGGGTCTGCGTTTGCTCACCCAACCTCACCAAACCTCTCAGCCCCAAGAGTGTCCACCCTTAGGTCTCATCCAGCTGTGGGTCTAGATATGGTCAATCCAGGTTGCATCACAGCCCCTGAACGCATTGTGTAAGAATTTCTCTCTCTTTCACTGTCTTTGTTTCATGGGTTTTTAAAAGTAATTTATTTTCATAATGGGGTTTCGCTGCTTTTCACTGCTGTGTTTATGCCGCTTTACACCCACTTGACACACTAACAGAGAGATATCAATACATAGGTTTTAAGATTATTACTAGTCAGATATATTCTTGTGCGGTGAATAGGGCGTGTTGAGTCCAGTTCTCTGAGCAAAGAGTAGGTCTTGTCTATTACATATTGGGTTTATGGAACGGTATCTGAGCTAATTTGAAACCCTTGTTTTATGTATCACCCCACCTCACCTTTCCCGTTAAACAGCCATAGTGTGTTTTCTGCAGGTGTGACTCTGTTCTGTTTTGTAATTCAGTTCAAGTGTAATGGTTTTTACATTCCCTCTATCAGTGATACCTTATGAGAAGTGTCCTTTTGTGTGTGACTTATTTCACTTAGAATCGTCGTACCTAAATCTACTCATCATGCTGCTACTAGCCTTATGACATTGATTTCATGGCTGTGTGATATTCCATTGTACATAAGGACCAGAACTTCTTTACCCATTTTTCTCTTTCCTGGGATATTTAAGGTGGAATGAAGTGGAGGTCCTTGTCAACAGAGCAGCCCTAAACTTTGGGGTGCTTGTGTCTTGCTGATTTTTAATTTTCCCAATTTATACCCCCATGAGTGGAAGTGCCCTATGCTCTCTAAGCTGTGTTTTTTAGATGTTTCAGGACTCACCGTACACTTCTCCAGAGTGGCTGTTGGCAATTTACATCCCGCCCATCAGTGTAGCAAGGCTCCCATTTCTCCATGGCCTGTCCTGTATTTCTGGTTTTGACACTTTTTTCAGCATGGCCCATTTGACCGATGGGAAGCGAGACTTCTTTGTAGCACTGATTTGCCTTTCCAGGTTGCTTGGTTGGCCAAAAAGGGCGTATGCGTTTTTTCCTGAATATATTCAGGAAAAAACGCATACGCCCTTTTTGGCCAAGGGCATCATTGTCAACGTTTTGCCGCTTTTCATGTGCTTTAAAGGAGATTCGAATCTACCTCCTGAAATCTGTTTCCTGCAATTCTGCCTTGATTTCAAATCCTCTTCTTTGCCTTCCCTCAATATATTTGTGGACGAGAGTTATCATTTATAACTCTGCAGGTTTGTGAATTGCAGTGCCATGAAGCTCGATTTTACACCTCGCGTTTTTGGGAGCTGGCCGCAAAAGTGCAGGATGGCTTCCGGCCCTGTTCTGGTTCCGGGGGGCAGGCTGAGCCTGTGGTTAATTCTTCTTCCTGATGGGAAAATAGAGTGACCTTTGCCTGTCCCAACACCAACAGCCAGTCTCTCATTGGTTCCCCGTCTTCCTGTTCATCCTCAGGAAAAATTGCAACCTGTACGGAACAGGAGGTTAAAGGTGCTGATGCTCCAAGTAGGGAGATTGCTAGTAAAGCGGCTGGGATGGCGAACCCGGGCACAAGGAGATGAGAAATGAGGTGCGTTTTAGTAACCTTTCCCCATCACACGGTGTACCATCTTCTGGGTTTCTCATGCATGTTTTCGATGTAGGAAGATGCCCTTGAACCTGGAGATTTGGGACCCATGCGATGGGTACAACGCAGTATTACTTTAAAGGGTCTGCGTTTGCTCACCCAACCTCACCAAACCTCTCAGCCCCAAGAGTGTCCACCCTTAGGTCTCATCCAGCTGTGGGTCTAGATATGGTCAATCCAGGTTGCATCACAGCCCCTGAACGCATTGTGTAAGAATTTCTCTCTCTTTCACTGTCTTTGTTTCATGGGTTTTTAAAAGTAATTTATTTTCATAATGCGGTTTAGCTGCTTTTCACTGCTGTGTTTATGCCGCTTTACACCCACTTGACACACTAACAGAGAGATATCAATACATAGGTTTTAAGATTATTAGTAGTCAGATATATTCTTGTGCGGTGAATAGGGCGTGTTGAGTCCAGTTCTCTGAGCAAGGAGTAGGTCTTGTCTATTACATATTGGGTTTATGGAACGGTATCTGAGCTAATTTGAAACCCTTGTTTTATGTATCACCCCACCTCACCTTTCCCGTTAAGCAGCCATAGTGTGTTTTCTGCATGTGTGACTCTGTTCTGTTTTGTAATTCAGTTCAAGTGTAACGGTTTTTACATTCCCTCTATCAGTGATACCTTATGAGAAGTGTCCTTTTCTGTGTGACTTATTTCACTTAGAATCGTCGTACCTAAATCCACTCATCATGCTGCTCCTAGCCTTATGACATTGATTTCATGGCTGAGTGATATTCCATTGTACATAAGGACCACAACTTCTTTACCCATTTTTCTCTTTCCTGGGATATTTAAGGTGGAATGAAGTGGAGGTCCTTGTCAACAGAGCAGCCCTAAACTTTGGGGTGCTTGTGTCTTGCTGATTTTTCATTTTCCTAATTTATACCCCCATGAGTGGAAGTGCCCTATGCTCTCTAAGCTGTGTTTTTTAGATATTTCAGGACTCACCGTACACTTCTCCAGAGTGGCTGTTGGCAATTTACATCCCGCCCATCAGTGTAGCAAGGCTCCCATTTCTCCATGGCCTGTCCTGCATTTCTGGTTTTGACACTTTTTTCAGCATGGCCCTTTTGACCGATGGGAAGCGAGACTTCTTTGTAGCGCTGATTTGCCTTTCCAGGTTGCTTGGTTGGCCAAAAAGGGCGTATGCGTTTTTTCCTGAATATATTCAGGAAAAAACGCATACGCCCTTTTTGGCCAAGGGCATCATTGTCAACGTTTTGCCGCTTTTCATGTGCTTTAAAGGAGATTCGAATCTACCTCCTGAAATCTGTTTCCTGCAATTCTGCCTTGATTTCAAATCCTCTT